>NW_018408789.1:177891-269984 GCF_002113885.1 Mizuhopecten yessoensis | reverse complement strand
ACAAATTATCACAAATGAGAGATTACCACAAACACTGAACAGGCTTCACACACCGAAATCTTAATTTAATTGAACGTAGAAACAAAAAATAACGAAAGTAAATATTGAAGAAACGAGAACTGTTCCGCGTCTGTTGCGCAACGTCAACAAACATGTGGGGATTTTGCTAGATATTTTAAATGCTGGGTCATATCTTACATGCATGATTGTGATCAGCAGCAAACATTGATCGTTGTAAAATAGCCATAACGTAGAATATCGTAAAATGGTAGAAATTACTGGCACTAGTCAAAATTCCATCTAACTCACCGCTACAAGTTGAACCGGATAAGCGGCTGGAACATTTCCTCGTATTTAACGCATGCACAACAAGCAGTTATCTCAATTCTAGCCTAGAGGGGGTACCCAAGTTGGCGTTTGACTACGGGGAAATCGGATCTTCTGGAAAATTCCACGAAACCCCAGAAATACACCCCATTTTCAAAACCCTCTCAGGGCCGTTCTATGAAAGGTATCGAAAAACCAAATATAACGTCTCTTCATAATAACTTGGACTACTTATGTTTGGAGTTTCAGTTCGTCAGCTTTAAGCGTTAATTCTCCAGGGTGAATTATACAGCTACTAATGGTCAAAATGCCGATTTTGGTGTGTTTTACACCAAATATCTCCATAACTAGATTTTCCCCAGATATAACAGATATACAAGGAGGTAGATCGCGCTGAGTTCTACAAACTTGGAAAGTTTCAGCAAAAGTTATGGAGCCGTTTTTTTCGTACTCAAATCGCTGTTATATGCGGCAAATTAGCTACATTTAGCCGTGTTAACATTTCGTTCAGAGGAACGATAACAGAGTTATCGACCCTCTAACAATTCATTCCATACATTAACTCTTTATTAGCTACGACAATTCTGCAGCAGACGTCTTTGAACATGTTGTGTCAAAAAATAGAAAATCTCTATAATTGAATGGATAACCTATGACTAAAAGTGGAAATCATTGTGTCAACAGGAGAAATTGAGTAATTTCTTCTTTTTTCACTATGTTTTCAAAATGCCGTCTGCTGCAGAGGCGTTAGAAATCGTTTATATGAGGCAAAGGGTTAATAATGCATGCACTGATGTTCAACACAAATAATAAGGCATAACGATAAGAAGTCGGGTGCTGCCTAAGACAATATTTAAAAGTAACATAACTGTTATCCTATATAAGGCAATATACAGTGTTACATGTAAGATGTCAGACATTGTCTGGTTGCCCAGTCACTGTTTTAATGATCTTCAAATTCATCATATCACATTCAGCCTCTTGAAATGAATTAGCACACCCCGATCCGTTGCAGTTGATACATGTAACAGATCACTCAATGTTATGCGTCTTACATGTGCACCTCAGGCTGCTACAATCTGTCTTGCAGCTGCATCTGATGACCTGCAGGTGTTCCTGTGGAGCTGGTGGTAGGTCAGTTTGAACAGGAAAAGCACCCCATCACTCTCTTCCCAACCCCAGTCTTGGGGCAGGAGTTCATATACGATTCCCGTTCACTGCTGCACCTGGTAGTACACACGGAGACTGTGCAATTGTGCCGTTCCTGAGTTAGGTGATAGGCTCTGTGGCTGTACATGGGAAGTGCTAGTAGCCACTTTCTCACAAAAACGGTTATACCGTAGTGAGTTGAGTCCCTCCCCAGGCTTTCCATTGTACAAGCACACCAAAGCTTTATCTCCTGCTGCCACTATATCTGCTGTGGAAGCTGACGGTGGACCAAACACTGAAGCTTGCTCACAGAGGTCATAACTGGCTATGGATTTGTCGAGGGCAGCTCCTTTACCAATGCCGTACAGGCGGGAGGTAGTGTCACGCCCAAGGATAGCACGGATGAAGAGGATGTGCACATACTAGGACCCAACTGCTACACGAGAGCCTTGATGTCACAGACACGTGGGTTCTTCTTGCTCCTCTTTGGCTCAGGTTGGAAGAAGAGATAATTTGGCTCGAGTTTGGTATGATATATGAGGAGTATAAACAGATCGTTATCGTCACCAATGAGCACAGTGTGTGTTGTGGTGGCAGACTCCACTGATGTTTGCACTATGAGGGGATCAGCAATTTTTCTTCTGCACGTGGATACTGAGCATGTTGATGAACTGTTTTTTGTTTGTGTTTTTTGCGAGGAACTCATCTTTCTTTATTGTAACAGGCATGTCCTCATCAAAAGTGCCGTTTGCTCCAGTCCTCCCACCTGTTCATCTCTGGTGTGTCATGTCCTTGGTGGATGTGCCCTCATAACCATCAAACACAACAACTGCCTCTCCATACTTCCTTGTGACGTAGTCAGTGTACAACCTGCAGATGTAATTGTATGCGGATCCACGTGTCCATGGGATGCGATGAACAAGTGCTCCACCATCAAGTACGTACTGAACTTGACCTGTGATCCCTAGAACGTCAGCTGTGAGGAGGGACCATTTGACATCTGCTAGCACTGGTTTCCGTGGCTGTCGAAGCAGCAGTGAGGTGTCAAACAGTGCTGGTGGATGACTCCACAGGTCATACTTAAACACTGATGCCAGATCTCGTGATGTTTTTGCAGCAACCGTGAGTCGTTGGAAAAGTAGTTGAGGATCCACCTGTACTGCTTCGCAGCCAATCTTCACTGATGATTGAGTGCTCAAGGTGATTGTCTGATCCCTCTTCTTGAGTATGTACTCAGTCGTAGTTTGTCCATCCGTCTTAGCCAATATGGTGTTTCTGATGGTCTTTGATTTGTCAACATTCACATCAATGTGTGCATGGACCCCTGGCGAGACACTGTGCAAGCTTGAATCCGGGCAGAAGGGGTTTCTTTCATGGAGATAGTTCAGAACTGTGACATATGTCAAGGATTGAATTAAGAAACCTTTTATTATGATAGATTTATTCTTATTCTCAGTCTTAATACAAAATATTCTTTTTATTTACAAGCTGCATTGTGATCTTAATTGTATGTTTTAATCTAAATTGTAATATGCCTAATTCAGCTTAATCAATAGTATTATTATTATTAATGACTCGGTGAATTATATGATGTGTAGATGTACATTTATATCGGCAATGTACTCTTCAAGTAATAAAACATTACATATATATTTGTGCACCCTTAGAAACCCTTAGAAAGTGTGACAGTTAAACAGTACTCACCATAAAACAGAAAAACAAGCACGGCAATGGAAGACGGCATCGCAACACTAACAACGATATTGCAACAATAATAATCTGGTTACTTCTAAATGTATTGGCATTTAATAGCAACACACTGTGAACCTCCAATATATAGAGACCGTCTGTAAATTGATTAGTTTAGATTTGCTATTAATAATTCAATGCATGGTTAATTTATATGCAAATTGTAACACAGCAGCCGTAAACACACGTTACAGTTGATAATAGTAATGTTTATTCATAGACGTTCATCAACAATCTCATCACAGGTACATGTACAGGTGGTTCGTTGTGTATATGGCTAATACTGGTGATATAATGAAGTAAAGATGTAATATAATGAAATAACATATAGAAGCAATGCCGGAATAACTGCCCGCTATCCGGGGTTTCTTGTGTACATGTTAGTTTAGTAACCGTGGAGTAAAGCACTTCCGGGAAAACCCTAGTGTTGGACATTGACAGCAGACACGTGTTTGTTTTGTGGAGATGATGACACTGCTGTTCTACTACAACGTACATATCCATTACAGGTTACAACATCTCAACTACGTATAGTAATACTTCACGATGTGTCTCTGTCTTCGAGCTAAGTAACTAGGCCTGTGTCCAAACAATGGCCACACTCCCCGGGTCCCATTCTAGGCCCGTCCTCTCTCATGCTCGAAAACCATACTCTGGCTGACCTGTCCCTCTCGTGGCCAATTCCCGACTGAATATAGGGTCGTACCCCGTTAAAAACGTTTTCAGTTCTAAGCTTACAACATTGCCTACAGCCATCATCTGTTCTTATACCTATACACCTGTCATCCTATACATTTGGTACATATTACCACTTTAAAAAAGAAGAAGATTTTGCCCTTAATACGGAAACTAAAATGTCTTTATTCGATACATATGTTGCATGCATATTGAATTATGGGTGTGGAGTTTGGGGGCATAATGTATCGCCACAAAATGAAAAAATCCATCTCCTTTTTCTCAAAGACCTATTAAATGTTAAGATAACTGTCAATTTTTCTATGATTTACTTTTAAACTGGGAGATATGCATTATATGTGCAACGTAAAATGGTCAAAATGAGATATTAGTTAAAAACATTAAATACTATTAACTGTGTTTTAAAATCATGTTACGACGCATAAATCGAATTGAATATCAGCAAACCTAATTGTAAAATTAATTGGGTTTATCAAATTAAGCATGAACTATGTAGTTTGGGTTTTAATTTTATTTGGAATTGCCAATATGTGCAAATGTATGCTCAACGTGTTCATGATGTATTTATCCAATAATTACGCAGTGCTTTTGATGCATCTTCAAAATGTTACTTGCACAAGCATCTTGCTGATACCTTTTGCGTCAAGTTCTATCTGACTAAGAATATCAATTTAAGGATAAACATGTTATTGAGTCAATTTCGCATGCAAGCACACAGTCTTAACATAGAATCTGGGCGCTATAATAACATTCCAAGAGGTCAGAGAATATGTACAGTCTGCGATAAAAATGTTGTACTTCTTTGTCCTGCATATTCTGATTTAAGAAAAACATACATCAAATTGTATAATTATCGACATCCAAGTGTCAATAAACAAATAGAATTATTTACCTGTAAAAGTGTTAAATCTTTAAATAGACTGGGTAAATATTTGTGGCACGCTACTGCTAAAAGGAAAGTTCTCCTCGCTCAGTAGTGATATTATATTAAAATATTATTTGAAACTACTTTGTTATAAGTGTACATGTATAATGATAGTTATTTAATGTTCGTTAATAGCGCGTTAAATAGTATTTTACTGACATCCAATGGTTATTTCTGGCTGTTTAAAGTCATATGTAGTGTTCTCATTATGATGTCATCATTTCATGACGTCACATATATACATGTAGTAACGTCACACATATGATTATATTGTTATATACTTTCCTTTTCACAACTTTACGAAAATCATGCTGTAAAATTGTAAGTGATATCATTATTACATGTTTGTAGGCATATATATATATATTTGAATGGAATTGTCCTTCGCCATCTTGTATATCACATATGAATTTTGAATATTTAATAATGTATGTTTGTAACCTATATGCTGTATTGTATTTGGATATAATAAAACTTGGTACATACTGTACACACATGTATACTTGGTACATGTATACACGGTGCTTCTCATTAATTACCTGTCAGTATTTAACGTGGCTAGTTAGGGATTTCCATTTCGGATGGAAATACCTATTGTTATTGTTATGTTTTTTCTTCTTATTATTATTCTTATTTCCAGAAATCTTGTTAACACTTTATCTCAAGAACGAACAAAGATGGTACGTCCATATTTCAGTACATGATAGAGGACAACGAACTCCAGGCACCCGAACAAACATCATGATCGTAATATCAAAGGTCAAGGTCACAGATCTAAAAATCGATTTTTTAAAACATTTTCAGAACGACCATAACTTCCTAAGCGCTCGTTATTCTGCATGAACGTTATGTGGATCTTGTAGATCTTGCTCGGGGCTAACTTTTCCCCATGACATGTTATCAGAGAATATGTCAAGTTAAAAGCCTCACTATGGGGTCAAATATAGGTCAAAAAAGAAAATCTCAAAATGAGTTATATTTTTTTATCTCATCTTAAAGGGCATGTTCTAATGAAGGTATGTGAAAAGTTTCATGATCATAGCTTCAAAAATGACGAAGATATGTCACTTTGAAAGATTCGTTTTCCCGCCAAAATTCAAAATTTCCAACATTTTACTAAAAACGCTTCTTCTCCTTCATTAAGACACATACATAGTTGATATTTGGCACATCTATGGTATGCATCCTTCCCTATAAAAGTTATGGGTTATCGTTGTCCTTGACCTTTATTCAAGGCCACAGGGGTCAAATGATCTAGTGGACACTTATCTCAAGTGCGAATACAGATACAACGTTCATATTTCAGTACGTATTAGTAGACAAGGAACACATGGTATGCGAACAAATTCATGATCATAATGTCAAAGGTCAAGGTCACAGATCTAAAAATATAGTTTTTTAAAAACGTTTTTCGAACGACCATAACTTCGAAAGCTTTCGTTGTACTGCATGAACGCTTCATACTTCTTGTAGAGCTTAGTCGGGGCTAACTTTTTTCCGTGACATGTTATCAGAGAATTTCAAGTTCAAAGCCTCGTAATGGGGTCAAATATAGGTGAAAAATGAAAATCTCAAAATGAGGTGGTTTTTTTTTTAAATATTAAAGAGCAAGGTGTAGTCAAGGTATTTCCAAAGTTTCAAGGTCAGAGCATCAAAAATGACGAAGATATACCACTTTATTATAAGGATTTCCATTTTGTCATTTTTGTGCAATTGTCAAGTGCTTTCGGTACTCTCAGTGCTTTGATTTATATCAAGAAATCGAATACACGCTGGTTATACTACATCGATTACTACGCAATCCCAATCTTAAAAATGTGGACAATTTACACCTCTATTGCAGTGGGTAAACACCAGCCTTTCTTTAGCATGGCAAACCCAACCGATATAGAAACAAAGATGGTTTCAATAAATCGTCCTGGCGTACATAGTGAACGGACTATATTTTACGGACTACCTTCGGCTACAACACCGCCCATTGGCTGCCTATATTTATCCAGTCTTTCTCTGACGTCATTTCGGACTCTGGGAATCCCACACTACTCAGTCAGCTAATGTAGACTAGCACACGTTCAAAGGGCAATAACCTGTACAGAACATTCAAACTTGGTAGAGACTGTCTCCTTACTGTGGTCTTATTGCTCTTATCCACAAACAATGTACATCTTCCAAACTTACTAGGCATGATAGTCAGCTTCAATATGTCCAGGAACAATTTACTCACTGTATGTTTAAATGTTTGTTTTCGGTGACCAGTAAGTGATGCAGGCCAATAAACAAGTGAAACCTACAAAATAGGTTTGTAAGAGAAGGGAAGCAAAGGAAAGCGAAGGGAAACGTTTAAAAGCGATCGTCAGTTCGAGAACATATCTTTGATCATTTTCCTGTTGGAAATCCCGTGTTTTGATCTTCATCAAATCTAGTTACTCTTAGTATTACATGTACCCTTTAGGTCACTGTTGCCTGACACATGACTGACTCCAATTCGCACACGACATATGTATAAATCTAGCATACATTAATCCCATTAATTAATTAAACTAACTATTGGGTAGAGCCTATTTTGTCACAAAATGTACGTACATTTTGTATATTGAACGACGTATATAGGGTATGTTCCCTTGAGTCGAAAATAAACCTAAATGTATACACTATGTGAACAAACTTTAAACGTATTCCATGAGTCCATGAAAACTGAACAGATGTATCCTTTAATATCGAAAAAACGTTATATTCATCCTGGGAAACATGTCAGATCAATCAGTTCTGGATGTTAATCTTTGTAACGGCATTATCTCCCTTGATATGTGACGTAAATTAAGTAGGACACTCACTAATAGCACAGAAATAACGACATTCGAAGCAAGGTACAGAATATTGAATCAGTTGCGAAATGTTCTTCTCCTTCTTTCTGTGAGAGACGAATCTCCAAGGATGGATCGATTACTGTATCGGGATACTGTGCGCGCATGTGCTGTAGAGATAAATCTAGGTTTGGGTAGGTTTGGTAGGGTAGGTTCTGGTTAGGTTTGGTAGGGAAAGTTTTAGTTAGGTTTGATAGGGTAGATTTAGGTTAGGTTTGGTAGGGTAGGTTTTGGTTAGGTTTTGGTGTAGACATCGTAGATTGAGAGAGTGGTAATGTTACTATCAAGGTGCGGAACGTTTAGAATAGGAATAGTATATTAAACCCGCTTATCGTATAGCTTAGAAGCAAGTCGACCCTGTATTTTGTCATGTGGTAGTTTTTGTTTTGTTTAAGTGAGGTTTAACGTCCTCGCAACAGCCATGATCATATGAGGACGGTTGTCTAGGGGGATACAGCAGCCAGGATCATACGAGGACGGGTGTCTAGGGATACACAGCAGCCAGGATCATATATGAGGACGGGTGTCTAGAGGGACACAACAGCCATGATCATACGAGGACGGGTGTCTAGGGGGATACAACAGCCAGGATCATACAAGGACGGGTGTCTAGGGGGATACAACAGCCAGGACCATACGAGGACGGGTGTCTAGAGAGACATAGCAGCCACGATCACATATGAGGACGGGTGTCTATAGGGGATACAACAGCCAGGACCATATGAGGACGGGTGCCTAGGGGGATACAGCAGCCAGGATCATAGGAGGACGGGTGTCTATGGATATACAGCAGCCATGATCATATATGAGGACGGCTGTCTAGGGGGACACAGCAACCAGGATCATACAAGGACGGGTGTCTAGGGGAATAAAACAGCCAGGATCATACGAGGATGGGTGTCTAGGGGGACACAACAGCCAGGATCATTTGAGGACGGGTGTCTAGGGAGACACAACAGCCAGGATCATCTGAGGACGGGTGTCTAGGGGGACACAACAGTCACGATCATATGATGACGGGTGTCTAGGGGACACAACAGCCAGGATCATATGAGGACGGGTGTCTAGAGGAACATTACAGCCAGGATCATATGAGGACGGTTGTCTTAGGGGATACAACAGCCAGGATCATACGAGGACGGGTGTCTAGAGAAACACAACAGCCAGGACCATATGAGGACGGGTGCCTAGGGGGATACAGCAGCCAGGATCATAGGAGGACGGGTGTCTAGGGATATACAGCAGCCAGGATCGTATATGAGGACGGCTGTCTAAGGGGACACAGCAGCCAGGATCATACAAGGACGGGTGTCTAGGGGGATAAAACAGCCAGGATCATACGAGGACGGGTGTCTAGGGGGATACAACAGCCAGGATCATACGAGGACGGTTGTCTATTGGGACACAACAGCCAGGATCATATGGGGACGGGTGTCTAGGGGGACACACCAGCCAGGATCATCTGAAGACGGGTGTCTAGGGGGATTCAACAGTCACGATGATATGAGGACGGGTGTCTAGGGGGACACAACAGCCAGGATCATATGTGGACGGGTGTCTAGGGGGACACAGCAGCCATGATCATAGGAGGACGGGTGTCTAGGGGGGCACAGCAGCCAGGATCATCTGAGGACGGCAATCTGTAGGTTAAGATCGAGGAGACGGCTGACGTAGGACACTCTTAGGTGTTTTTGATTTAATTTTTTGAGGATATCGTTATTCAAAGAGTGTTAAAGTGAAATTGAAGGACTTAGCAATGGTTTCATTACTGATGAAGTCTTTAATATGTTCATCCTCTTATGAAAACACAAACACGCTGGGCCACAGCAGGGTTACAGTTGGTTTCCATAGGAATGCTGCAATCTGCTGCAAAATTTGCTTCAGAACTCAAAAACGGTATTGTCAACCCGGATATCAAGCATTATCACAAAATCATCCTCAGTATATTTCATTTTCATAATTTTGAAAAGTAGCGTTTCGATTTTAAACTGAGTTTTTTCAAGTTGTCTCATCGTTTTTTTCGAAAATTACGCACAGAAATGTTCCTAGCGAGATATAACACTCTTTGATGGAATTCGAGCATATGGAACAGGTTTTTCAACATCTTGCTTAATCATTATGAATTATTAAAAGATTCATAAAAACAGCGGAACTGCCTAAACAAATCATGTTTAATTATATCAAAACAATACAATCTCTAGATCAAGATCTAGGCAATGTCTTTTGAATTCACCTTCCGCTTTTATTAATTACTTCAAAAATACTTAAAATTTAACATCAAAGCACCTCTTTCCACGGTTTTCCATCTCATGCTCATCCGTTATAGTTTTGCAGATTTACTAACAGACCGGAACGTACAAATATATTTGTCCCCCACCGTAGCCATACCAACGCATAACTGACTTATTCATTTTATTAGCGTTATATATATATACGCCTGTATCATTAGTAATGCGGTATCGGCTCAATATCTCTTTCAATATTGAAACTATATAATACAATAAAACAGTTATATCCTCATACAAGTGCTATCGGCGACTATGTTTCGGGTCATAACGACATAGGTAATGGCCGTTCCAAAGAGCGGAACACATATATATATACATGTAGTTCTCAACGGGCGTGACAGTGACCTTTGAATAAACATCTATACTTTTGGTCATGCGACATTATTTCACTAAATATATAAAAAAAAAATACTTGTATCGTCGTGAAGTTTCAAGGGACACATTGTTACCTTTCCATCAGGTAGTTGAATAACACATAGTAGATTAAAACAAGAGGCCGAATACCAGGTACAAGTAGCTCTCGACGCACTATCAAGGCCGCCCAAATTTGGCGAAGCTGTAAACCTTTTATGCCATCCATGCACAATGTAATATCACTATAACGATAAGATTATATGATAATTCAGTTGGTGTTTTCAGGTTCAATTGATGATATCACTTCAATCGTCATGTAAATCCTTGCAAACGCTCAATGACTGATCCGACTTCATTCGACAGGAACAATTAATCAGAAAATGACAAGGCCCTAGTTACAATCTCCAACATATCAACACATCGCTGTGAGGTCCGTCAGTCCTTGACATACTTAATGCATCTTTCAATTTGTGTCAAGTTAGATGGTTCCACTCAGAATCCACCCAAAGCAAAGGAGACTGATTTGTAATTTTGCCATTCTGTAGGCTTGCATGCACAGTGTACCTGATTTTGAAACATTTACATATTATGACGAAAGATCGTTTTTTCCTATTGTGGGAGTTTCTGACGTTATATGTGGGTTTTGTTTCAGTAAAGTGCAAAAAGATTTGCGCGTGTACGTAAGTAATGTAGGAAATATGTCTTTAAGCGGCCGCCTATATATAGTCGCCCTAGCTACATACTAATATCTTGGAGAGATTTTTCGTTGAAGTGAACCGTGACAAATCAACAATTTATCAGTTGGAGACAGATCACTATAATCTACACTTTTAGTTTTACACTAGAATCGGCAATGAATGTAAGTTATTTTTAAGCAAGCGCCTTAGGGAATACTACTAAAATAATCTTAAAGTAAATATATCCAGGGACGTTTACTGTCCCTGTATATCATAGCAAATATCAAGGCTCAGTGTGCGCCACTTTTGATTTGATATACATCTACATACTAATATCTTGGAGAGATTTTTCGTTGAAGTGAACCGTGACAAATCAACAATTTATCAGTTGGAGACAGATCACTATAATCGACAATTTTAGTTTTACACTAGAATCGGCAATGAATGTAAGTTATTTTTAAGCACGCGCCTTAGGGAATACTACTAAAATAATCTTAAAGTAAATATATCCAGGGACGTTTACTGTCCCTGTATATCATAGCAAATATCAAGGCTCAGTGTGCGCCACTTTTGATTTGATATACATAAAAAAATCACGCGGTCATGTAACGGTAAAAATTGGCAGGCTTTGACGTCGGGTGTCTCTCCTTAGTAATCTCCACTGAAAGAGGCTACATAGTGACAATGCCATGCAAATGTAAATATTGATTGTTGAAAGCACAATACATATATGTATATATCATTTGTAATTTATTGTAAATTATAGTTATCCAATAAGTTATCAAACTTACTGAATAAAAGTTGAATTGAATTGAATTGAATTGTTTATGGGACGTACCACACCAACAAACACACTGTCAGATGCCTTGCTCAGTGTGCATCCTCACGTGCGACTTATTCCTCTTGTTAGTGTTTTAATAATGATACATTTATGTATTTAGGTAAAAGGCAGACATGACACATATATCATATTTTGCATATTGGACATACATATATATATATATATATTATCACAGATGTTATATATACCATATTTATAGGATCTTTCATGAGTTTCCATTTCATATGAGATTTAAGAAACGAGTCTAAGAGTTTTCCAATTAAGCGACCCTTTTTATCACATAATCAATATGTGTGGCATTTATTCGTGTAAAACGATACTTTTAGTATGTGACGTCATGTACTTGTTCTAGGCGTGACGTCACTATTGAAACAGTTGATATTTACAACCAATCGCATGGCTGATAGGTCATATTACATGGGTTACTACGCCAAAACATATGACATGGGTATATTCACTGGATAACACAGTTCATTATGTGATAAAAACTGGATTGGATTCGACCGATTTAGGACCTTTACCTGGAATGTTGGGATGCAACACGCGATGTTATTTTACACGTGCCACCTAGAACTCACGATAAATTATATAGGGGATGTACTGTGTCAAGGTAAATCCTGATCAGTCCACGTCCGAATAAATATCGTTCACGTCTATTAGAGTTGTCTCCCCTCGTTACCATTCCTTTAAACCATTACAAACTATCATCCCACGTGTAAAGATAATTGACACGATGACATGCTGATACATACTATCAACTATAATGTTTATTTATATGTCATTGTTACAAAGGTATTCAGAGACAAGATTGGTCGTGCCTTGTCATAGTGATATTATAACCACAGATAAAACAGTCGTAGCCGACAGCCACTCACATACACGGTCTAAAGGTATCGCCATGGGTAAGTTTTCCTTCTATTTTTGATGAACTATAGATATTAAACATACATTTCTTATTGTTGGGGCATTAGTATAAACTATTTCCCCAGGGTAATTTAACTAATTAATGTTACAGTTCTATGGCATGGCATACGCATGCACCATGAACGATATCGAACATCCCGATCGTTTTAAGCTGCTCCACGACAAACGCCGTATTACATGTTTTAGATTTTCGTCTCATAATTTAAATATCGAAGTGGGTAGACGAAACATTGTTGTTCGACAGAATAGATCATGTACTCGCTGTGCTTCTTGTGATATAGAAGATGAATTTCACTTCATCCTAAAATGTTCATTTTATCAAGACCTGAGATGTAAATATATCAAGCGATTTTATCACAGAAGTCCTAATGTTTTTAAGTGAACGAAATTATTGAGTACTAACAATGTTAAAGAATTATGTAATCTAGGAAAGTATTTATATTGTGCTAGGAGAAAACGTAGATAATTCAATGTCTGGTATGGAAAACTACTTGTGTACTTTGCAAGCTTACTATCCACTTAATCAATTTAAATTCGTATAATAATTTCTTGTACATATATCCATGATGTAATTATCTGACCTTTAACCTATGAGCCGGATAGCTCTCGGAAATAAAGAAACTGGATTCCGGTCCGTACGTGGATTGCTTTTGTCCTCTCAACGTAACTACAGAACTATTTTGCCACATATAATGTTTTGTTGTGCGGTAATTGACTTAACCACTGTGAGGATTAGTCTGGATCTTTGTCAAAGTACATAAAACAGGAAACATTTAACCGGGATGGGATTTAGGTACTTATCAAAGCGCAAAAGCATTGTCCACATACGTTGATATATTTGTACTTTATTTGAGAATATTTTAATCAAGACAAGAATACACTTTAACAACGATTTGAAAAATATCATAATTAACCTGCTACCGACGGAACCGTCAGACTAAAATATGTTTCACCGCCGTGAACTAAAATCCTCGTTTCCTTCTTAGTGTAATTATTTATATCAATAAACATAAATAAAATGCAAGGTTTGCTATGTTAAAAATAGTCTTTAATGATTTGTCACTATCACCATGCATTAATGTATTAGGATTTTTTAACAATCTAAATAATCATACATCAATGCCTTTCTTTGTGCATTTTCTATTTGATAAAGTATAAGCAGGTTTTCAATACAATAAGGTCATACAGGGCCACACGATAGTATTAACATCCCGTTAACAGAATTAGGTTTAATGAAGGAACATCTCATAGGTATTTCATAGGTAAGACATCAATGGAAAGCCTGTGGCTTGTAATAATGTTATTTATCTGCATTCCGTTAATTGATTGGTTGATGATGGAGTGCGCGAAGAATGGCATACATTGTATGACATTACAAAATATCTAGACGTCTAGTGTAGTCTAATTGTCGCAATAGTATTAATAATTATTTGCACATCGTAGATTAAAAGGACGGATACAATTTGTGTGCATGATCTTTCCAGTGCACGTTTAACCTATTTTTAAAACGATTCAAATTTTCGGCATTAACCCCTTCAGCTGATAAATTGTTCCAGTTTGTAACTACACGATTGCTGACAATGTTCTCGGTGGTGTTTCAGTGGCATTAACCACTTCAGCTGATAAATTGAGTTTGTAACTACACGATTGCTGACAATGTTCTCGGTGGTGTTTAAGTAGCCTTATTCTTAAACATACAATTGTATTCAGTACAGCAGCGTATTGCAAAAAGGAAAGACTTCACGGACAAACAAACATTTTCTCAGACGTCATCATTACGGTCATTCAGGACCACATCTTTCTATGTAAAAGCACAACTATATATAATTTAAACTTTGTGTAGAAATTCACCAAACAAAACTTAACTGAAAAGTGAATCAAAATGATTTATATTTCTATGTATAAATACAGCACATTTTGTTGAGAGAACATCATTTTCAGGTGAGTGAAGACCTTCGGATGATATAAGCTTAACACAAATCGTACGCTATGTTAGATTGTTTAAATGTTAATATAAAACTTAAATTGATTACGTTTCAATAATTACTGAAACTTTAATATAAATCTTCCAAGTTAGAAAATGATCCCTGTAGTAAATAGTCTCTACTAAATACCTTCCAGTGTCTGTTTTAATTGATACATCACTTCGGACACAAAATCTACCAAAAATCAACACGTGTTAGAAGCGGACTAATCCGAGGCGTTGTTCTACGTGTTTTTTGTTGACGTTACATCTTTGTTATTAAAACCCTCTCTGCTATTTGTTATATTACATGTTGACAAAACGATATGTTCGTCCTACAAAGCTTTGTTAGCATACAATCGACTAGTGGTAACAGCTTATTGGTATTTAACTATGGAAAGTTATCATAACTTGGAAATATATTTTGTTCTGGTGTAAAATATAAACAAAGAGCAATAATTCTAGGTTATATATATACTATGAAGTTTCTTAAATATTGTAACATATGAGAAAACATAAAATAATTATAAATGCAAAAAGTGAACGACACTTTGAAAACATGACAGTCATACAGAATAGGGTAGTTTGTATGGTATCCGGTGGGAGCCGATGTAGAGAATATTGTCTGATCTGCTTACTACTGACGAGATCAAGTTACTACTTATACTGGACGATTCTACACCTGTATGTGACATATTGACGGTCAAAATAGTTCTTATGTGTAAGTATATCAGTTAATTGTGACTTTTGTTCGAGTCACGGCACGGCACTGGGTTGTATCTTTGAGCAAGATACTTTACCCCGCTTGTTCCAGTCTACTCAGCTGTAAATGAGTACGTGGTTGCGCAGTGCTAGAATTGTTGAATGCTAGTTGTTAGCGCCGAAATGGCAGCTCCGGCTATATGCTCCCCAGGGAGTTGAGAAAGGTATTGGCTGGTTGCAAAGGCCATATGACAACGGATAATAATTTGTTGACCGCTTTGAGACGACCTACGAACTGTAGGTTGTGATAAAGCGGTATATAAGAACCTCGAATTATTATTATTATTATCTAAACGTATCCGTATGAGCCGAGCAGGTACAGTGAGTGGAGAATGCGCGTATTCTATTTGTTCTTTAAACCTTAGATAATTCAGATCAAATAATGAAAACATATGAAAATATATATGTAAAACGTTTGTGTACTACCCAGGAGAAAGTGTCCTCCGTTCTTCCGTTAACCATTTATCAACTAAAAGCAAACATCAGTATCACATCATTAAAGTTCGAATAAAACTTGAAAGGTAATATTTGTAATGTATAGTTACATATGTATGGCTGTATGTCATCCTAGTAAACTATCTGACAGCATCATTAGGGGATTTATGCATTATATACAACAGTGCCGTCTGTGTCCGGGATCACTATACTATCTGTTAGGTTTTAGAGGGACGTCCAGGATAAGCAAGTTAAGTACGTATAGTCGTGATTTTATTGTAGGACTCAAGTAAACCATGTGTGTATGAACGTAGCCGACGACAGAAAATAACATTACATAATAATTCCATTTTAGATTTATGAATAGGAACAATAGATGTTCAGGTCTTATTTTGGCAAAGATCTTTTGTTATCTTTTGTCTGCAAATACCACGTAAGTGATACGACGATCTACATAAACGAGGGGAAGTTAGGTGTATGATAAAGAAGCTAGGGAATGTACTACTAGTATAGACCGGTGGTCGATAGATATAGACAGGTGGTATACATAGACAGTGGTATACATAGACAGGTGGTAGATATAGACAAGTGGTAGTTATGGACCACCGTTGGTAGATATAAATAGATGGCAGTTACAGACAGGTGGTGGATATAGACAGGTGGCAGTTATAGTCAGGTGGTTGATATATACAGGTGGCAGTCATAGACAGGTGATGGATATAGACAGGTGGCAGTCATAGACAGGTGATGGATATAGACAGGTGGTAGATATAGACAGCTGGTTGATATAGACAGGTGGTGTATATAGACAGGTGGTGGATATAGACAGGCGGTGGATATAGACAGGTGGTGGGTATAGACAGGTGGTGGGTATAGACAGGTGATGGATATAGACAGGTGGCAGTTATAGACAGGTGGTGGATATAGACAGGTGATAGATATAGACAGGTGGTGGATATACACATATGGTAGATATAGACAGATGGCAGTTATAGACAGGTAGTGGATATATAGACAGGTGGTGGATATAGACAGGTGGTGGATATAGACAGATGGTGGATATAGACAGATGGTGGATATAGACAGATGGCAGTTACAGACAGGTTGTGGATATAGACAGGTGGCGAATATAGACCACCGGTGATAGATATAGACAGGTGGTGGATATAGACAGATGGCAGTTATAGACAGATGGTGGATATAGACAGGTGGTTGATATATAGACAGATGGTAGATATAGACAGATGGCAGTTATAGACAGATGGTGGATATAGACAGGTGGCAGTCATAGATAGATGGTAGATATAGACAGGTGGTGGATATAGACAGGTGGTGGATATAGACAGATGGTGGATATAGACAAGTGGTGGATATAAACAGATGGTGGATATATATAGACAGATGGTAGATATAGACAGGTGGTAGATATAAACAGGTACTAATTATAGACAGGTGGCAGTTATAGAAAGGTGGTGTATATAAACAGGTGGAAGTTATAGCCAGGTTCCATCTTGTTGAACAATTACAAGACATATTTTCATATATGATATTACAATTACGTTTATTTTGATGGGTATGTGGTTTAATTACCTGAACATTCTACTGACCTCGACTTCTTCCTGGTAAATGTATCCGTTTCAGGCTCAAATAACTACTTATACACCTCATGAAAAGTCCATAATTGATATGTAAAACCATGTGGTAGATATAAATACATTCATAGTTTTTGTTTGTTTTAGGCCCAGATAAACATGACGTCCATATTCCAGTCAAGACGAAGTTGTTTGTCTACATTTCCCACTGTTTTACAACAATGGTGATTATACCATCTCTCATCTTACTACAGTATAAATGACCATATACTTTCCTACTAGGATCTGCATGTTTTATCTTACAGCCTGAGCGATACAACGACTTTCCTTCTCATGGAAAAAATGTATGCACGCAATTTAAAAACGTTAAAAGTTGACTTTTAGTTTCTGTTCTAAATGTGTAAGCTACGTGTGGATGTTTCACGTATCGTTCGACATTATAGGTTCTGTGATGTAAAGCATGTCCGGAGTTCGTGTGGTGTGTTAATGCGACACCACTTTCTTCTCACTTGTGGGTCTCTCACCTCTCCTTGACCACGACATGTACGGATTAAGGGCCATGTAGCCAGCATTATAGATGTATATAGGGATATTAGACTAGATTAGAAATATGAGTGGACGGGGGTTATTATAAATGTTACTGCACGGATTGTGAGTGAGTGTAATGCGGGGCCCGAGCGAGTGTGTTGTACCATAGTATAACTCTTCATCGCTTTCAACTCTCCTCAAATCCGAGAACCTGGACAACAGCGAGAGCTGACCATGTGCTACACATGTATAGTTAATTCAGCATAGTTATATGGAACACTGGATTTCATGGACCTAATTTGTCATGTTCTGTCCAATTTAAGAGTCAGTAGTGTGACGTTATAGTATAGTATTGTACACCGGTTAGTTCAGAAAAAACCCGAATACCATTTTATTTTCTAAATTTGTTGTTTCCCATACAATTTAACTTACTACATGTTTTCTTGTTTACTATATGTCGAACTTAAGCTGTACTAGTTTAAAGGTGTTCTCAACAATACGTTTGATTTGATGTTAATGTAATATATGCTAATTTTCAATATGACACAATATCCATATAGCATCACCAATACCACTGTTCCTTCGGTAGATATATGACGCCCGTATGTGTTGACAATTTCGTTCTTAACCCGTGAGATATCAGGCAAATTATTCCTTTTGTTTTTTCACGATGACCCCATGTGGTTGCTAGGTATCAGACCCATTGTTCCTATTGTTTTGAAGGGCGACAAGACGTGGTGAGGTTTCAGTCCACGGTTCGTAGGCCCATAGTAACACTTGCTATTGCAGGGACCCCGGATGTGGTTATTAGTTACCAGGCCCTTTGTTCCTTTTGTTTACCCAGGGTGCCCGGATGTGGTGGTTCGGTATCGGACTGTTCCTGGTGGAGGTGACCCCGCATTCACTTCAGCTCACAGCCCTGTATGGTTTCAGCAATGGTGGCGCCATGCTTCTGCTAGCGGCCGTCATTGGAGACTGGATCGACCGGTCCAATAGACTAAGAGGTAAGGCGACAGGCTTCTGCTAGCGGCTATCATTGGAGACTGGATCGACCGGTCCAATAGACTGAAGAGTAAGGCGACAGGCTTCATTATAGGACAAAAAAAATGCTTTTTGATAAGTAGACATGAGGATTATGCTTATTGTGATCAGTTTATGCCATGTGAGGACGCGAGGACGTGACTTTGAAGACGTGAAATTGCTTGGATTTGACCATAAGTAGAAGACGCTTACTCTTCTGGAAGACCCTGTACGTTTTCAATAGTCTCGATGTAAAAATGTTCTCTGTTCGTATTTTGACCAAGAAACGTTTATAAATTATTTTTTCAGAACGTATTACAAATAGCTATCAAATGTATCATTTATATACTACAATATTAAATACCACATTTATACCTCGATTGAATAGGAAACATGATAGGTAGGATATATTTCAAGTAATATGGGTTCATCTCATATCTATAATCACGTGTATTAGATTAAGTCAAGTTTTTCATAAGAATGGAATTTCATTGACGATGAGGAAATTTATGACTTGGAGGTCGGCTACACTGCACCTATAAAGTTATGTATTTAGATTCCTGTAACAAATATGCATGGTTGATTTATCTCCAACTTCTTTTGTGCATTAAACGCTAGTATTTCAATTCTTCCTCAAGTTGGACTCAATACAAATACCAAATGTAACCTGTTTCATTTGCCAATGAATTTGACCAGATTAACATTGCCTGTGCGTATGATTTTGCGAAGGGAGATAACTTCAAGCCACGTTTGGTTTCCTGTCTAATTCGACTTTCAATTACTGCAGCTTCACATTCCAGAAAATATAGAACTTCGAAATTGAACGGCTCTCCACTTCGAGCTAGTAAAAATATGTCTGCCGTAGACTCACAGCTGAGCCTGCGCAACGCGTCTAGACATTATTCTTCCGCAATGACGCGTCCGAAAATTTGATATCTTATGAATTCATCAACAAAAATTAAAAATAACATTTAAAATATGGTTTTGTGTTTTGTTTTTACCTAATTTGGCTGTATTGAACTATCAACGTACCCCATCATGTTGTATGACGGTCCTTCAATGACGGACTATATTTATTTACATTACGTCAATACGTAGACTTGAACAAGCTCCAGAACCTGAATCAAACTATCAGAATGGTCTTCACAAGTTCTAATTATTGAAAAAACACACGTTGATTGAAATATAAGGTTTGAATCTTGCTTTGGTCGATTTCGTGGGGGGATGGATTGAGTTGGGCTTGAAACAAATTCAACATGACCTGCTTCGCAGTTTATTAAATTTGTTTCAAGACCAACTCAATTCATCACCCCACCCAATGAAATCGACCAAAGCAATATCAGTTCTTAATTGAGTGATGCAAGTTATTTGAAGGTTTTCCCTATATGCATAGACATGTTTATCTAACACAAACCAGGAGATATGTATTTAAAGACACGAGGTTAATGGAATATTTATTTTCCTTTGATAACTTAAAGATTTATTGATTTGAATTAATTAAAATATGTCACCCATATCTCAAAAGCTTTATCGTCTTATAGACAAGAAAAGTTAATAATGAATTTGATTTGACCATGATCGGCGAATGCGCATCCTTAATTTTCATTCTTGTTCTTAAGCAAAGGGAGACCTTCGCTTAATGTCCTAACTTTAGTTCATGAAACATCATTTCCAATAATGTTTTTGGTTATGAATTGTTTTTAATCCGGATACAGAAGGTCAGGTTTTTTTCTTATTACACTACAGCTGCTCGTGTTGCCCTCGTTTTGAACAACGTCAGTATCGCCGTCTGTTGTGTTGTGATATTCTTCGTTCTGACGTACCGACCCGAGATCGAGGCTGTGTGGGAGGATGCTCGACTCCTCACTCTATGTTTTGCTGTTGTCGTCATCATCACTATTGTTGCCAACCTGACTAACCTCGGTCGTGTTCTCATCATGGAGCGGGACTGGATAGTGGAAATCTGTCAACGTGATAAAGCTACTATTGCAAGTAAGGGAGATAACCACACTTAGCTTCTATGTAGAAACGAAATAAATCAAAGGAAAACAATCGACTACATTAAGTTACTGAAATTATATCAAGTTTCAGCAATTAATCATTTGAGTGTTTTTTCATGTAACAGGTTTTAAACGTGTTTATATTGCCACAAAGTACATTGTTTTATTATGTTAATCTGATTGGACTAAAGAAAACACACTCCGTTATAACTCTCAACTTCCGGTAAAATGTTCAATGTTTCATTTATTTTCAATGGTTGTTTTACTGTAAAGTGAAAAAAAGGATGGACGACGAGCTGTAACTCTATAGCTTATTTCCTAGCCAGAGACACAAACACACACATTCAACGAAACCTTTTATACATTATAGACATTGTGATAAAAGTGGAGTAACTCTAATAGAAGATCTATTTTATCCACAGTTTTAGTTGCTCGCTTCCACGTCCGTGTTGGGATTTAGACAACCTAGACTAAAACTACCACAGGTTATATAGTTAGCTTGTTATACGACGGACGTGACAGAACACCACTTATAATATGTATTACCTTGTGTCCTTACAGCAATGAGTGCGACTTTCCGTTTTATTGACTTGTGTACCAAGGTTGTAGCTCCCCTAGTAACGGGACACGTGATGACGTACGGTTCCCACATATACGGCGCCATCTTTATTGGTATATGGAACATCGTTGCCCTTGTCGCAGAATACTACCTTGTCTGGAAAGTATACACGCTAGTACCAGCCCTACACACCAAATCGTCCGCCGACAAATCAGGTAGTTACATGATATGGATTCTGATTCTTCATTTTGTTGTGTAACTATTGAATTGTTTGAAATTTTACATATGGTTGTTTATGTGTTAGATGAGTCTTAAAATAAATCTTTATTTTTAATATATTAAAACACTATTTTTTCAAATATCCATATAAATTTATATATAAATAATTTAATTATGTAGCGTTAATGAATGTATACGCAAAGAAACTCGATTTACCTTTGAAATATTGTATATCGAAAACTGCAATACAATTTCGTTGAAAGAGAATTTGGAGCCAGTGATTTTTTTAAAGCAAAATAGTTCTGAAGTGAACTTTCACTTTCTTTCCTAACTATAGGTTTCTGATGTTTTGTTAATAACGATGTTGTCCCTTAGAAACTAAAATTTGAGGGTATATCCATTATTTATAAACATGCAAAAACATGTCTTGTTTATTTTCACAGAGGTAAAGGAAGAAATTCAGATAATAAAATCTGCAGAGCATGCTGACAAAGAATACCAAGCTCTTCCATCAGATGATGTACCTCCTTTTAACCAGGAAACTGTCGGTAACACAACACCCCATGTGGAGATATACGACATCACAGCAACCACCACTGCAACCGAGACAGAGGAAGGCCCCACTGTACACGACGTCACGGACCAGAACGATACACAGCTAACGGATAAACACGACACAACAATAAAAGATGTAGATGATAATAGTTCTACATTAGATCAAGAACCAGATCATAACATTTCACCCAAGCATGAGACAAATGAATCAAACTCTTCATCAAACAATTATACAGTCGAGATAGGGACGAATAGTAAAGGTTCTGCAAACGGCATATCTCGTTCTTCTGATCAGCAATTATCTAAGAAGGATTTGGAATCTGTTGAAAAGGCAACGGCCAATACAGAGGCGACTTCGCGGACTCATGTGGAAGTAGTTAAGGAAACACCAAATAGTCTGACAGCACAGCTATGTTACAGTATGGTATCGCTGTATCGGGGATGGAAGACGTTTATGAAATATGACGTGGCGGTTGCAGGCTGGGCATTGGCTTTCTTGTACTTCACAGTTCTTGGATTTGACAATATCACAATAGGTGAGTAGGTATTACATGTTATTCCGTAATACTAATTATATTTAAAGATGATAACAATTAAGGACAACACCTACCTTCCAAACATAATTCATAAACGCTCAATCTTTTGGTAACATAAGCTACGTACAAGTAATGTAAAATAACTGTAACATGAACTTTTGTTTAATTGTAGAGAACTATTTAAGTTTGTACGTTGAACCTTTTGTTTGGGCTGTTACGACACCAGGTCAAACAGTGATAACACCACTTCTTAAACACACAAGAATAGGGTAAAATCAACAGCTTGTTCTAGGCATCAGGATGTTCTGAACACTAAGCTAGTGTCATAGGTTTTGTACCAGTGACGCGTCAATCTACATCGACAGGAGACGTTATCTGATTTTGTAAATTGGATTTAATGTATATCAGGTGGACAGAGGGCTTGTTCATGCGTACGAGCTTCCGGTCCGCAGGTTGTGTGATTTTTCAAAGACACATTGCCTCGGTTGAACTTTTCTTAGAGCTTGCTTTGGCTGCAGGGTAGTTCTCTATCACAATGATGTTAATACAACCCTTTTGTAGGTTGTTCCACTACCCAGAGTATTTCCGAGTCCAAACAGACGTTTATATAACACTTTTGTAGGTTATGCCATCACCCATTGTATGTAAGAGTGCACACTGATGTTAAAAAACACTTTTGCAGGTTATGCCACCACTCAGGGTATGTCAGAGTCCTTAGTAGGAATTCTGATTGGATGTGCTGCAGTGTTTGGTATAATCGCTTCTATATCCTTCCCGATCCTCAGACGGAAGTTTGGTCTTGTCAGAACTGGAACTATAGGTAACTATTAAACAACAGTAATACTGACATGAACGATGAGAATACTAATAAAAAATATAGTACAAGAGAAACTGCTGTATCCAGAGACTGATTTTGTGTATTTCCTTTCTAGTGAGTACTACTGTTTCAGGAATACACACCGTTGATATGTTACAAAAATGTGCTAGAAGTTTGTGTTTTGGTTCTATTATTTTGATAAGTTGAAATGTCAAATAATTTATATAATTGTATATCCTGTCAATTTATATTACATATTTTTTCGGGTTATCGCTAAAAAGTTAAACTCCACAAATGACATAAGCTGTAGTCTAATATTGGCCCACTTTGTCATTTTAGACCCTACCACCAGAAAGAGTCCGGACTTGATTTTGTATTACTAATAGAATTATTACTTATAGAATAAATCAATGTACGTTATCTATAGGGTTCAGCTGGGAAGTATGCTGTCTCTGCTTATGTATCGTGTCACTATGGATGCCTGGTGGAACCTTTGATCCAAACCGAGACTGGTCCAAGCATAACATCATCAAAGGGAATTGTTCGAATACCATAGCAACCACTATTGGGCCACTTGCATCATCGTCAGAACCGTATGTTAATACCACCTACGAACCTGCTCCAGAACCGGAGTTGCACGTGTCAACAGCTTGTAACCACATTTTAGATGTGTCAGACGACATTCCCGAGTCTAAAGCTTCCATTATAATGTTACTAATGGGTATTGTTGGTGCCAGATTTGGTGAGTATATGTGTTGTAATACGTTTTGTTATATAATATCAGTTATTTTATTTTATATTTTATAAGTTTTACGCAAATTAAAGCTACACAGAACAATAAATCACCTTCTGTAAAAGTAGTTGAAATATAATGAATTTCCGAGCGTGAATTTTCCCTTTCTTATTGACCACATTACTGTTTCCATGTGTTTAAGAACTTGCTTCACATATAATGATTTCCATGATGGAGGTTTACTGCTGATAAAAAAAAACGTACAGTAAAAGGGGCAGGTTGATGAAGAGTATAGTTGTATTGTCGCTATAATTATCTCTTTGGTGTTTATTTTCTGACGCATAATAAAGTGCTTTGATGTTTTTTGTCATGTCTCCATTTGAGGACGTGACATTTCTTGGAATTGACATACATTTTTATGGCGGCTACCGTCGATGAAGCAGAATACGTTTGCCATTCCAGAACTCTTTGTCATATTGTCCTTGTACCTTTTGGAGGTATTCATATACATCTTCCGTTGATCATCATTTGCCCTGGTTTTATGCATGTTAGTTATTGACGTGTACACTAGTTTCAGTAATACCATTGTGTGACTGTATGTCGACAACTTGAGTATGCTATCAGTACCCTGTACTCGTTAACATAGTGCATGTTTCTTTAACTTTGCTTGTGTGTCTACTCTGTTATGTATATTGTCCTTGCTTTCTTACGCTTTGGTGTTATTTGACTCTTTTGCTGCCGTTCTTTTTATGTTTGACATTTCTTTTTTTCTCTACAGGTGTCTGGCTGACCGATCTTGCCATCACACAGTTGTTTCTAGAAGCCGTCGCAGAAACAGAGAGAGGCATCGTAAACGGCTTCCAGTCCTCGCTCAACAAGCTGATGGATATGTTCAAGTTTATAATGATTATTTTCATTCCTGATCCTTCCATGTTTGGTTACCCAGCTATCGTGTCGTTCTGTTTCATCTTCTCTGCGTGGTTAATATATACCAGATTTTCCAAGAAGAGAACCGGTCATCTGTTGTGTGGCAATAACTATAACTACTCTTTAGATGACAAATAGTAATGATCTAAAAGTTTGTTCAAACATATATCATATATAATCAGAAACGTCATATAATAACTCTCCTCCCAGAGAGACAAAGGATTCATTGTAGGCTGTATATAAAGCTACGAAAATTATAAGATAAGAAAATGAAAACGTTTTGATAAAATAAATAAGTATCAACATGCCTTTAAGTAGATATCGCCATGAACTATTTACATGATTTTTAGTGTCGGAATAGATTATTAATCATATCCATTTTGTACAACAACGTATTTCGTCTTTGCGTATTGCATAGTTATCTTCTCTTGTGAGCAGGGATTGTTGTTACGTCATTGGTTTGTGTGAGAAAATTGCGTCGTTTTCTCAAACATTGATGACGTTACTCTCACAAACCTATGACGTAACAATCAATACCTGCTCACAAGAGAAGATAACTCTGCAATACACAAAGACGGAATTACCAGTTGACTAATAGTAAGCAGAGGAGGTAAATCGGATTATTTTTGCCATATAATAATAATACAATAATGATTCGTTTTTTTTAAATGAAATTAATAATGGAACAGTAGAGAAAATAAATATGAGGACACAGACATATGAAGTTTGTTTTTATTTCCGAAAAAAAACACCTCAACATCCATAGACATTGTAACAGCTTATGTACATGTTATTTGAGAACTTAAACAATGCTTACATATCAATAATGTGAGTACTTGATTGTAAAATCTTTTATGATTATCTTACCTAGAAAATCTGCCTTTTCAAAATTCATTTATGTATTTTACTTAATTCTCACGCATATTATTTGATCACTATTTTGATTCAAACGATATTTTGAGAAATTCTATATGAAACACTTTCAGTTAATCATCACTGAACACAGTGTGTGAGTTGCTTTTATTCGATTTAATTTGTTTTCGCAAATAACATTAAAATGTCTCGCGAGTTTGATGTGATTTAAAAAGTAGTAACACATATCAAATACAAAACGATGTATGTATAGTTCTTTGCCATTGATAGAAATAAATAATCACGTTCGATAAGTATGCAAAAAATATTGGCTATGCCGATAACGGTAGATGAACGAGAACAGGTGGAACAATTAGTCCTTAATTTAAAATTGTATATATATATAAGTTTATAATGAAATGGATTTTGATGAATGATTGCATACATATTTTATATATTAATATCAAATAACGATACCACTAAAAATATCATAATAATCTAATAAATATTGATGATTTGAGCTTGTATCAAATATTAAACGTGAAGGCACATAATCACAGACATATAAAAAGGTATGAAATAAAATTGCATTTTAAAGTATACATGAATGAATAACATTTTGTTTTAATATTCCATATGTCCATAGAGGTCATTATATGTTTCTTATACAGGTAAAGTCGCTGATATATTTTTCACTTAACGTCCTGTATGTAATACGATTTATCAGTAATACTTATGTTGCAATTATACAAAATCTATCACAGTGTTGGTGTACACGTCAGCATCCAATCTGTATTTAAATACATGTAAATACAACCATGCAACATTTCTAAAATCACTACAGATGAAAAAACTCTGAGCAAAAGAGTATTGGAGGTCTGTTAAAGAAAAAGTCGAAGTTAAAATATATCAAAACTCGTGTACAAAATCGTTAACAAAGGGCGACAATTGATACAGAAAGGGTAACATCTTTGTAACATTTTAAAAATTAAAATCATTGTCAAGATAGTATGAGCTTAGATCTTCCAAATATAATGATATACAGGTGGATATTATACAGTGTATAAAATTGTGGCGAGATATATCTAACATAAAGGTCAAACAAGTAAAAAGATCAGTATATAAACAAACCTGCGATTAAAGTATTTTCATATTGAAATTTAATATGGCGTTTTGGATTAAAAAGTGTGAAGTGAATTCCAATCGCTGGACAGTTCTTCCAACAGTTACTTCCCTTTGGTCATGGCATCGTCCAATGTAAAGTCACTTTGGGTGAAGCATTCTTAGGGTCATCCAAAACCTCTTTCAGATATTTTTAAAACGTTCAGAAGAAATGTTTTATCATGTTTAATTTAATTCCTTTAATGTTTTCGAAAATGCAATTAGATTCCCTTTGGAAAGAGATGTTACTGTGTTAAGTTAGAAGATACCTATAAGCTGCACAGAGAATCTGCATGTGAATAACTGGACGCTAAAAAGAAATCAATGGCAGATTGTTCTTTATTTGATTCAAAACTAAACCAACTTAATATAAAATCTGTAAATTTGTCTATCTGAAAATAACTTTATTAAATATTCTTTTTTTAAAAAACGGTTAAACCCGAATTGCACGAAAATCACACATGCTGTTTAGATACTGGACCATTATCTGCAGAACAAAACCCTACCCTTCTAATACCATACTGACCATAGTAACACACGGATTTCAAACACTGTGTGACGCCCGTGAAAGTAGTGTCAGTTTCAAAGTCAGAAGAAATGCTGGAGAAACCTGAATTGCCAATGCTGCCAAAAAACTGTTTTGTCAAAACGTTTCACTTCTCCACATTGTATAATATTATACGTCATCTTGATTTTATTAACATCTCAAAAGTTTGGTTTGTTTAAAATATCATTTATGTAAATGATCTACAATGAAGAAAATGATTCCCTACTCTCTGTAAAAAATGAAATTGAAAAGGGCGCAAAATACATATGTTCTACAAGAAAAATATATATTTCTATTAGATTAGGTAACATTTTCTTGATAAATTCGGTTCATGTGCTCACTACATCTATTCCTACTGTAATATTTTTATAATTGTCATTTGAGAGAAAACGCACGAAAAAACTTTTTTTCGTAAGAGTGTATATGCAGTCATAGGTCCTTTTCCAAACACATCCTTGTAAAAATATTTGGATGTTTATAAGATTGTACAATTATCCGTTTCAGTTGCTTTTGGTCCACCTGAAACCATATTTGACAAACCTTCTGTAAATACACTTCCAACATTTTCCATCATCTTTGGCAAGTTTTCAGGATCCATTGTGCCAGCCTCTTTATTCTGAAGAAAAACATTGACATATTATATTGCAGGTGTGTAGATAATTATGAATGATACAAGTCAATTCAAACAGATGAGTAGATAATTATGATTGATACAAGTCAATTCATACAGATGAGTAGATAATTATGATTGATACAAGTCAATTCATACAGATGAGTTTGATACAAGTCAATGTAAATAGGTGAGTAGATATTTATGAATAATACAAGTGAATTCATACAGATGATTAGATACTTATGATTGATACAAGTCAATTTAAACAGGTGAGTAGATAATTATGATTCATACAAGTAAAATCCTTCCTTCGACAAATGTGAACACGAAAATGATGAATAGTGAACATGTTATATTAATTTATAAGCTACAGTGTTTTACCGTTCCCTAAAATATGCCATTTTAAAGAAACAACTCGGAACTATCGCCTGTATGGTTTTGTTTTAATAGAAAATAATGAATTTTTATTCCTACACATTTGACGTTTCTTTGCTTTTTTATCCCATTGTAAAACCATTATATTTATTGCAAGAACCACTTAACATTTACAACATTTCTCTGTACAGCTATCTGAAAAAGGGTATATGAGCCTATAAAACCTTACCTATTACAATCAGCTTTGAAAATTCTTAACCTTTTTTTTACATCCATACACTTTGTTTAAAGAGCAATAATATTATTTCCTGGTTTGTCCCAGTATAATTGCTCGAGATTGCTAGTCAAATATACATAGGTGGTTTTAAACATGCTATGACTCGAAACTACTCTTTACTGCAGACATATTATCAACCTTTCATACATTTGACATATGTTGTTAATACCTAAGATAGGCATTGCCTTATTCCGTCTTTGCGTATTGCAGAGTTATCTTCTCTTGTGAGCAGGTATTGATTGTTACATCATTGGTTTGTGTGAAAAAAAAGAGTCGATTTCTTAACAATTGATGACGTTACTATCACAAAAAAATGACGTAACAATCAATACCTGTTCACAAGAAAAGATAACTCTGCAACACGCAATGACGGAATATCAGTGTGTTCCACAGCGTCATCAGACAAGGAAGAAATCAGAACCTAGTTCGTTTCAAAGAGACAACAAGACCAAGAAGACAATAACAATTGAACAATATCATGAGCCCAATAATTAGCCGGAAACAATATGATCTGGGAGGATAAATGTTTGATAAATGAATGAAAGAGTTGCTTAACGACATACCATAGCATCCTGGACAACTTTTGGGAGAGGGCCAATTTTTTCGATCTCATTGGAAAGCTCCAGGACCCTCGAACCTCGCGCCTCTTTTTCATGTGACTCATCATCATCTTGCTCTTGGTCAAAAAGCTCCTTGATTTCAACGTATAATTCCAGCTGTTTATCAAGCTTTTTTATCTGTTCATCGTCTAAGATGTTCCTACTCTGTTCTATCCAGGGTTCAAGCTGTAATACGTGAAGAATGTATTTGTATCATTTATCATTATTATGTAAAACATATTGCTACAATGTATTCATTTAGCTACATCTAAAGATTCCTGTCTCGATGGCGTCCATGACATGTTTGTTGAAATGTGAATCTCATGAAGACTCACCCTCTCGATGCCAGCAATGAAAAGTTTGTTGAAATGTAAATCCTATTGAGACTTACCGTCTCGATGCCAGCAATGAAAGGTTTGTTGAAATGTGAATCTTATGGAGACTCACTGTCTTGATGACATCCATGACAGGTTTGTTGAAATATGAATCCTATGGAGATTTACCGTCTCGATGCCAGCAATTACAGGTTTGTTGAAATGTGAATCCTAGGGAGACTTACCGTCTCGATGGCACTCATGACAGGTTTGCTGAAATGTGAATTCTATGAATACTTACCGTCTCGATTGCAGCATTGACAGGTTTGTAGTACATTGACTTGTCAACTAGTTTCATCATAGGCTGCACCATGTTTGAGGCGGATTCGGTCATATTCGTCATCATACCTGTAAAGGAGCACAGATAACAGCGATTCAAATACAACAACTGTACACTTAAGACATTATTGTGCTTAAATATTGCGCTCACTAAATTACAACTGCGCTAATTGAAGTACACCCATCTTTGTACCGGTATTATAATAATAGGTAGGCATGCATACCCCACAAATATCCCCTCATAGAAGAGTTATTGTCAGGAACGCGTCGACCAATCAGAATGGAGCAGGCACTAGTCACCTTATGAGATATGCACGTAATGCGCATATCTCTGAACTTAATATAAGCAGAGCCATTCATTTACAAGTACATACCACATTTGACCAAAATGTATCAATATGTAGGAAAGTTATTGGCATATTGGCATGATAAAGCACAGAGGACGTCAGGATGATTAAAAAACGAAAGAGCAACATCATTTGACCCCTCCCCAAAACAAGGAAAAACGAGATTTAAAAAAGTGGAGACAGAACCATGATCCCCACGAGATAAGCATCTGCACCTGCCCTGCACGTGACGCTCGTGATAAACTGTACGTTAGGTATCTTACCTCCTATGCCACTGCTGATCCCAGACTTGCTGACATTGCCGTCATCTTTAAAAGCTTCACCAAAACCTCCAAACATATTTGCAAACAAGTTCTCGAGCGTACTTTCGTCAAACCCTGCTTCGCCTTCTTTTCCGAAAAAGCCATTAAGGAAATTTACGTCATCAAAGTCATTATCATCGTCATCATCATCGTCATCTGTGGCCTCAGTTTCATCAGTTTCTTTTCCAAAGAAATTAATTTTAGAAAAAGTTTTCTGGGTTTGAAAAGCGGCCCTTCTCATACCTGTGAACGTTCCCTGTAAATAGAAAATTCCATGATTGAGCTATTTTCTAGTCTAGACATAACAAACCCCAGTCACCACATAAACCAAAGAACTACATCGACATTATCTTGTTTTAAATTCCCTGTTATAATAATAATAATATAATTCGAGATTATTATATACCGCTCTATCATATCCTAGTTCGTAGCATTCAACAATTCTAGCACTGCCCCATCACGTACTCATTTACAGATGAGTAGAATGGACGAGCGCAGTAAAGTATCTTGTTCAAAGATACAACACGGTGCCTTGACGTGACTCTATCGTATGTCTGGCGATCTTTCCCCGTAACAAGGTGGTAGACTTTGCTGTAGACTCTCGCAGCAGGAACTTATTTCGTCACGGTTTTCATGATATAATGGTTTTCGAATATATTTCCGTTTTAGCCAGAAGTTAGGCAGATATTATGTTACTGTAGTAATACACTAGTAGGACAGGAATCCTTTAAGATTATAAATATTACAACACTAAACAAATCAGTTTCCCTTCCTTGCCAAACCAGATGACAGTAGTAGCAACCATCCCTAAAGTTTCCATGACAGACAGTGCCTGAAATGGCCGGTCCACCACTATCTTTGAGCGTTATAAAAGGTTTTATACACACCTTCCCTCTTCACTGCATTTCTATGTATGTTTCGTTACACTTCAGACTCGGACTGTGATTCCTTTGACCCTTAGTACCGCTTGTTAGTGATATATAATCGGAATGGTGCCGTTATAAACGTCATCGTTTACTGTTATGTCATGGAGCATTGCCCAAGCCAAATATTTACATAGGGGTTTCCTCTCTCCGTATTTGAAAAAAAACCTTAATATATTTAACAAAAAATATTAAACGTTTTAACAACTTATATAAATCAATCTCGTTGATTCGGAGGGGTCTCAATATGGGAGGAAACAGGGGTATTCCAAAAAAAACCACACAGCTCCCGTTTTTCTATCCAGTGGCTATGTATGTATTTTAAATACGTTAAAACCTTCAATATAACAATAATGATGTGAATCGATATATATATCGCCAAGCTCTTCTCCATCAAAATCAAGTAACTCATGTCGATCTTCGACTATTCTGATTGATTAATTAAATCGTTTACGCCATTTGGGTGAGGTATTTGCATCTCAACCATGGGGGCAATCTCAAAGCTGTTAAACGCAATGCTTCATGACCCCTGTATCCTACAAAGGAGGTGAGTGATTCGTTCTCTCTTACCTTGTTGGCCTTGTAATTAATATGCATTATTGGTTTTACTAGATTTACGGAGTCAAAATATTATTAACGTGACATTAATATATTGTTGACGTATCTGAATACATTTACTTTGACCAAAAACCCCTTCATCAAATCCAGTCCGACTTGATTGTGGTCTTGTTCAAATTACCTCATCTATGTTCTCTTTCGACGTCTTGTACCATTTTAAGAGTTTCTTGACTTGAGGCCGTGACAACTTGAGACGTTCTGAAATAATGATAATTATAAAAAATGAAAAATAAAAAATATAAACCGCAGCGTCACCATTAACTAGGTTTTTATCAGTCTTTCTTGAAATTCGCGCAGATATTTCGAAAGAAACTATTTCATCATAATCTTGTTTAAGGTTATTTTCGTTTGCACCTTTTCTAGTATGAAACTCCGAGACGTATAACATCTTAATGTAGATAATTCTTAAGTAGAATCCTCAATTATCACGTTTAGAAGTTTAAACTTTTAATTCGAACTTATAATATCCATACCACCACAGGTCATTCGTAATTTCCACCGTTTATAGTCATTGATGTCCTATTTACCATCTACGATCATTTAAGGACGTACCTCCGAGTTTGTAATGTATGTGTATATGTGCTGGAGGCGGGTATGGACTACCTCACTGAAATACCATGCCATAACATTAACCTTGCTCAGGTCAAATGGTTGGTGTCAATCAATTCAAAGCATTAGTTGAAGATCTATTTCGAATCGTCGATTTTCTCAACTTTCCATGCATGAAAACGATGCATTTACAGTGAGGACAATACATCATGAAACGAAAAATTATCGGAACAAATCATTTACTAGTTTGTTTTTGGCGACCGCGTTTCCTTCTCAGGTCTTATCATTTACTGTAAAACCGAGAATTTATTTGCGGTGTTGCGTTTATTACAGTATGCCTGGAAATTTAAGCATCGTTTAACTTTCGCCATTTTTACTATTTCTAGCACGAGGACTAATTTATCGTAGCAGCGAGTTTTAATAAACAGCAGAAATGGTTTTCACAAACAAACAGCAAATGTTTGACAGGGAGAAAGTTTCACACTATAAATATTCAGTAGCCAACGCGACCATTTACACAGTGCAAATTGTTTAAAGTCAGAACGCGAAAGTATCCATTTTGACACAGATCTACAACATAGATCCACCGAGTTATCAATAGACCCAGTTAAACAATACTACCTGGTAATGTGTCCGGCTTTTTGAACGTCTTGAAGGCAGACAGAGCTTCCAGGATTCTTTGGCCGTCCTCTAAGGGAAGTTCCATGATGTTCTCTTGTTTCTTTGCTGAATCAAACACATGCAACATGTCATGACCTTATTATCAAAAGCTTCTTTTCCCTAACAGATCTGCAGCTCAAAGTTTTCAAAAATACTTTCATAAACAAATATAAATGTTCGATCATTATAATTACGACTCAAATAAAAATTACAGTTTCCAGAGTAAATTTGAAGTAAAAAACCCGAAACGAATCTTTCAGAATCTTTTCTCTTATCCTCATCTTGGTTATGTAGGCCAATGCTTTTGTTTTCATCTACATGTAACTAATAATAAAAAAAATCCTTAACGATACTTGGATGCATACGATTGTTCTCCTCAACCTCTTATCTTTGTGAGAATCTTGTATTACTTGTGTTTCTGTTTCATAACGTATTAGTTAAAGTGAATATATACATGTATTGCAGCGGACTTATCACAAACCCGCAAAACTCATGAAACAGTAATTTGTCGCACGTTTCTTTGAGAAAGAAACAGGGTTGTTACTATCGAGAAAGTTCACGGTCGGGATGTCTTAATGGTTTAAATTATCGTACAGTTTAGTTAAGTCGACCCTGCTAAAATATTAGGATAAAGTTGTAAGTAATACTTAGTTTATTTTTCCTATAAATTGTGACCAACAGGAGAAAACAACATTCGTTACTCAAGGAATTAAAAATGTTTTTAAATCTTAGTCAAGGATTTTTTTTTATATTTTTTAAAATCTACAAAAGTCTAGAAGTTTCAGGTGTCATACTCTTTAGCTAGACAAACTACTAATTTTGGATTTCATTCATATTTCTTTCATAAATGCCTTCTGATATTAGTGATTTTGGTGAAATATTCCCCGATGATTTTAAAATATTAAAAACAAACTCTGTTTTAACAGCCGACGTTTATGTGTAAGTTTCTTCATTGTTTAAATGTTCTTTGTGTCCCCTTTTCCTGTTTATTTTTGTAATAGAAATCACATTCACTGTAAGAGTAAGTATAAAGACAGGTAATGAAACATTGATTTATGCCACTGGGAGATGTTTTGACGAAATTCTAATTTCATTTGACAACTTTGCACTATACGTGGATCAACGACTTAATAATTCGTCATAATTATCATGATTAGCGGTTGAAAATATATTTACAACGTTAAATCTTCCTGGGAAGATACAGCGTCTGGTTTAATGATCGAGTCGTCACTGGCTTAGAACGTTATATCAATATAACGTCTCCAAATGTAAAATAATTAAAAACAATAGGCCCAGAGGGCCTGTATCGCTCACCTGTTTCTTTTGTTACATGAAACTGACATATAGGTAACTTCAGACCAAATGTTTTAACTAGAACACAAGACATTTAACATCTCTAATACGGTTGTAATGATATTGTTATTTGAAATTTTAATTTTAAAGCTTTTAACCCACGTTGACCTTTGACCCCGGCTATCAATTAAAGCTGACATTTGACCTTATTACTCTAATAAAGAAAACGATTCAAGGCTACGTAACATACCAAAGTAGCATGACTCCAGACCAAATGCTTCTTAGGATATTGTTGTTTGTAGTTTTTAACATATTTGACCCCTGTGACCTTGAAACTTAGTCAAGGTCATTTTATGAGGGAACTGTATAGCACTCCATCCCAAGAAACATGTACTGGCCAAATATCATGACCCTAGGTCCTCCAGTTATTCAGAGGAAGTCGTTCAAAAGAAAAAGTTGACGGACGGACGACGCAGTATAGCATAAGGGCCATGTGAGCAAAAATGTTTTCATGTTTTTTCGGTCAACTACACAAAATGAGCCATGTTCCGTGTGAAATGCATTGAAGATTATATTCAAATCCAATTTGAACTTTTTATGAAATACTATACATCATACCCTAAAAAAGCTAATAAGCAAGAGTGGCAAGTTTACTGAAGCAAAAGAACAGTTAAAGTCTGTCACACCAGGATATCATTGTACCACGCTTCATTAACGTAATCACAAATTAAGTCATCTTCATTGTTCCGAAATGTGAGTAACTTTGTGCATATTTTCCAAGGGAAATAATAAGTAACCCGAAGTTACAGTTTTTCCGGTAAAAACATCAGGGCAGAGCTGTCAGTTTGATTACAATCGAATGCAATATATATTTTCTTTTTCATTGTATATATGAAAAGAAAAGTACCTGATATTCGATATAAAATCCATTTTCAAAGAAATATTCAAAATGACCGCCTACAGACAGGCAACACTAAAAATTCAAATAATTTTCAGATATTTCTCAGAGTACATTTTGAACACTTATAAAACGCAATAAGCTAATTAGCTCTTGAACAACGAACCCATGTGGTTCAAAATTTACCAAAACTGTCATACACATAACGAGGTAATTTGTCATATACATAATAAAGTAAACTGTCATATACATAATGAAACTTGGTACAGCGAGTCCGTTAAATTACACATATTTCGCAGGTAACTTTGCATCTTTGTTAGTATTTACATTGCAAACTGGCACAATTAAGCTTAACCCTTTCACCCCTAGGTAACTTTAGTAGACGCTACCATACACTGATCTGGATGAGTCCATTATGGTCTACAGTGGTGAAAGGTTTAAATGTATGTAACATTACGAGGTTTCCAGAAAAATGTTTTGACGGAATATGAGTGACTTTATGTGCAATATATCCAGGATAAACGTAAGATACACACATGCTACTGGAATTTGGAAATTGATACAGTATGCCGAAAGTGAATGAATTACACAGCATCGTACAGCTGTCCTCCTAGGACTCAGCGGTGATGCAAGGGCCAAAAAATGTGGAAATCCAAAAACTAAACTATTGTCAAAACAGAAGGGGAGTTGTATAAAACCTCCTGATGATATAAATTTCAAACATAAGATGTTGTTAACCAAATCAATTATTAGAAAAGTGTGTATGTTATGAACCCTGCCAATACTCAATAGAGATTAACGTGGTCATCGGGGTTACAGCAGACGTCGATGACTTAGAAATCCACCAACAGAGGAAGATGAAGTAAGAAAGCATAGATACGAAAGTATAGATAAGAAAAGCCAACTTTAGTTTGAATTTCATTTTATTAGGTAAATGAAAAAGACACGTCTCTTTCAATTGCAAATGATTCATACAAATAAATATTCTAATAAATACTGGAACGTTTTTGTATACTGAGATATGTTAATATAAAATCGAAACAAATGTACAACATAAACAATTCATCAGAAAGTCGTTTTGGTGGTATACTACAGTGTAACCTAAGATTGAATTCACTTAAAAAATAATTGCATAAGGTGTTTGATATCTATTGTGACAATCCAACCTGTGGCCGCTCAAAAGCCGGAATATAACGCGAAATAGTCCTATATGGATAAATCAGCCTTCTCTATATCAAAACTGGCTCTATAACTGATTTCATATTAAATAACAAATATTTATGAATACTAAAGTATTTAAGAAGTCGAAATGCTATTTGAATAGCCTTCGAACACAAATTTGTCATTCTGTTAATTCACTAAAATCAATTGCATAAGGATTTTGATATCTATTATGACAAGCCAACCTGTGGCCGCTCAAAAAGCGGAATAGTCCTATATGCATAACACAGCCTATTCTATATCAAAACTGGCTCAATAATTGTTGTAATATAAAATAATATTAATATATTAATACTAAACTATTTAAAAAAGTCGGAATGCAATTTTAATAGCCTTGGAACAAAAATTCCTTCATTCAGTAGTAGACATTTTTCAAAAATAAAAAAACTACATTAAGGCTAAATTACATTGATGGAATAATAAGAATATTTATCACATATCGTTATGTTGGCCACTATACCAACATATGAAATTTCTTGAATAAATATACATGAACAAAAGAGAAGTTATTGAAAGACCATCAATAAGAGCACAATAGTAATAAACACTCAAATCTAACAATTACATAACGGAAGCCAACTTCATGTCTCGCTAAAACATACCCATCTCTTTCATAAATTTTCACCATAAATGACCGTTTTTTATCATTTTTTACTATCAATATTTTGCTCTCAACCCTTGTAAGTTACTAGAGTTCTGGTAAATTGAACCAGTGTGACCAAAACAGCATTTGGAAAATATGAATTTCTATTTCACTGACAAAAAGAAATGATCCTTTTTTCACAGTAGCCTTGTAATTAATTAAAAGTTACAGACTGGTAAAGTGACGCAGCTAGTTGACAGAGAAATACCAACACCATGTCTACTGTACATGTCGATTATCTCAAACTGCAAAACTTAAAGTGCAGTAAATAAGTGATATTTAAGAAATAGCAGTAGGTGAGAGGACAAATCAGTTAACTAAATCTGAAAGCATTGCTTTTTTTCTTATTTTTAGATCATCTTAAAGACTATTTTATTTTGATAAAAAATTATGTTAATATAAATTGGGCGAAAAATAATCTTGAACCAGGGACAGTATATACTCCATTTTACGTCCCTGCTTGAACTCAGTGTTCCGTCTTTTCGTATTGCAGGATATCTTTCTCTTGTGAGCAGGTATTGATTGTTACATCATTTGTTTATGAAGTTAACGTCAACAATTTTCGAGAAAACGACGTAATTTTCTCACACAAACCAATGACGTAACCTGCTAACAAGAGAAGATTACTCTGCAATACGCAAAGACGTAATTGCAAGCTTGAAATGGAAGAGAAATGGAGACGTTAATAACTTTCAAAACTATAAGTAAATTATACAAAATTCCAACGCACTTGCTACCAACATTTCACTTCACTTCAAAGTTGTTAATGTGGATTTTTAATTTACTTAAAAATATGAAAAAATTATAAAAAAATAATATAACATTGCATTAGTACATAATATAAGGAAATTATTGTTTTTGATTTAAATACTTTCTTTTAAAAACATCTTTATAATAAATGAAATCCAAATAAACGTGATTACGATTAGGATGTATCATTGGATTTAAGATCAGAGAGACTAGGAGAGATGATAAGGATATAGTAGGTCACGGTCGAAATGTGCATCTATATGACCAATAGAAATGTTACAAAGATATAATAACACATGAGAGTTAGTACTAGTGACAAGAACGGTTAGTGGTCAGCTACTTTATAGGAAGCACTTTATGTTAATGGCGCTAATACATTAATTTGTGTTACTGATATTCAAATATCAGTTACTAACAATATTTTGTTACTGGTGTTCAAATATATTTTCATGTGATAACCAAAAAAAAAATTCAATAAAATTTCAGTTCTTATATTAGAATATAATTGAGATTATATGTAAGTTTTGTGCAACTGAAATTATCACATAATGTCATGATTTGTAAAAATGAAATGAAATTGCTCTGTTTTGATCTACATGTACATGTACAGTGTCCATTTTTGTTTTCGTTTTTAATCAAAACACAGTGACTCCACCATGCATTTATGTAATATCCATCAAGGTAAAAAGGGAGACAATTTTTCTGATATGTTTTGATATGAAAAGAGTGAACTTGCCATGATGGGTTTGATAATATCAGACCATATATGTAAAGTGCTAATATAAACTATGTACACACTACAGAAGGTGCTGCATTAATACACACTTTTCTACATATATTAAACATTTCCATTCTGTTTCGTTGGTGCCAGAACCCTGATCACACATAATGCAAGGTTAACATATAAACCATAGTTACTCCAGTAGATGTCTCTGACGGTGTATAACGGGCCTTTACCAGTGATTAATCTATACTTGTGTCCGACTCTACGCTGTTATTAACTCATTCACCCCTGAAGACACATTTGAACTTTTCCAATTCAAAGGCTGGAATAGTTCATTATGAAATTTCAGGGGTGAATGAGTTAAACACATTCAACAGATAAAAGCCCTGATTTTACTCAGTTCTAATGACTAGGCTATTGCACTTATCATTAATAAATTCAGTGGAACAATTTATCCAGACTCTAGAAAACTGTGGCATGTGTCTATTTTCCAAAAGAGCTTTGGAAGCATGAAACGTGGACAGAGGATAAATGATCTTCTAATGGAAATTTGAATTCAGCTAATAACGTAATAACTTAAGGGAGATAACAATAAAGCAAAAGTTATGTTGAAAATCAGTTGAAAGTTACAGTGATCCTACAGTAATAATTTCTGTTGCATAATTCACAAAAAAAGGGAAAAGGATTAAACAATATTTAAGTTGAATTTAAGGAGGGCCAAAACTTCTGGATAAATACAAGTCCACTGTATATAATGTGAAGTGTCCAACAACTGCCGTTCATATGTCATAGCTATTCTGGTAACATCTTAAAACATCTTTCACACATATCTATCAACTTGTATGCATACAGGATATACAATTATAAATTGGACAAGGTACTGGAGATTACTTGACACTTATTATTTCAGACTCACAAGTCACTTAAAACACACTCTGCCAAACACAATAACTAATGTGCATTGTATTTCTTTTATGCAAAATCAATGCATAATGTTGTTTCTTAAAACTTGTACTTGAATCTTCAATTTAATTCACAATTTAATCTGCAAGTAAACAGAGAGAACATTGAACTTAATGAAAGTATTCAATTTTGTGCATCTGCAAATAAGAATACATGCTATCAATTCGATCTTAACTCATTCATCCCTGAAGACACATTTGAACTCTTCCAATTTAAAGGTTCGAATAGTTCATTATGAAATTTCAGGGGTGAATGAGTAAATCTAATAATTATCATGAAATAATGTGTAATTTTTCTCTCACCTCTCTATATATACATTGTCACATATTCCCAAGGGAAATATCCAATAGATACTTAAGTCTCTGTGACCTCTATGTTGACAACTACTTTTTTTTTAACTTCTATATTAGGAAGTGGATGAAAACGTTTTTTTGGAGCTTGAAATGTTCAGTAGTTTCATTTACTCTCAGGAAAACAAAATTGATGTGAATCTAGTTTCGAATTCCATGATTTACTATCGTTTTCTCATCTCTACAAATGTGGCCCTAGATGATTTGTAAAATCTACTACATCTGTTGTTCATTTGCAATATCTGTGTCAATGTTACATTAATCCGGAGTATAGAGGTGGGAGAAAAGCGATAAACATTATGTAGGTATGTGGAATGGTGGAAGTTAGACCTTTGAGTTCAGAATTAGAACCTCAGCTCCCACATTTGACACCATGCTTAACCCTTTCACCCCTATGCAACTTCAGTAGACTCTACTATGCATTGATCTGGATGAGTTCATAATGGTCTACAGTGGTGAAAGGGTTAAAACAATACGAAGAACAAAACCAGAAAATGATACAGCGATCTTATCATAGTCACCTTAAGAAACTCATTGCAATATTCTGTGATTTTTTCCCCCTGATACATTTTTTTATATTATAAATCCAAATATTTTTAACATTTCACCTGAATGACAAATGTTTCATTTAATCTTGGCACTTCAAAAAATGAAAGTTTCCACAAGAGTAACCGACTAAGAATATGGACTTTTTTGTATTTTACACAAGACAGTACTACACAGAGACATCCTTAAGATGCTACACAGACAGATTCTCACCTTCTTTAGGGGCTTGTTCTGTTGGCGCCGGTGCCTCTTCTGTCGGCGCTGGTGCTTGTTCTGTTGGCGCCGGTGCCTCTTCGGTCGGCGCTGGTGCTTGTTCTGTTGGCGCTGGTGCCTCTTCTGTCGGCGCTGGTGCTTGTTCTGTCGGCGCTGGTGCTTCCTCTGTCGGCGCTGGTGCTTGTTCTGTTGGTGCTGGGGCTTCCTCTGTCGGTGCTGGTGCTTCTTCTTGTTTGGGCGCTGATTCATCTTCTGTCGGAGCAGGTGCCTCCACTGTTGTTTCCTTAGCATCCCCTTCCTTGTCGCCCTTCATGTCCTTTCTGACCTTGTAACCTTTGAACCCAGCTTGGATCTTAGTCGCAGCTTTAGCCACTTCAGGGTCATTCAGATCAATGTCAACAGGCTCCTCTTTCGTTTTCTCTGTTTTTGCCTCCTCTTCCGGTTTTGCTTCCTCTGTTGTTTTTGTTTCTTCTGAAGGTTTCTCTCCCTCAGTCTTGTCCCCTTCTGACTCTAGATTTTCTTTCACTTCCTTCCTTGTTTTGTAGCCACGGAATCCAGCCTGGATTTTCAGAGCAGCCTGTGCTGTTTCTGGGTCATTTAAATCAATATCGATTTCCTCTTCCTGTGCCTCTGTCTTTTTCTCTGCTTCTTTGGGAGCTGCTTCCTGGATTAACATAGATAATTAACATTAATTCATGATTGGTTTAAATTTAAACAAGACTTTGAAAAGTAAATTCTGAAACAAAAATATGTTCATGTTTAATTAGACAAATAGATCCTGAAACAAATATACACATAATATATTTAAGCAAAAATCTGAAACAGGAAATTACATTGACAGTTAAATTTCAATCTGAAATGAAAATGAAAACAAAATAGATGTGTATAAATAAAATTATGATGTTTTAGAAGTGAAACAGTTTTACATTTTAAAAGGAAAATAATAAATAAAGAGATATATAGATTGCATGTTTTCCAATCTGAAATAAAAAAATAAATTTAGAAAATAATCAATTAAAATGAAAATAAGTTCATATAAATGTGTAATAAATACAAAACAATACAAAACATTATTATTAGTGCATGAAGAATAAAATCATAATTCGATTATCCCAAACTGAAAAAAAAAGATATGTTAGAAGGGATTTAATATGTTATAAATGATAAAAGTTGTATATAAGTCCTGTATAAAACATTTTACATATTATCAGCGGGACCAGCTTATAACAGAGTCTTACCCTAACACAAACATTAATTTATACACATGTATACTGAATGTTACAGGGATTTGGTATGTTATAAATGATAAAAGTTGTATAAGTCCTGTATAAAACATTGTACAAATTATCAGCGGGACCAGCTTATAACAGAGTCTAACCCTAACACAAACATCAATTTATACACATGTATACTGAATATAGGGATTTGGTATGTTATAAATGATAAAAGTTGTATAAGTCCTGTATAAAACATTGTACAAATTATCAGCGGGACAAGCTTATAACAGAGTCTAACCCTAACACGAACATCAATTTATACACATGTATACTGAATGAAATATAAAAATGAAAACATTTTTATAAGAATTTCTTTTTATTTATCAATGAATGTAGTTACACAGTAAAGCAATACACATCTGTTGAATAAACATGGAAGTTTTATAATATTCTACAGTTAAATAAAACAATGCAATATTAACACTTTCACCTCTGTAGACCATAATGGACTCATCCATATTGAAACATGGTAGAGTCTTCTACCGTTAAATAGGGGTGAAATGGTTAAACAAACACATAAATTAAATGGTTCATGTAAACGATTGTTCAGATAATGGTTGACACAGTTTTAAAACTGAGTAATATATTTCGGAACATGATCGAGGTCGGAATAATCCAGACTTTGGAGAGTCAGGGTTTAGATAATCAGAACCGACACAATAATGTACTGATGAATACTTGACGAGCCAATGTTCACCCCTCCTGCTCCCAATGTAAACAACAATATGTTGGGGAAACCAAACGAGAACTTAGATTCCATATATCTCTGAACATCTACGAGATATCCGTCTACATCCGTCTAAAGACAGCCCAGTGGCACTCCATCTCATCCTCCAATCACTCTTACTAGGGGACATAGCCTCACTAGGGTACTCACTAGGGGATGTAGTCTCACTAGGGGACGTAGCCTCACTAGGGGACTTAGTCTCACTAGGGGTCGTAGAATACCAAATCATTCAAATTCTTCCCACTGACCCCACAACATTGGAGTCCACCACAAAAAGGAAACGATTGGAGTACTACTGGATACACCCCCAAATACCCACCCTGACACCACTAGGGGTCAATGTCCAAGGGTAAATGTTGCATCCTCAGTCATTCCTATATTGTTTACCTCCTATGTTACCTGTCCCATGACCCCGCTTCATCATCATAAAGAAGTAGGATCAGCATTACATAAAAGTACAGAAAAATATTACTTCATTGAAAAGTTATGGGAAACCTCCTAAACTCATTCACCCCTGAAGACACATTTAAACTCTTTCAATTCAAAGGAGGGAATAGTTCATTATGAGAAATTTCAGGGGTGAAATACTGCTTTAATCAGTGCCCCAATGACCCCCCCACACATCAACAAGATGCCCCACACTAGAGAACCATGATAAGGAAGGGCCCTGCATTGCCACAACTACGGCAAATTTCCAAGGCAGGGAAATCGTCATATGAAATCCCTTCTATCACACAATTTCCCGGTTCATTGGTAATATTGCTGCTACTTGCCCTGCTGAAATATCCAATCTCCTGCGTGTTACAGAGGTTGGGCGGCCAAATAGAATAGAAATTACCAAACAAGTGTAAGATTTAACACAGAAAAAGAGTTGGAACTCGACTTAATTCAGGTCCGCTACAGACATGTTTAGGATTCAATGGATTTTTTCCAGGAGAACATATAAATGGGATAAGAACTATGAAATCAATATGATGTATGTTAGCCATAGACAAGTCCAGTGTTACAATAATACTTCCTGACACTGATTACCCGGGGCAGTGTGACGGATTGGTACGGATTGGTACGGATTCCATGAAACACTAGACATACTTATATATATGACCATTTTACAAATGTTGAGAAAAGAAATGTCTTCCTAACAAATCTGGAGTGGTCAGTTACAAAAAAGTGTATATGGTCAAGTCTCTAGCTTGTACAATTAAGTCGCCATGACAACCTAACATTGTGTTAGACCCATGGATTGATGACTGTACAATGCTAAAACCAGATTGGTTTTCATTTATTTACCGAAAAAAATAAACGGTTAAATCGCTAGCTTATGAAAAGTGACATGTGTTGATCTGATGTCGTTTTGTGGGTCAAGACCATACAAAGTCCTTAGACAGGCATAAGTGTGTAACATAATCTTGAAATGTGAATGAGACAGAATAATTCACTGTTACAAAAATCTGGGTATGGATGTATCTAATTTACCTTCACTTATAAAGGTTACAAACTACTGAGCAAGAAGAAATCTATATTCATGTATATAACAAGCAAATTTAAATGTCAATGAACATTCTGGCCCCCTTCCATATGACAAATATCTTATAAAATCCAACATCCAAATTACAGTGAATGGCAAAAAACGTTTTTTTTTCTCTGAGGCTTCTTTTAATTTTGTGACAAAAAAACAACAACAGTTTTATCATGTAACTGAAGTTATGTTGAAAAATGTCTTCAAAAACTTTAATCAACAACTTTTTATTCTTCTTCTAAAACAGTTATAATACTCTCATTTAACTTAATCCTCTTTAAGGGGATGAAATAAAACAGACTGGGCCTTAAAGGGCCAGAGTTTGATTGACATGAAGCTCTATTTAGGGTACAGATAGAGGTCATTAGGCTCCTGAGAGACCTAATATAGATAGGTATTGAGTTACTCCTGATAGACCTTGATTTACTGCCCAGCAGTACTAGAACCATGAACCTCCCCTCCAATCAAGTGCTAGCTCTCACTATTGATCAATGTCCTGTCCTTAAAGTTTAGTCAACTTAATGATAAATACAAAAAAATGTTTAGGTAGAATGTTTATAAATTCAGAAATTATAAATGAAAATATTTGAGTCAGAATATTGATTAACATATTATTAAGATAAAATAATTAAAATGAAATATTGTTATATTTTCAAACATTTTTTGTAATTAATCCATTCTGAATATATTTGTGTATATCCAGTAAAGCTAACAATACATGAAGAAACTGGCACTGATGTTTATATTCTGATACACAACAATAATTGACAGTGATGAACTCTGTCATGGTGCAGGGTCACGGGGTCACATGTTGGGGTGTAAGCATCAGTCACTTTGTGTGGCTGTTCCTAAGCACCTTCAGATTACCAGTCCTAGAAAGACATCAACAGACATCTGCATGCAAGTACCATACGGTCAGTGGTACATCCACAGATACCATATGGTCAAGTGAAAGTGATATCGGTCAAGTGAAAGTGATATCGGTCAATCAGGAATCAATAATAACAAGTACCTACCGGTAATCCGAAAGATTCTCAATTTTACATCATTTTTGACTAAGTGGGGAATTTTCATCTTGTTATAAATCTGAGATGTATTTCTTGTTTGGCCCTAAATGACCTAAATTTTCAGTGGGCCATAAACAAAAATACAAGAACAAAATCATGAACTAACAGGTGTTCCTAAAACCTAACAAAAATTTAGTGAAATATAAACATGAAAATTAACACAATTTTAGACACATATTCACTTAATGTTTCTTAACATTTATTGAAAGTATGTATGTAACAATATAATTAATTTTGATCTTATATACGTACATATGACATTGGCAAATTTTATTTCAAATTTTATTTCATGGTTTATTACATGAAAAGAACACTAACACCAAACGTACACGTTTCACAGGGAAACATCAACAACATCACTTTCAAGAAAAACAGACGTGTAAAAATTTGGTTCTGATTTACAACATTGTATCTTGGTGATCATTCAAAGAGCAAAAACACAAGGACAGAAACACAGAGATGTCACAGACATTTTAGACACTTGAAGACTGCCATTCCTTGAAAGTCCTATAAAACATATTTATAAGATCTTGGAAGACAGGGAATGGATTGCTTCCAAGGTTATTTTATTTTGAGAAAAAAATAAATAGTCAACGAAAAAGAAGAATTATTCATCTCTAGAAAGACAAATAAATCTAACATGCATCCAGCTATTTCAGTATTCCTACACCATTTATGTAAAAAGAGAAAAAAAATCTGAAAATAGAATGTGAATGAGTGATTTTTCAGGCAGTGATATTTTTAAACTGTAACCAGGCATTTATAAATCTTTCAAAGAAAACACAAAAACGACGCACCATCACAAAATGTCACAAGTCACAGTCAAAGTTCAAATTGATCTGAAAACTACAAAGCGAACTGAGGTACGTCCAAATACCAACATTCCAAATCAAATATAGAAAATGATGATGAAACAAGGGCACTATAATAAGAGTGATGTTCTGTAGGAGATAACTACAGGATCTACCTCACCACACGGACGATGACAGGGTTTCTATTCGTGACCACCTGAGTGGATCAACACCACCCATGCAAACAGATCTAGACCAGTCAGCATGCGATGCTAAGTACAAAATGTCATTCAAACCTGTTGATTTTTTGTTTTTCTTGCCCGGAGGCCTTTAAAGCTAGCCTGAATCTTAACAGCCGCCTTCTCAACGTCCGGATCTGTCAAGTCAATATCTATTTCTTCCACTTCTGAAGATTTAGCGTCCACGTGATTGCTACTCGGAGGCTGTTTTAGCGGTGCTACAGGCTGTAAGTGTGAACAACATTATCACGATTTGTGGATGGTCATTGTGCTTTTGTACACATAAGTAAACACATGACAACAGTCTACAGACTTCTGTAATCCCCTTAAATCAAACAATGGAGTCTCAGTGCTATTTTTAACAATTGGAATGGCCTCAAAGACCTCAGAAATTATTCCCGAAATTTCTGCTTAAGTGAAATTTTTCCTCGGCTATATATATATTTTGATTAACCAATAATTGGTAATGAAGCTATAAAAAAGACAGTTTGTACATCTGGTACGCGACGGTAAATGAATATCCTTGGCAGACAATCATACCTTATCCGACTATTTTTAGTTTAGTCTGTATTTGTCAGAAACAAGAGAAAATATGACTTAAATATAAATGGCCATTAAGGCTACTCTGCCATCTTGTTTAATCATTAAAACATTAATTCTGATCTGCTACTTATGAACTGATTCAAATTAAAATAAATCCTAAAAACCTTCTACAGATCAAAAGATCTTAATTCAATCCTTAAAATATCATACAGATAATGACTCTTCAATTTCAAATCACCATTACCAATGATGTAATTATTTAATTAATTAAACTTTGAAACAAGAAACAAATTAAATCAACTCATAACCAATGATGTTGCCTCATTTCGATCAAAATCATTCTCATCATATTTAATTTTTTAACAAAGAATCTTGATTCACCCCTAAAGACACATTTGAACTCTCCCAACTCAAAGGTCGGAATAATTCATTTTGAAATTTCAGGGGTAAATGAGTTAATTGAATCAATTTTACAGGTAATCAACTTATGTCTTATCCTTCCGAGCAAAATAAAACACTAACTGGGAGAATGGATGAGGAATGTAGCTCAGACAACATTTAAATAGCCAACCTTTGACTTCCCAAACTTCCGAGACTTTAACCCTTTAAATGTTGCTTGGATCTTTACTGCGGCCTTCTCTACTTCTGGGTCGTTTAAATCTATGTCAATTTCCTCTTCTGAGGGAATATTGACTGTTGGAGGAGGTGTTGGTATTTTATTAACTAGAGATGGTGACGACTGCAATCAAGTTCACAATAAAATCAGAAAATATATAGTAGTGTGCACACTTATGTTGGTCTTAATATTGTTCCAATAACATCTAGACTAACTTTATTTATTTCAACCATTTAAATACTGAATCCACTGCTTGTTGCTCCGTAAGTTTTGAATAATTACTTTTAATTTATTTTTGGACTGGTTCCCACAAATCCATTTATACTTCACTCCTATTTTGGTAAAAAAAATCTAAGACGGAATGCGAAATGTCCCGTATTGAAAGTTATTTTCTTCAACAAAAACAATTCAAACCTTCTTTGATCCGAATTTCCGAGACTTTAAACCTTTAAAAGTAGCTTGAATTTTCACAGCTGCTTTTTCGACTTCTGGGTCGTTCAGATCAATGTCAATTTCTTCTTTGACAGGGGGAGTTACAGGCGGTGGAGGGACGGGCGGAGAAACATTTTCGATGTTAGTGGGTGACGACTGTAATTACGTTAGAAAATATTTAACATACAATAAAGTGAGAAAATTCTTCTGGTGTTATTTTTGCTGTTTAAATTAACAAAAGTCTAAATCAATACAGTTTCTAGAGACACGTTTAGTAATTAAATTTTCAAGCAAGATTAATCAACAGCAGCTAGAAATCAACACCTAAGTAAGCTTAGCTTGATTATAGGACAAATATTTCACAGGCATGAGAATATTCTAGTTTAAATGAACTTTAAATTTTTACAGAATGTGTTTTCTCCACATATGATTACAGTACTTGTGATGTCTAATAAAATAAAATCTTATCATTAACCCTTCTACCACTGTAGACCATAATGGACTCATCCATATCAATGCATGGTAGATTCTATTAAAGTTACATAGGGGTGAAAGGGTTAAAAAGATTTTACTCGAGTTAACAGAGTAATTTCCAAGTCCATATCAATATCTCTTACAGCATTAATTCTGAATGTTATGTAAAAGATTTTTTGTCACACGTTTTATCTGTTCTTCAAAGTACAGAGGCAAATCATTAGATAAAAACACCTTTTTGGCTCCAAACTTCCGTGACTTTAAACCTTTAAACGTAGATTGTATTTTTAGGGCTGCCTTTTCAACTTCAGGATCATTTAAATCAATGTCTACTTCTTCTTCAGTGGGGACAGGGACTGGTGGTGGGGGGGAAGGTTCGATGTTAGAGGGAGGCGACTGAGTCGACTGTAAACAATATATATCACAACAATCACTGACACTTCAGAACACATACAATCCTGGCTTATAGATAGCATTGTGACAACTCATTATTTTTATTCCCGTTTTTTCTCAATTAAAGAATATAGCAACAATTTATTGTTTTCATTCCAAGTTTTACTCAAAGTATATGTTGGTTCAGGATATCCATACTCGCCTGCTGATATTAATTCTCCAATACAGCTAAGCGACAACAACATGCTAAAACATTCTGATAGCGTTTCTCTCGAATAACGACAATTATTGGCTTTTAATTGATCAATATATGGTTATAACAAATGAAGCATTATTGATTTTTTTTAAAATTCCTCGTCCTTTCTACATCAAAATGCAAACCTGTTTCGTCTTTATTTTCCGCGACTTCAGACCTTTGAAAGTTGACTGTATCTTTACAGCTGCTTTCGCGACTTCTGGATCATTTAAATCAATGTCTATTTCATCTTCTACTGGAGCTGTTACCGGAGGTGAAGGGGTAGGGTTGACATTATTGATTGGAGGAGAAGATTGCGATGTCTGCAAATAATTGTTTAGACAGTGTTAAGATTGAAACATTAGGAGTGAGGGTTTCTTGATGCCCATAAACACAAATTGGTCATACAGACTTCCTGGCGATATTAGAAAATACTTGGGTATGATCAATGCGGTAATATGATATAACGTACAAGAACAATGAGAAAATGTCTGCGAGATATTATACAGAATGAGCCCTCTTAACCTATAAATAGCAACCGTGACCTTGACATTGACCTTGACATTGACCTTGGAAACACGAAATAAAGAAATTCAAACTCTTTGGAGGTATTCTGATACATGATCTTTAAATAAATTTTGATGAAAATCTGTTGAGAAATGAGTTGGTCATGACAATGAATCGTGACTGGATGGGACAGGGCAGGGATGAATATGGACATAGGTAAAGCTATATGTTGGGCCCCCCCCCCCCCGTGAAAAAAAGGAATACATAATGTATATTGCCCTTTTTCAACTTATCCCCTCATTTTTCTATGCAGGAACAATTGATCCAAAAATGAAACCCCATTTCACAATATTCATGCAATAACCTAATCTGAAACATTATTTCTGCAATAAATGAAGGTTATCCATCTTATGGCCCACTGAAGAAGTAAAATCGACAACCCTCTGTTAAATATTTTCTATTTGTATCACAAATTTTCACAAACACAACAGCCAAGTGCAAACCTTGTTTTTGCCAAACTTTCGTGACTTTAAACCTTTGAATGTTGATTGAATCTTAAGTGCTGCTTTTGCAACTTCAGGATCATTCAAATCAATGTCAATTTCTTCTTCAACAGGAACTTTGTCAACAGGTGGCGTGACTGGTTTCATGTTATTTAAATTATTAGTTGGTGAAGACTAAAGTGAAAAGAGAAGCAGAAAGGAAAACAACTTGTGAATTGTCGAAATCAAAGCATACCAATGATGAATACAAAGTGCATTAAATTCCTTTACATTTGTTATCATACATAATTAGTAATCCAACAGCAAATCTGATTGGATAAGATAAATCACATGATGGAAAAATATAAAAGACACTTTCCTAATATACATAGTGTCAAAACCCTATATCTGCAGTCTGGAGATTCACACTTTCTAGCTTCAGATATTTATGACAAATTTTATAAGGTTACATAGTTTTAACCCTATTTCATAGTTTTGAGATTCCTAGTTTACAGCCTTGTTTTGCAGAGTTGAGTTTCAATTAACAGCTAAAGATATTATCGATGCATCCTTGACATTTGAACTTGAGTTGGGAGTGAAATGCCATAAGGCAGTCTCTATAAAGGTAGCGCAGCCTTCCTACCTTTTTTGCACCAAACCTCCGAGACTTCAAACCTTTAAACGTGGCTTGAATCTTTACAGCAGCTTTTTCCACTTCTGGATCATTAAGATCAATATCAATCTCTTCCTGTTGTTCAGTTTTAACTGACAGAGGACAAGGTGGTGTGGTGTTACTAGGTTCTGACTGGAATTAAGTGATTATTTCATGAAACGCTGAGTGCAGGAAAATAAAGTATTTCAGAAGTTCAGTGCAATATGCTCAGGGGACTTAACGAAAAACGTTCACGTGATCTTGTCTACTTTCCTATCTCTCTGGTCATTTTAACTCTGATAAAATCTCTTGAAAATCAGAACAAAATGTTACATCATTCTTACTGTCAAAGGGCTTAGCACAACAGAAACATAAAATAGTGTAGCAAATGTTTATCTTGATGACGTGAAAAGTGTTGAAGAGTGAAAGTCAGTGGAAGCCAAAAACCTGGTATAATTAAGTTTGGTTAAGATGTGTTGTTTGGTGATCGCCAGATTTATTAAATAAATATATATATGTATATCTCCTGTATGTAAGATATAAATGGCTATTTTGTACTTCAAATATAGGAAATCTACTCACTCATAGTGAGCGTTAAAGTTAGACGCTTGAAATAAGTGATAAAATACAAGGTCTATCATTGTGAGTTGTGATATCTCCTCAAAACTTAAACCAGACCGACACATATTGTATACTGTAGTACCTTAACATGATGAATGCCCTTATAACCTTGACTGGAAAGTGTTGTGTTGGGTTCAATCAATGTTCTCATTCAGACAGACAGGGTCACTGAATAATCTACTTCAATGGCACCAGATTTTATAGAATATGGTCCAAAAATATCTAACAGGCAAATCTTAAGTCAGTCAATTCCACAGCTATTTGATACAGTTTTACCATAGCTAGGAACACTCAGGTGGAAATGGCTAGACAAAACCAACAGAAGGTTGATTAGCAATATTGTAGCGTACATGTTTCGGCACAATCATAAGGTATGCCGTCTTCAGAACAGTAGGACAATTCAAAAGTAAGAAAAAATTGAGGAAAAGTCAAGCAACGCTTCATATTCCTGGCCACTGAACAGCATGGCTAAACATGTTATATTCTTTATGAAGTTATGCACTGTAATATTTACACATAGCTGTAATGTTCCATAAATAGATACATTATCTATAAATCCAGCAACACTAACACACTTCAAAACAATTCTACGAAAACAAGTGAAAGTAGAAATGATAAACTCAAACCTCCACACTTGTACTAGCGGCAGATGCTGTCTTTGATTTCCGAGCCCTCAATCCCTTGAAACTCGATTGGATTTTTACTGCAGCCTTTTCTACTTCCGGGTCAGTGAGGTCAATGTCGATAATTTCCTCTTCCGTCGGAACATTCTCCATCGAGTCCCGTACAGGTATCGAGGTGGATTTGGGCTCCTATTGGGAGTATAGGCCTCACAGTGAAGTAAAGTGTTAGATAGATAAAGAAAACCTTATAAACAACAGCCAGGTATACAAGGTAATATAAACTGAACTCAATCTGTCTCTAGTGGAACAAGAACATACTAAATCTTACCAAAAATTAACGAAGGAGAACAATTTGGATACAAAAGGATATTTTCGTATAAAAATATCTGTTCAAATAAATGTGAGAAGGAGGATGTAGAGCTTAGAAAGTAAATTGGGAGTCGTGACAACTGAAGTAGGGAGATGGAAGTTTGTTGGGTTGATTTAAACACTGGATTGACAAAACCAAGTACAGTGCATCAACATATAAAAATCAGGAAAGTAATGAAGATATACCTCAGCACCAATGGACGAAATCAAAACATTCGTACAAAACAGAAACAAAAGGTAAAACATCAAGAACCGTGACAGAAAGGTGGGAAATGAAGCAGGTGTTTTGACGGTGTCTCCTTCACAAAACGTGTCGCCGTGGTGATACATGTACACATTTGGGAACCCGGCGCAGTGCTGTCACACACAATAACACGCGTACATATTAACACGTCCTTTCGTACATATTAACACGTCTACAAGTACATATTAACACGTCTTTAAGTACATATTAACACGTCTTTAAGTACATATTAACACGTCCTTACGTACATATTAACACGTCCTTACGTACATATTAACACGTCCTTACGTACATATTAACACGTCCTTAAGTACATATTAACACGTCCTTAAGTACATATTAACACGTCTTTAAGTACATAATAACATGTCTTTAAGTACATATTAACACGTCCTTACGTACATATTAACACATCCTTACAAACATATTAACACGTCCTTAAGTACATATTAACACGTCTTTGAGTACATAATAACATGTCTTTAAGTACATATTAATACGTCCTTACGTACATATTAACACGTCTTTAAGTACATATTAACAGGTCCTTAAGTACATATTAACACGTCTTTAAGTACATAATAACATGTCTTTAAGTACATATTAACACGTCCTTACGTACATATTAACACTTCCTTACGTACATATTAACACGTCCTTAAGTACATATTAACACGTCCTTAAGTACATATTAACACGTCTTTAAGTACATATTAACACGTCCTTAAGTACATATTAACACTTCCTTACTATGAAATAAAGAACAGTCTCTGGATAAGGGGAAATATATTTTTGGACGGAAAGAAAAAGTGAAAACATTTTTAAAAAAACTCGGAGGATTTCTTTCAAGACTCATTAACATTGAACAGAAATATAGATTTCTCTATATATCAGGTATTAAACAGAAATATAGATTTCTCTATATATCAGGTATTAATATATTGTATTGTATGACTATACTGCTCTACATCATTGTAGAACTGTGGAGGCCGGATGACACGGCTGATCTAATCGTGTGATGAATGGCACAGTCCATATCTGTGAAACAATACGTTTTATTAGGCCACTATAGATGTTATGTCGATCGAGTCAGGTGTAGAACATATTTAACGACTCATCAATTACTGGGCACAAAAATAGATCACCAATCCAGCCTATGAACTCTCTACTACCGGATACATTAGGAACTGTTGTAAAACAGACCAGCAATTAGATCTAGTGATGTATGAAGAAATTGTACTATTTATCTACTGATGACATATTTAACAAAGAGGCTCGTCATTCAAAGAGAAACCCAATAAAGTACAGTGCCTACATAAAATTGTATAACTACCCATAAAAGTCCAACATACACAATTAGGTCCTGTTTGAAACAGAATCTAAGAACAGCAGCAGATGCTTTCAATTATAAGACAAAATATTTTAAATTGTGAAAGATTTGTTCTTTTATAAGGTCTGTTGGTAAAGAAATTTTGGAAATGATAACTGGAAACCTGCATGGGGTCATTTGACATTACTTAATAGAGACCTGGGGTCATGTGACATTCCACAAAGGAGACCTGGGGTCATGTGACATTCCTCAATGGGGGACCTGGCGTCATGTGACATTCCACAAAGGAGACCTGGGGTCATGTGACATTCCTCAATGGGGGACCTGGCGTCATGTGACATTCCACAAAGGAGACCTGGGGTCATGTGACATTAAGCAATGGAGACCTGGGGTCATGTGACATTAAGCAATGGAGACCTGGGGTCATGTGACATTAAGCAATGGAGACCTGGGGTCATGTGACATTCATCAATGGAGACATGGGGTCATGTGACATCACTTAATAGAGACCTGGGGTCATGAGACATTCCACAATGGAGACATGGGGTCATGTGACATCACTTAATAGAGACCTGGGGTCATGTGACATTCAACAATAGAGACATGGGGTCATGTGACATTACTTAATAGAGACCTGGTGTCATGTGACATTCAGCAATGGAGACCTGGGGTCATGTGACATTCATCAATGGAGACATGGGGTCATGTGACATCACTTAATAGAGACCTGGGGTCATGAGACATTCCACAATGGAGACATGGGGTCATGTGACATCACTTAATAGAGACCTGGGGTCATGAGACATTCCACAATGGAGACATGGGGTCATGTGACATTACTTAATAGAGCCCTGGGGTCATGTGACATTCAACAATGGAGACATGGGGTCATGTGACATTCAGCAATGGAGACATGGGGTCATGTGACATTCAACAATGGGGACCTGGGGTCATGTGACATTCAACAATGGGGACCTGGCGTCATGTGACATTTCTCAATTGGGAACCTGGGGTAATGTGTCATACCTCAATGGGGACCTGGGGTCAGGATCATGTTATATTCCTCAATGGGGGACCTAGCTGGGTCAGGGTCATGTGACATTCCTCAATGGGAGACTTTGCCTTTAATTATGACAATCCTCGAAGGGCACTTTTAGATAATGCCACCTTGTGTTTTATCCATGAAGAATTTTAAGAAGTTGTCACTTCACTGCAAGAATTCCTTGCAATCTTCATAAACTAGGAAAATTGAATTATAGGTGACACATGAGAATGTGTTAGACAATATGTGATGACGTCAGAGATGTACCATTACATGTACAGAGTTCTATTAAATTACACAACACAGGAAATTGACAGACAGACTGTAATGGTATGAAGAGTTACTGCTTGGTAGTGCATAACATAAACTACAGAAGCTAAACAGACAACAATACAGCAGCTAAATTAAAGAGGATATCAATCAGCTAGTGCTGTATTTAATTGAGTTTATATAATGTGTAAATTCTTCAATGTGAAAAGTGGACCAGAATATCTGACTGTATGAGCAAATGAAGACTGTAGGAATCAAGGTACATATAGTAAAAAGGAAACTTGACTCAGTTCTCACAGATCTATGTGAATCACTGTAGTTATGCGACTCGGCCAAAGTAATGAAGACACATGTATCTATATGTAAATCACTGTAGTTATGCGACTTGGCCAAAGTAATGAAGACACATGTATCTATGTAAATCGCTGTAGTTATGCGACTCGGCCAAAGTAACGAAGACAAATGTATCTATGTAAATCGCTGTAGTTTTGTGACTCGGCCAAAGTAATGAAGACACATGTATCTATGTAAATCACTGTAGTTATGCGACTCGGCCAAAGTAATGAAGACACATGATTAAGTTTTTCAGAAGAGCCAACAAATAGTCAATAACTTCTAGAATTTGTTTTGACAGAAAGTCAATAAAACACAGATACATATAATTGATAATGGAAAAATAAAATTGGATAATTATTAATAAAATTACAGAAAATGAAAATGCATGTATAAGTCAGTTGCTAAATTAAATATAATAAAGAAATAGGTAACAACGTTAAAGTGTACCATTGAATAACATTGAACAACAAAACTATTTCCTTTTAAGTATAAGCTGTAAGAAAACATCACAAGGAATAGCTCCTTAGGATCATGCAAAATTGTGAACAGATCCAGATCTTGGAAGTGTTGATGCAAATTAAGATCTAGACTCCTCAATATAAAGACAAGCACAGATCATTAGCATGCTTAAATGAATCAGAACAGATTGGAGTAGAAATTGTACAGAAATTGAAATCCAGATGAGATGGAAAAAATCTGATGAAAAACAAAATACATGAGAAGGTGAGATTCACAGAAAGGTATAGTGATCTTTATCCATTTTTCTGAAACTGAAAAGTTGTGAATCTAAATCTAAATATAAAGTACTGAAAAAAAGGAAACAAAAATGACGAAAACTGCATGTGCCATCAAACCTGGATTGATTTGAGTTCCCTCCTCGTTTTCAGACCCTTATACCCGGCCTGAATTTTAGTGGCGGCCTTCTCCACCTCGGGGTCGGACAAATCAATGTCTATTTCGTTGTTGTCATCGTCCATTACATGTTTATCGTCACTGCAGTGGATGTCGGTGTGTCCCCTGTCGGTCTCGGGAGCCGACTGTAATACAAGTATACTATCTTTACACAGACACTCCCAGGCTTGTGAGATATTGATCTTAGTCGTAGTCACTACAACGTCAAAAAAACACGGACCTCACAGCTTCAAACGACCGTCGTCTTCTACTAGTACCCGACGTTACTAGTGTTCCACGCAGACACGTATATCTACTAGTAATAATCATTTTAGACTTAGTCGTATTAGATATATTAACTCATTCACCCTTGAAGTTTCATAATGAACTATTCCCATCTTTGATTGGGAGAGTTCAAATGTGTCTTCAGGGATGAATGAGTTAATATCTGTGTTTGATTTTGTCATGTATATATAGATTATAATTATATAAACAGACATGTAGTGTTTTATATATAGAAGTGATAATCGTGTTTGACCCAGAAGAGGTCTTAAGAATTATAACACAGGTAGAACAGTAATTACTAGTAATCATTGATTATCGGGAATTTTAATAATCAATAATGGTATTTGAAATGTTGTAAAAATTGGAAACTTTGTGTTAATCAACCTTGGAAGTACATACAATGTACTCATATCTTTACATTCCCACTGAAAATTACTCTAAAAGCATTGCCAGATATAATTGCATTCATAGGGTATATGATGCGTAAGCCCAAGTACAAACTGTATATGATATATCATGTACATTGGATGTCAATGGGTAATCTTAATATATATCAATTTAGATGATTTTAATAAAATTTTAAAGACATTTTGAAACTGCAGGAAAAGACTAGATAAATTATAAATCAAAACTGGGATATTTTCGAAACAGTAATCAATCACACATTACATCGAATTGAAAAAACACAATCCACAACATTACGTGACTTTGTGTAAAATAACGATGGTACACATTTTAAAGAAAACTTGATGAAAACCCCGAGCCGAGAGTGTAAACCGAGTGAACTTAGATGGTTTAGTCGTGACGACAGTATGAATGTTAAATTGTACCGCGGGGAAGAATAACGTGAGGAAATGTCACAGAAATAGGCACACACAAAAAAACATCACAAGCAGGCAAGCTTCTCCATCAGAGTGCAGGCAGAACACCTCCGTGTAACCACTATATCTATACTACTACTACACCCGTGGATCTGACAGTCTCAATCACACTGAACAACATTTTTATATGATTCAACTTAAATATTTTTCTCTCATTCCAAGTGTGTAAGTAGAGCTGTCCAGGATAAGAAAGGGGTGTAGGAATACTAGACTCTTACATGGGTCTGTTCCGTGGACAGGGATATCTCAACCCGAGCGTAAGAGTTTGGCTGGCCTTACAAGAGGGTTGAGATATCCTTGTCTATGGAACAGACCCATGTTTGATTAGTTTTCTCACATACATACAAATAAACAAATTTCAGTCGAAATAAACATCAATCTTATTCCTCCGGCAAACCCTAAAGCCCTAGGGTTGAGACGGATGATTCCCCATTCACAACGAATGTATGACATCACGGAAACAATAAAATGACGTCACGTCGACAATCCATTATTATGATGTCATAGCGTGTGTCAGCTGTCTTTCCCAACCCCGTGTAAGATAGAGTTATCTTTTCCCTAGCAACAATGGGATCACCCTGTGAAGTATGTAAGACATTTCTATCTTACACCCCGATTCAGTTGGTTGATATAGCCAGTCTATTAACTCCTTTTCAAGGTTTCTGAGCTTAATCTGGTAGTTGGAATTAGAGAAAAATGCTCTTTCATGCCTAAGGGTGTAGAGTAGGAAATTCTACAATCCGGATTTTCAACGAAAGCTCAGGTTTTACCAAATTTGAAAAACGCTCGGGTGGAATTTCCCAGTTATCCTTAATTTTAATTCAATTCAACACCCCTGGGCATGAAAGAGTCTAGTACAATATGAACCTTTTTAACCTACAGAAAATAGGCAGAGATCTGACAGTATAAAGCTGAAGTGGTAATATCACTTTTGTTAGAATTGACATTACAAGGATGGTATCCTCATACAGATGCTAACATTGATTTAATTGAAAGAATTAAAAAAATCCCCCCAAAAATTGATATTTCGCATCTTTAAAATGTGTAGACAACAACATCCTAAAATCGTCTATTATAAACTATAATAGTGTTGAAGAATTGTACACTTATTCTGTATCAGCCTTTGCCAATAGTTATGATAGCATTTTGGATTGAAATGTTAAATCTGTTATGATGATGGTCACTTCAGACAAATCCTGTGAATACATACATTTCTACTGACAAAACAAGAACGCGAATAACCAAAGATTTCCAGCATCAGGACATCCAGAGCTGAAATAGAGAATGTCATACAGAACATGAACGATCCCTGGGGCTACAGATTAACGTCTCCTTCCATATATAGGGACACTGCTGGAAACTGGACAACATCTGACCCCTAGCAGCTATATAGCCAGACACATCAGCCTGAAGTGGCCAACACATCAACTTTAGCTGTAAGGAACAGAGAATATCTTCAGATACTGATAGAAATAGCTATACTTTAGTGAATAGGTACCAAGTTTCTTACTAAATCAATGACCATGCAGATAAATTCAGTGAATTCTGCTTTATATCACCTTTCATTTGTCAGAAGAAACTTGATAGTAAGGCTCCCTGTACAACAGTTCCACTGCACTATGGGTTTGTAGATGTACAGTTACCTCCCCTTAACTTTCATTTGACTACATATAACTGTAGCACTGTTTGGCCAGGACACTTTCATTGACCAGGTAGCTGAACAAGCTAGAATGACGGTATACATATCTATGTCCGGGGTAAAAATCTTGGTCAAGCCCCGCTAAATTTTTACACTCGGAACACTGTTGTTCATTATATTTTTATATTTCGTCTTAATTATTTCTTAAAAAAGTCCCACAAGGTATGGGTTTCTTTTCAGAAATGCTTTATCAAAGCTTTATTGGTGCTGTAACAGACAGTTTCCAATACTTAGATACACGTTTTAGCAGTAGTATGGGGGGATCCTTAAGTTAGACATTAACTGATTATGTGTTTTACTGACATTTCTCAGCTGTCAAAACCTAGAAGTGACAATATAAAAAAAAAAACTCAAAAAGTGTCTGTCTTTTGTTTTGAATTTGACACATCTTCTTAACCAGGAGACATTTCCTCAACTCGGCTAATACCAGGATTGTGTGTCAAAGAAGGTTAAAAAAAGGTACTTTGGGGCATGCCTTTTTGTGCCTAAAAGCTACCTAAAATGTACCTTTGACTGTAGGTACTTTTAAGGTATACCTAAAATGTGCCCCATTTTTTTTAGCACTCTCAAGGTATACCTCAAATGTGCCCCATTTGGACGCTCAAGATTTTTTAGATGTGCCTAAAATGTGCCTCAAATGTACCTATATTGAACAGGTTTTAACACCCTCCTATTTTGTCCTATTTTTCTTTGTTACCAAAAATGTACCTAAGGCATGCCAAAAAGTGTACCTCAAATGTGCCTTTCCCCCCTGGCTCAGACTCTCACATAGCTATTGAATCCAGATACAGATATTCTCAGCTAATGTAGCGCTCCGTTGTGACAGATACATGCAGAGACACTATACATTTTGCTTGTTCTCAATAAAAGAAACATCAGAGTTGTACAGGATTATATTTTAATCCTGGTTCATGTTCCCTAACTATAAAACCTTCAACACTAAATTACTCGGTAACAATCAACCAACATAACATTTGTAACCGACACGACGTCAGGATTGTCTGTCGACATGAAACGTCTATCACACCACAACACAAGAACAGATCTAGTCGAGCGGTACAACATAGCTACTAATGAGATCTACAGCAAATCAAAGACTCCAATTCCCGGTGGTGATACAAAACAGTGACGCCACGCACAATAAAACATCCCCACCTCAGTATCTCTAACACCGAGGTGCTTAGGGGCAAACTCAGCGTAGATCTGCAAGGATGTAAACGCTAATATGATGTAATACATTCCTGTTGGTCCTACGGATGTGGCGTAACATCCAATACTATAGTAACATGCTAAAGAGAGAAGGATTAAATAGGTTTCAACAAGGATAATTCAGATTTCAATTCAAGGACAGACGTTTTCCCATAAAAACATTTGATTAAATTGTCTTTCAATCCAGTTTACTTCAAATTCTCATTCAACTTTAATCATAAAATTTGTTTTAACATTAATTCCAATCTTGTACAACATCTGCAAATCTTAGTTTAAATACCTCTAATCTAGTTGAAACAGTTTTGTTTTTCAACCAAAGCCAATCTGATTCAACAACCTCTTTCCTGGTAATAAAACTGAAACTTGTTCAACATCCTTCAATCTGGTATCCGATAAAGCTACCTCATCTGTTTCAGCACCCACAATCTGATTCCACACTCACAAATCTGGGTCAATACCCTAGAATTTGGTTCAACACTCTAAAATCTGTTTCAGAATTATTTTATCTGATTCAACAACCCCACAATTTTCAACTCCCTATAACCTGATTTTACACCCCCTACAATTTGGTTCAACACCCTAAAGTCTCATTCAATAGTCTCAACTCCGATTCATCATCCCCCTAAAATCTGATTCAACTCCCTAAAGTCTCATTCAATAGTCTCAACTCCAATTCATCATCCCCCTACAATCTGATTCAACTCCCTAAAGTCTCATTCAATAGTCTCAACTCCGATTCATCATCCCCCTACAATCTGATTCAACTCCCTATAATGCCTGGGTATAAGGAACCTGATGGAACACCTCTTACCTAGTATACACCACCCCACAATCATTGTCCTTTACAATGTGGGTTACCTGTAACTTCCATAGGTCTTCTTATAAAGACCGCTGTTAGGCAACACCAAGGAAACACCAAGAGTCGGAGGTCACACAGGCCAGACTTGTAACTGACAAATAGACTACGATAGGTATAACAGTTATTGATTTGACAGGCCCACAGATACAGAGCTATGCTTAATTTATAAACCAGGACAGCAAAGAGTCAGGATCAAAAACCAGGGCAGTGGAGAGCTAGGATCAAAAACCAGGGCAGTGGAGAGCTAGGATCACAAACCAGGGCAGTGGAGAGCTAGGATCACAAACCAGGGCAGTGGAAAGCCAGGATCACAAACCAGGGCAGTGGAGAGACAGGATCACAAACCAGGGAAGTGAAGAGCCAGGATCACAAACCAGGGCAGTGTGGAGCCAGAATCACAAACCAGGGCAGTGAGGAGCCAGGATCACAAACCAGGGCAGTGGAGAGCCACAATCACAAATCAGGGCAGTGGAGAGCCAGGATCACAAACCAGGGCAGTGCGGAGCCACAATCACAAACCAGGGCATTGAGGAGCCAGAATAACAAACCAGGGCAGTGGAGTGCCAGGATCACAAACACCAGGGCAGTGGAGAGCCACAATCACAAACCAGGGCAGTGGAGAGCCAGGATCACAAGCCAGAGCAGTGAAGAGCCAGGATCACAAACCAGGGCAGTGAAGAGCCTGGATCACATAAACTAGGGCAGTGGATAGCCAGAATCACAAACCAGGGCAGTGGAAAGCCAGGATCACAAACCAGGGCAGTGAAGAGCCAGGATCACAAACCAAGGCAGTGGAAGTGCCAGGATCACATACACAAGGGCAGTGAAGACCAAGGATCACAAACCAGGGCAGTGAAGAGCCAGGATCACAAACCAGGGCAGTGAGGAGCCAGGATCACAAACCAGTTCCGATCCAATAAAATTTAAAGGATAAGATTGTTTAATGAAGTGCATTTTTACAGAAAAACAATGCCACTTGAAAACATTCTAGTAGATTATAACAAGGACATATTTTACCTGTCATACCTGTCAGTATTATAGGGCTTAAGCAGACATATCTCGTTCCTTCAGCCCCAAGAAAATCAAAAACAGATTTTTTGTAAAAACTTGCAACCAACTTTTGTGTTTACAATTGAAGTGAACAATGACCATTGTGAACAAAACAATATAAAAACGTGAATAAAAAGTCTAGTTCAGCTTAAAGCTGTTGCATCAAAACCAGCACGGAAATTAAAAATACCACAAGTCACAAGTAAAAATATCACAAGTCACAAGTAAAAATACCACAAGTCACAAGTAAAAATATCACAAGTCACCAAAGATGAACAAATGCATTTCTAACGTGCAATGCGAACCTGGTTTTTACGAATTTCTTTGCGCACTTGATGACCTTTGAAATTAGCTTGAATTTTCGTGGCTGCCTTGGCCACGTCGGGGTCATTAAAATCAATGTCGTCTGTATCACACTTGTCGAGCCCGGACGTTCTGGAGTCCTTATCAGATAGTGGCTGGAATAAAAGTATCATGTTGATTGACTGGCCCGTGGTTTTGTGCAGACATTGTAAGAATGTTGTGTCAATATGTAACAATATCCGAAGACAATTGCGCCGGAATTATGACATATCTTAAAAGTTAACACGTCTTTCATTGACAATGTCTGAGTGAGAGATGTGTATACCTACAGGATTGCTTTAGGATATTGGCTATAGGAAAACATTGACAGACAATCGGGGATATCAGACGGTGCCAATATATGTGATACACAGAAACACCATCACAACTGATCATACCCCTGTTCATACGCAGCAATCTGGTGGACAAAAAACAGTCACTTGGGTCTGAGATGTCTGCCAAATTGATCATCTGATTATATCTACATGTTATAAGTACATCAGCCATCAGGAAGGATTTCCATCAGCCCCACATATCATCAGCTACTTCCCGTAGCATTATTGCAGTATTAGTGCTCCGACCGATAGCACAAATCACTGACATTATCATATCCTGTTTAGCACATGAAATGATTGGTATGAAAATCTCTGTAGACTACCGAGTATACTTGTTTTTTTACGCTCAGGGATGAAATGATTGACACAAAATAAAATGTGTCTAGGACTGCTCGTAAACATTTGAGATGATATTAAAACATACATGTTTTACCTTCTTGTACTAAAAGCTAGCTTATGTGAATTAATTGTATGGATTTTAAAATAAATATAAATCTTATTTATATTTCAACTTATATTAATCACTTCAATTTCAAAACTAACTGGACAATGAGAATTAATTGCACCAAAAAAATTAAGATCCTGTTTGCAGCATTTTGGATCGAGATTTCACACCAATGAAAATGATTAACGAACAAGGTTTTTGTTAGCTTAAGTGGAATGAATCAAAGCGGAAACTATGCATTGATTGAAGGAGAAGGGATGGGAAGGTGGATGAGGAGGTTGCTTGAGGGACAGATTTTTACGAGTACATTTTTAAACATCAGTGAAATATTCAACCAATATACCAACAATAATGGGACAGATACACTGTATGTCTATATATGGATGAAAACACAAGATACTGACTCCAGACTGTAATGGTAAGCACTGGGACACGACTTATACAGCCCACTCAACAGCTGTCTCAGTGTTTTATAATACACTGGCCAGTTCCTGTTAAACAAATCTTTATAAATCACTGAAATTGTGAAAACAGTTTTACTTTAAATTAGAAATTGTCGTCCAGGTTGTTTCTGAAAAAAACCCATAATTATTCTGTATGACAAAAATAGTTTCAATATCCCAACAGCAAACTGAAAAAAGAACATTTCTAATTCAAAAAGTTTGTAAACTAAAATAAAATGACACACAAGTATTACTACAGTGTTGTATGAATGTAAGATCACTGAAGATCTTACAGCATTTAATTATCATTTAATCCATCAATAATATAAAACTTCAATAAAAAAAATTCGACAAATGAAGATGTAAAATTGTAGAAAGTGACATATATAATTTACTACAAGTCAACATAATTAAGTTCTGATTTTGAGTTCAAAACACTGCTTAAAATATATTGAAATTTTAGGAATATTTAATTATCTCCAAGAATCAACCTCAAAACATAAATATATATATGTAATAATTAGTATGTATAATAAAAATAATCAAAATGTTCATGAACCTCAGTACAAGTAGCATTAGATAAACACCAAAGTATTGCATGCATCTTTTACAGAGAAACCAAAACCTCACAAACATAATTAGAACTACTACGTTTTTTTTTCCCAAACAACATGCAACACGTTAACACACACTCAACCTGACTAAGTGGGGTGGTAAAGTACGATGAATTTTAGTTCAGAAAAAATGGGATTTAACCCTTTCACCACTGTAGACCACTATGGACTCATCCATATCAATGCATGGTAGAGTCTACTAAAGTTACATAGGGGTGAAAAGGTTAAAGCCTTTAAATTTCCTTCCATGTTTATGATTATATCCAGGCTACCGTAATGTAAAAGTGGTAAATAGACACTATACTCTTGTGATGATTTTATTTAACAGACAAGTCAAGGCGTAGTCAGTATTTTTACATTTCGTGTTAAATTACCAGTGTGATGGGGAACGGTTCTGAATCACTTCAGACTTTGGAATAACAAAACTATGTGAAGATATTCTTTTACAAACCCAAAAACTAGATATTACGAGTACAGTATTGTCTTAATTGGTGAAACGTATGGCCATATTAAGCTTAAAACTATTAGTATTGTATTTTAACTGAAACCACTGTAGTATATAAGGTATATAACAAAAATTGACATAAAAATTGTATTTTAAGTCATACACATACTGACATTTTGTGAGAGTCCTAAATACCTGAAGTTATCAAAGAATTTGCGTGTATTATAGGTCAGCCTTATTTTAGTCTAGTTAACACCTACCGTCTTATGGACTTTGGTTTGGGTAATTGTACACTGAATATTGTCCACAGTTTTACAATACCTCATCATACCATCAGTCTCACAGGTATGATCTACACCAGACTACTTGTTTCACAGTCACAGTCCTGATCTACACCAGACTACCTAACTTACAATGACTTCTAAGTATATATAATCCACTGCCTTGTTGCAGCATCGTTTTCGTCCTTTATCATCTCTGTTGACCTTTGTATGTCTTTACTAATCTTAGACAATGACCTTTTATCCAATGAAATTTTCATACAGTATTATTTTTTTCTAAGAGGACTTGACAAGAGTATAAATTATTTCTGACTGTGCAGCACTGTTGTATATTCAATGAACAATACTTTCAAAAATCAAGTCGACTAGACAGGAGAAATTGAAAGTAAACTACAAGGCTAAAAATAAAGATTGTGTGCGTCAGGTTCGTTTACTTAATCATACTTTCAATTTGTTTTCTGTTTTCAAATATCATGACTTTAGTCTTAATCTGAAACACACAATTTATTTTGTTGAGGCCTTAATTTTCTTTCAGTACTGGGTTTACACTGATTCATGCTTGCTAAGTTCACATCAGAGACACAGGTTAGTCTAAACTAAATACAACTCCAGATCAATTCACATTTCTGTTTAGTATTCCACTCAGTTGTCCAAATTTGAAATTTCTAAGGAGTTTTAAAATATTCTTTTTCTCTCATCATATCAGAATGCTTAATGTCCAACTCAATAAATTTCCAAATTTTAAATGAAATATTTGACATCTTTTCCTTCTTCTTCTGAAAAAGCTGTTATTAACAATCTTACAATTTCTAAAATTTCTAAACAAAGATTTTTTTTATTTTTTTTTTATCTGAACAACTGGTCTTTTTATTTCATTGACTCCAGTTTCTCAACAAGAAAAAGCTCCGACTTGTGTTAATTTTCATGTTTGCCTTTGATTGCACTTTTCTACTTTTAATTAAAAAAAAAATAAAAAAAAAAATAGATCTGACACAGCATCATAAGACTTTTAAAAGTGATTATTTTTTAATTTGAATACAATTGTATATCAAGAGCATTAATTTGAAATTTGATTTTCAGAAGAAATTTTACATATTCTTACATAGGTAAAGTATTTTTGTTTGAATTTACTTCAGAAAGAAAAAAATGCAAATACAAAATGCATCAGTTCTAGAAAAAAAAATCATGTTAATTAACTTTCATCAATTAGCAGGATTATTTTTCTCTCAATTTGAGGAAACTAGTGAAAATGTTTACCTCAGCAAACTTAAGTCTGAAAAGGTGTTCTTAAAAAATATTTCAACATGTCAGTTTTCAAAAATTAAAAAAATATTACCTCTTTTTCAGGATTATTAATTCCAAAATAAATAGAGTTTTTTCCTCAGAAATTGGAGCCATGTTTAAAGGGTTGACATGCTAATCCAGATTACGTTACATCATTAGATTTTAGGGAAGAAAAGCTACCATGTAAATGTTACAATGTAAATAAAAGGAAACATGCAAGAACGAAAGTATTCAAATAGCATTCAAACCTGTTTTCCGTTCATTTCTTTACGGGTCTTATAGCCCTTAAATCCTGCCTGAATTTTTGTAGCAGCTTTTGCTACCTCAGGGTCATTTAAATCAATGTCTATCTTTTCTGGCTCCGCGTTCTCTGTCTCAGACTTTGGAGCGTCCTCGCTAGACTGTAAAAAGTTGATACAGAATTGGGGTAATTCCAATGGATGTTTGCATTAAATATAAACTTTGTTGGCATTCCCAGCGGTATCCACAATGTGTGCGTATACACTAGAAACAATGTTTGTCATATAAATCTGGGCAGTAAATCATTAGTATTCGGTTTGGTGGAGGATTTTGTTTTAAATATCGTATCAATTGATTTATTGGTAATTTCTAATATTTCAATATAATTACAAAAAGCTGCATGCACCTTAGTAGACGGTGGACAAAAATACCTAGCATAAATCCTGTTCTGAAAATAATTCCAATAAAAGCCATTCTTTCCTACAAGAGAAATGTGTTTCTATTATTTCAACTACATCTGTGTTGCTAGGTGCTACATGTATATAGTAATCCATGTGATGAACAGAGTCAAAGTCAGAGTTTTAGAGATTTGTGGAAATTCAGTAATGGAATTTCCTGTACAAAGCAAAATATATGATCACTAGTTACAAATTCTGTCCTGTATGTCTAGCATCATTTAGTGAATCTCTAACAGTAGTTTGTGATTTTTGGCCATAAATGATAAATTTATATTAAAATATAACAGTATTTTTTGCAAAAATGTATCTCTATCTAAACAAATAAATTCCAATACGGATATGTTTATAAAAACACTTCTTATTTCAACGAAAAATTGAGAAATGTTGAAACAGAGTTTCACCTTTTTATTGTGTGATAAATCATTGTTCTTGGTGCTTTCTGGTGCTAATCAGATGGATAGATGTATGTATATGTCAGGGTTAAGCTAGGCATTGATCAGCTGTGGCGTCACCACAGTACAAATTAAGTTAGTAGTGATTTTGGAACTCTGGCTTTAGACATGCCCTTGAAGACTGTTTTTACTCTGAGATTGGATATTAAAGCGATCCATCCCATACACTTGTCTCCACAGGTCTAATAACAACCAACAGAAACATGGTCGAATACCTCCACCTTCCACCCCTCCCCAAACTTTCTGTACCCCCGTCACCATATTTGAAAATCTGCCGCTGCAAACAAGATCATTACAATTCAACAGGACAGTGGATCACAATACCAGATAATAGATCGCTAAGTCAACAAAGAAGTGGAACCTAGGAAAAGAAATCGTATTATTCACAGGGTCTGGTATCCTTGGTGATATGTTCGGCAGCTGTAATCTAAACACTGAAATAAAACATGTAATGGCAGCCAAATGCATCAATTTATATTCTGTTCCGTGTTATTTACAACAATAAATGTTTTATTGAATCAATTTACCATCTGCAAGTACATGTACAACATAATTTAATCAATAAGAACAAAATATACACAGATCATTAGCCTGTTGGTTTTTGAAATATTTGATAGAATATTTATGAAATTAATTGAAATGATGAACACTTTAAAAAGTAGAGATTTTGTTAGTAGTTCTACTAGATTGCACACATTTAGTACAGATTTCTATAATTGAAACAAGCAAGGTTGATATTTGTTTCAAATATAATACAGTATCAGAGTCTATATATATATACAAACAAGCATACCGGTATATGTATAATTTATATCTGCGACTTTTAGGACGATGATGTAGCTATGGTCCATTTTTGAGATTTGGTGTAAATGTACAGTATGATATTGTTCATACTAGAACACGGACCTCCATACCACATTTGGTTAATTTGGACCATTTCATAGGTAAATTATTGAATGGCAACCAATTCACTAATCAGAATCAAGCCTTAGGCCTCGTTTATTACATGAAAATAACAAAGCATCAAATTTTGGCTATGAAATTACAATTGAAATATACCTATGAAATTTGATTGAAATCTGACCATTTTTGGGGAAGAATTGGACGGAAACTTAAGTGTGACAAACGGACGGACGGACGGACGGATAGACAAATGAACACATCCAAATTACCCAACTTTTTCGAAGAAAAGTGAGGGATAAAATATACACGAGCGGGGAAGATATGAAAAGCAGTGTTGTTACATGGTTCACTTCTATATATTGGTGTGTATGGTATATCAAATCTTTTACAAGAAAATTTGTCGACAAATGTGTTAGTATTTTTATTATCTAACGAAAAAAATCTATTATTTGTAAGAAAATTCCTAAAAAAGTTCTGATCAACTGGCATCTAGCAACTAAATAGGCTCCTTTCTTACAAACTGTGCTTGTCCATACAGAAATAATTCATTTTTCATGGTTTTTATACCAAATTGACAAAAAAAATCAAAAAAAATCAAGGGAACAACTTTCTGTTTTAGGAAAATGTTATGCACAAAATAGCTAGTGCCAACATGAAATTATTACTGAAAGCATTTTTTATTTTTTTTTGTGCTCTCCGTGAATTTAGACATCAGTGTTTAACCCTTTCACCCCTATGTTACTTAAGTAGGCTCTTCCATGCATTGATATGGATGTGTCCATTATGGTATACAGTGGTGAAAGGGTTAAATTGATTCTTTTACGATTTCTTCAACATCTCTTTTGATAGCTGGATAATGATCTGAAATATCCATCAGCACCATTGTTAATTTATCTTTATTGTGTTTAATATTATAAGATATGTAAAAAAGCATTCCTTTGACCTCAAATTAAAATAAAATGGACAAATAAAGTTTTTAAAAAAGTGATAAAAAAAATCTTAAATTTGACAATAAAAATATTTGAACAATAGTACCGGTATGTGTTTTTTCGCCACCAGTTACATAAAATGCTACTTTAAAATTTCTAAAATAATAGCAGGCCTATTGTCTAGATAGATAATAAGAATACACTACAGCCCCTAATAGCTTTCCAATATCTACTCTCAACCTGGCCCATTATTGTATTATAAGGAATATAGTACTTTAACATATAGAGGAAAGATACATATTGATTTAAGGGAAAGAGCGAAAAATAGTGTCAGTTTAATCCAGGTGCATGCTACACATTAGATCACAGGATAATTTTCTGTAGATGTACAGTAAAACTTTGTTATACTGCCACCATTTGCCCTTAGAAATGTTGGTGTTATTAAGGGGTGTGGCGATACACTGAGGAAAACATATAAATGGAATTCTTAACAAAACCAGAAAAGGGTCCTTGAAATATGTTGGTGGCAAATGAAATGATAGACATTATAATTTATACTGAGGTTTTACTGTACTGTATTTTCCTTCAACCTTTGTTCAGTAATAAAGCAACCCCTTTACACTAACCGCATTCTACTGAAGTTAAATAAAATATCATTTTATTCCGTCTTTTCGTATTGCAGAGTTATCTGCTCTTGTGAGCAGGTATTGATTGTTACGTCATTTGTTTGTGAGAGTAACGTCAAAATTGTTCGAGAAAACGACAATTTTCTCACACAATCTAATGACGTAACAATCAATACCTGCTCACAAGAGCAGATAACTCTGCAATACGAAAAGACGGAATAGGGGACTTTATATTCCAGAGAGAGAATACAATGCTAGTTAATTAGCCCTGTAACCCCCCTTATATTTGTTCAGTGATAAAGTAACCCATTTATGCTTACCAGATTCTACTGAAGGTAAGTCCATGCTCTTTGATAAGGCCTGGAGCCCCTGAAGGTTAGGATGAATTAGTTTTGCCAAATGCCCCTTAAATTTATTGATTTCTTTTTTCTCCTGGAGCAATATTCTTAAAAACAGAATGAAAGGTTTGGGATTCCTAGATTTACCTCTTATTTAATTTATATATTTCAATGAGGCCAGTGAAGGCATCCAATCATCATAAATAAGCCCGTCCCTTTTTGAACAGGTTTGATGAGGGATGAATCCATTTCAGAAATAAGTCTACCCCAAATTGAACAGTTTAACGCAGGGATGAATCCATTTCAGAAATAAGCCCACCACTTTTTGAACAAATTTAATGAGAGATGAATCCATTTCAGAAATAAGTCTACCCCAAATTGAACAGTTTAAAGGAGGGATGAATCCATTTCATAAATAAGCCCACGTCCTGTAATTTTAGAGAAATAAATTTTGCCAAGTGCCTGTAAAATAACCTTGTGTCTATCATGCAGCCTGGAGAACACTGAGCTACCCCGGAGTACTGGAGCAACAGTTAATACTGAATGTGTATGTACGGTTTGTATTGGACAGAGAGCAATAGGTTCTCTAACTAGTTATAACACTACGACTGTGTCACCTGTTCGTTTTGTTCTTCAGTCTGTGTCGAAGGACTTTCCTCAACTTTCTCCTCTGATTTTTCATCTGTTGTTTTATCGGCCGGAGTATCTGATACATTTTTGTCTACTTTTTCCTCAGATTGAGCTTGATCTACCGTTTCCTTAACAATTTCTTGTGAAGTTTGTTCTAACTGGTTCTCATCAACTTTCTCCTCTGACTTTTCCTCTGTTTGGGACTCCTCTACTTTTTCATCAGAGGTTTGTTCTTTGACCTCATCTACTTTTTCATCTGATACTTCATCAGTTTTTTGTTCAGATACTTCATCAGTTTTTTGTTCAGAAACTTCATCAGTTTTTTGTTCAGAAACTTCATCTGATTTTTCTTCAGATTTTTGTTCAGTGGTTTCTTCAGTTTCACCAACTTTTTCATCTAATTTTTCATCAGATATTTCCTGTTTATTTTCATCAGTGTTTTGTTCCGGAATCTCATTTACTTTAGTTTCATCTGATTTTTCTTCAGTTACCTCCCCTGTATCAGATACTCCAGCCTGTTCCTCACCAGATGTCTCTGTCGTTCCCTGTGGTTTTGGTGAATTTGAAGTTTATTTCACAGTTATTGGATTTTACAGATTTGTGGCGACACTTTCCACAATAGCTCCCCTATACATAACACTTATCGAAATTACCATGATATCGTATCTGTCAATTTGTATATGACATTTAAGAAAATTTGGAAAGGCTGACAAGTTTTTCACCATTCTGAATCTCAATGTTTGTATTGAGTGAATCAAATGTATATCGAAGAGTAGAAATCTTGAAATAAATCAGGGAAAACATGTTTTTTATCTTCTTTTTTTTATCAAAATTATCAAATGGAATCACTCTGATACATACTACATTACACTGTATACACTGTGATTTGTATTGGAGTTATCTACCTTAAGTTTAATATATCTCCATGTAGCATTTAAATTGACAAAACAATTATGTGACCCTTACAAACTCCAAATCATCAGTCATATAAAAATCTTTTATATAGATTTCTCCCCATGTGGAACATTTTTATAAGGTATATGCATGTCACAATAAGGTAGCATACAGCCTTAAGTCACTTTAAGCATTCACCCCTGAAATTTCATAATGAACTATTTCAACCTTTGGATTGGAAGAGTTCAAGTGTGTCCTCAAGGGAGAAATGATTATTATATATCTAATTATATTAAATCATACCTTTTTTAACGATTTAAAATCCTCATGAATGTGACATTGTAAGAGCAATCGGAGTATGGATACTTATGTATAGAAAGTGACTTAATTGTACAACAACAATAAACGTGTCAGTAGTTTATAATGTCCGGTACATACCTTCAGCTCTTTTCTCGTCTTATGACCACGGAATCCAGCCTGAATCTTGGTGGCTGCTTTGGCTACCTCGGGATCCTCCAGGTCAATGTCCACTTCTTCCTTCTTTTCCTCAGGGCTCTCTTCTTGTGCTTCCTAAAAATTAAAAATAAATAATTAATTGAAATCAGTTAGACGTCAAACCTGTAGCACCAGTGTTTCACATGTCGGCTTTCTTCTGTTTGTATCCTTTCCTACAGCTGGATAGCATATAACAGTCTGGGTCATTAACATTATCCAGCACCAGTTTCTCATAAGTTAACACTTTTACCTTTTTATGGAAAAGATATCAAACATATAAAAAATGTGTGAACAAGCGTTTCCCTTTAAATGAAATATTGATTTGCTTTGAATTTGAAAAATGTGTGCGTTAACTGCAGAGATTTATATTTGCATTTGCCCTACAACCCACTATATGAACATTACCAGCAGAAATGCATTTCATTTGAGTATGAAAGCAAAAACTCTCGTGACATAACATGTGGTTTACTATGAAGTCATAAATTAACCTTGTTCAATGAGAGTCTTGATTTCAGCCCAAAGTGTTTAGATTTTATTTCTTCAAAAAATCCAAACACAAACCTCACATTTCTCATTATGGCAACATTTTATGACAAGAATTCAGTTGGGAAACATAAATTGGAAATTTGAGTATTGTTGTGAAAAATGTGCAAAATTAAGTAGCGGTTAAAAAGATAAAAAAAGTCTCTTTTGTCAGGAAACCAAATATTGATATGAAGAAAACTTAACTGGTAGTGACACTCAACTGATGAATTAAACCACATCTAAGTGTGGTATTTCAGGGTTTAACGATAAATTATTTAAATTGTCTGTCAATCTGAATGACGATAACCTCTCTACTTCTTGATGCAAACCAACTGCTACAAATCTGACTTTTTTCCTTATTGTCCATTCTAGGTTTTATTAAGCACACGGAAATGATTTTAACAATAATTCTTGGAAGCTGACTATTGTACTGTTATAAAAAAACATTAACATATCGATATGTCACAAATACTTAGTAGCATTACAAAATTAGAAAATGGCCATTCCATGAAAAATATATCCTTCACAAGTAAAAATGTGAAAAATTCCACTTCAAAGTATATTTAAGGATGAAATCCTGTCCTGTTCATGTTTATTGGGTACAAACCTCAATAGGTCTCGAGACACATTGTATTAGCTGTGAAGCAGTCAATTTCAGTTCAAATGCGATGAACACATGTACATATAACACAATATCTTCACCAATACTCATCAACATTCACAGCACTGAAAGAATGTAACCTTTGAACTCTGACCTACCTTTTTGGCCTTGACCTCCTTTCTGGCCTTGTGACCTCTGAATCCAGCCTGTATCTTAATAGCTGCCTCATCAGCGTTTGGATCAAGTTCTAAATCAGCCTCGGCCTTGATTAATCAACAAACAACACAACAAACTAAAGCAAACAAACTCATGCAGTGGCAACAAACAAGTGGCAACAGAACAAGGTGGCAGCGGTAACTAATGACAACAAAACAACAGGCAACAGTAATGAGGAAACAATCCCTGTGGCACCTCAGCCTCCTATAACAACTGTTGTCATGGAAATCAGTTATTTCTGTGGCAGCATTAATTATTGGTGAAGATGTATGACCATAGCAACTAATGACATGGCAACAGATTGTTACTGTGGCAACAAGTACTGTTGTTGGCAACAGAAATTATTGTCAATGGTTTCTTTGGTATCAGATTTTTTCTGTCCAAACTGTGGCAACAAAATCACAATGGCGTCAGAAATAAATGACATTGAATTGTTTCTCAAAGCAACAAACTGTTATAGAGACATCATGATCGAGTCACTGGCAACGAACAACTTTAGTTGCGAAAGTAAACGACAGCAAGACAGTGTTAAAACACAACAGCAATAAGTTGATTGTGAAAACATTTTCAACAATAATTATTGTATTTATTTTATTTCAAAGTAAAGTTTGAAATTAATTAAGTAAAGTTTTATTTCAAAGAGAAATAGTAAAATCTATTGATTTTTTTTATCTTTAAATAAATATTTTATTGAACTGCAATAATTAGATAGGGGATTTGAAAAGATTATTGATTAAGTTACATTCCTGTTAGATAACATAGTTTGATATATATGTCAACATGGCCATCGTTTATCATCAATTAAACACAGTGACAATTTGTTTTGGAATTTTCTCTATTTTAAATGCCAAAAAGTAAAATTTTGATTTTCTTTTCTCAAAGAATGAATTCCAAAGTATCTATATCAAACATTGACCTGTTTTCTGTCAGCATTTCTGCTCATATTTATTGTAACAACTGAAACCAGTGTTCAATACACACAGGTATCATTTTTTCCTTCTGTGTTGGGTACTTCTTTGTCAAAAAGGGAAATAATGGATACTCTCATAGTGATTGTGCTGAGTTTCAGAATTCATCTTTCACGCAATTAGTTTATATTTTCAGTTAAGGTTTATGTCTGTAAAATATTCTTCCATTTATTACTTTAAAACTGCCAATGTACTGTAGTATGAAGAGGTGAAATATTGACATAACACCAAGTATTGGCATGTTAACATAAAACCAAGTATTGGCATGTTATCATAACACCAAGTATTGACATGTGAACATGACACCAAGTATTGACATGTTAACATAACACCAAGTTTTGAAATGTTAACATAATACAAAGTACTGACATGTTAACATAATACAAAGTACTGACATGTTAACATAATACAAAGTATTGACCTGTTAACATAATACAAAGTACTGACATGTTAACACAATACCAAGTACTGACATGTTGACATAATACCAAGTATTGACATGTTACCACAATTCCAAGTACTGACATGTTGACATAACACCAAGTATTGAAATGTTAACATAATACCAAGTACTGACATGTTGACATAACACCAAGTATTGGCATGTTATCATAACACCAAGTATTGACATGTTGACATAATACCAAGTATTGACATGTTAACACAATACAAAGTACTGCCATGTTAACACAAAACGAAGTACTGGCATGTTAACATAATACCAAGTATTGGCATGTTAACATAAAACCAAGTATTGACATGTTGACATAATACCAAGTATTGACATGTTACCAAAATACCAAGTACTGACATGTTAACATAACACAAAGTATTATCATGTTAACATAATACCAAGTACTGACATGTTGACATAACACCAAGTATTAGACATGTTGACATAACACCAAGTATTAGACATGTTAACATAATACCATGTATTGACATGTTAACATAACACCAAGTATCGACATGCTAACATAAAACCAAGTATTGACATGTTAACATAATACCAAGTATTGACATGTTAACATAACACCAAGTATCGACATGTTAACATAAAACCAAGTATTGGCATGTTAACATAACACCAAGTATTGACATGTTAACATAACACCAAGTATTGACATGTTACCACAATACCAAGTACTGACATGTTGACATAATACCAAGTATTGACATGTTAACATAATACCAAGTACTGACATGTTAACATAATACCATGTATTGACATGTTAACATAATACCAAGTATTGACATGTTACCACAATACCAAGTACTGACATGTTAACATAACACCAAGTATTGACATGTTAACACAATACAAAGTACTGACATGTTAACACAATACCAAGTACTGACATGTTAACATAATACCAAGTATTGCCATGTTACCACAATACCAAGTACTGACATGTTGACAGAACACCAAGTATTGACATGTTAACATAATACAAAGTATTGACATGTTAACACAATACAAAGTCCTGACATGTTAACACAATACCAAGTACTGACATGTTAACATAATACCATGTATTGGCATGTTAACATAATACCAAGTATTGACATGTTAACATAATACAAAGTATTGACATGTTAACATAATACAAAGTACTGACATGTTAACACAATACCAAGTACTGACATGTTAACATAATACCATGTATTGGCATGTTAACATAATACCAAGTATTGACATGTTACCACAATGCCAAGTACTGACATGTTGACATAATACCAAGTATTGACATGTTAACATAATACCAAGTTCTGACATGTTAACATAATACCATGTATTGACATGTTAACATAATACCAAGTATTGACATGTTAACATAACACCAAGTATTAGACATGTTAACATAACACCAAGTATTAGACATGTTAACATAATACCAAGTATTGACATGTTAACATAACACCAAGTACTGACATGTTAACATAACACCAAGTATTGACATGTTAACATTATACCACGTATTGACATGTTAACATAATACCAAGTATTAGACATGTTAACATAACACCAAGTACTGACATGTTAACATAACACCAAGTATTGACATGTTAACACAATACAAAGTCCTGACATGTTACCACAATACCAAGTACTGACATGTTGACATAACACCAAGTATTGACACGTTAACATAATACAAAGTATTGACATGTTAACACAATACAAAGTCCTGACATGTTACCACAATACCAAGTACTGACATGTTAACATAACACCAAGTATTGACATGTGAACATGACACCAAGTATTGACATGTTAACATAACACCAAGTACTGACATGTTAACATAACACCAAGTATTGACATGTGAACATGACACCAAGTATTGACATGTTGACATAACACCAAGTATTGACATGTTAAAATAACACCAAGTATTAGACATGTTAACATAACACCAAGTATTAGACATGTTAACATAATACCAAGTATTGACATGTTACCACAATGCCAAGTACTGACATGTTGACATAATACCAAGTATTGACATGTTAACATAATACCAAGTTCTGACATGTTAACATAATACCATGTATTGACATGTTAACATAATACAAAGTACTGACATGTTAACACAATACCAAGTACTGACATGTTAACATAATACCATGTATTGGCATGTTAACATAATACCAAGTATTGACATGTTACCACAATACCAAGTACTGACATGTTAACATAACACCAAGTATTGACATGTGAACATGACACCAAGTATTGACATGTTAACATAACACCAAGTACTGACATGTTAACATAACACCAAGTATTGACATGTGAACATGACACCAAGTATTGACATGTTAACATAACACCAAGTACTGACATGTTAACATAACACCAAGTATTGACATGTTAACATTATACCAAGTATTGACATGTTAACATAATACCAAGTACTGACATGTTAACATAATACAAAGTATTGACATGTTAACACAATACAAAGTCCTGACATGTTAACACAATACCAAGTACTGACATGTTAACATAATACCAAGGACTGACATGTTAACATAATACCATGTATTGACATGTTAACATAATACCAAGTATTGACATGTTACCACAATACCAAGTACTGACATGTTAACATAACACCAAGTATTGACATGTTAACATAACACAAAGTATTATCATTTTAACATAATACCAAGTATTGACATGTTAACATAATACCAAGTATTGACATGTTAACATAATACAAAGTATTGACATGTTACCACAATACCAAGTACTGACATGTTAACATAATACCAAGGACTGACATGTTAACATAATACCATGTATTGACATGTTAACATAATACAAAGTACTGACATGTTAACACAATACCAAGTACTGACATGTTAACATAATACCAAGGACTGACATGTTAACATAATACCATGTATTGACATGTTAACATAATACCAAGTATTGACATGTTAACATAATACCAAGTTCTGACATGTTAACATAATACCATGTATTGACATGTTAACATAATACAAAGTACTGACATGTTAACACAATACCAAGTACTGACATGTTAACATAATACCAAGGACTGACATGTTAACATAATACCATGTATTGACATGTTAACATAATACCAAGTATTGACATGTTAACATAATACCAAGTATTAGACATGTTAACATAACACCAAGTACTGACATGTGAACATGACACCAAGTATTGACATGTTGACATAACACCAAGTATTGACATGTTAAAATAACACCAAGTATTAGACATGTTAACATAACACCAAGTACTGACATGTTAACATAACACCAAGTATTGACATGTGAACATGACACCAAGTATTGACATGTTGACATAACACCAAGTATTGACATGTTAAAATAACACCAAGTATTAGACATGTTAACATAACACCAAGTACTGACATGTGAACATGACACCAAGTATTGACATGTTGACATAACACCAAGTATTGACATGTTAACATAATACAAAGTACTGACATGTTAACACAATACCAAGTACTGACATGTTAACATAATACCAAGGACTGACATGTTAACATAATACCATGTATTGACATGTTAACATAATACAAAGTACTGACATGTTAACATAACACCAAGTATTGACATGTGAACATGACACCAAGTATTGACATGTTGACATAACACCAAGTATTGACATGTTAAAATAACACCAAGTATTAGACATGTTAACATAACACCAAGTATTGACATGTGAACATGACACCAAGTATTGACATGTTAACATAACACCAAGTACTGACATGTTAACATAACACCAAGTATTGACATGTTAACATAATACAAAGTATTGACATGTTAACACAATACAAAGTCCTGACATGTTAACACAATACCAAGTACTGACATGTTAACATAATACCATGTATTGACGTGTTAACATAATACCAAGTATTGACATGTTACCAAAATACCAAGTACTGACATGTTAACATAACACCAAGTATTGACATGTTGACATAATACCAAGTATTGACATGTTAACATAACACCAATTATTGACATGTTAACATAACACAAAGTATTATCATGTTAACATAATACCAAGTATTGACATGTTAACATAATACCAAGTACTGACATGTTAACATAATACCAAGTATTGACATGTTAACATAACACCAAGTATTGACATGTTAACATAATACAAAGTATTGACATGTTAACATAATACAAAGTACTGACATGTTAACATAACACCAAGTATTGACATGTTAACACAATACAAAGTACTGACATGTTAACACAATACCAAGTACTGACATGTTAACATAATACCATGTATTGACATGTTAACATAATACAAAGTACTGACATGTTAACATAACACCAAGTATTGACATGTTAACACAATACAAAGTACTGACATGTTAACACAATACCAAGTACTGACATGTTAACATAATACCAAGTACTGACATGTTAACATAATACCAAGTACTGACATGTTAACATAATACCAAGTATTGACATGTTAACATAATACAAAGTACTGACATGTTAACACAATACCAAGTACTGACATGTTAACATAATACCAAGTATTGATTTGTTAAATAAATTTGGATGATAGTGGCTTGTTGGGTTGAATAATTGATGAGAAAATCCTAAATTATTTATCGTTTGTAGCAGTTTTCATTTTTTTGTCCCACACATTCTAAAGAGCTGTTCGTTTGACAGTCCAATCAATAACACATCCATTTACAGCAGTTTATTTACTTTACTTGACCATAGGTGTTACAGACAATATGATTGGTCAATTAATTTGGTGATTAATTGTTAAAGAGCCAATGATTGGTTAATGTTCTTTTGTTTGCTTTTGTTTATATTCCAGAAATAACAGTCTTATTTATCATCAAAATAACAGTTTCCTGTACAACTAAGCCTGTGGAATGGAATTTGTGCTCAAGCCTAATTTCTTGTCCCCATTATAAATTTATAAAAAAACATTGAAGAAACTCAAAGCCGAAAACTGTTTTCAATGTTTATACCTGGTATTTGACTTTTTGATTGTTTGACAAGACTTAAGCAAGATATAAGAAAGTTGGTTTGAGCACAGAATCCAATGCTTGAGCATGAGACGGTTTTATGAATACAGGCCCTGGACTCAGTCAAATCTAAATTTTAACTTTAATATGGTTTAATTTTGATAACATTTTATTTATATTTCATTACTGGTAACTATATGAGAGTATAGTTCGTGGACAATTAATGGTATAATGTTATTACCCTATATGCAGGGTGATTGTATCTTCTATTTCTTATTTGAAGAATATCTGTTCGTTGTTTATAAGTTAGTTATAGGGGTAGGGTTGGGGTTACACATAGGAACATGACCTCAGCATACCTCCTAAGAAAGAGGAAGAGGTTTACAGGAACTGTCTCAGATTACATACTGCTGTCTTTACACAGGAAGTCCTTCCACCTCCAGAAATCCACCTAGCATTCTAAGTAGGTTTAACATTAAGGGATTATTACTTTTCTAAACACTGTAACCCTGGGCTAAAATTATCATAAACATAAACTAGTAACCATGGTTTTAGGAGCAGCAGTTTGTATTCAATTCCCATTTCTGTGAGTTAGTGGTTTATATTGGTCAGAAAGTACTGCTCTGTTTCTAGTTCTGTATCGTGTACAGCTCCTCTTGTATTCCCCTGTCTCTATAATGGACCTGATGGACTCTCAACGATAATCTACACACAGGTTAAACAAGAAAAAGTCCTACACAAATACACCCCATGGCAAATACATATTCCTACACCAAATACTCCACGAAGTACTCCCCAGATTAACATAAATCACCCACAACCAAATTGTAAACTGGAAAGTCTAGGTCTACATTCTCAATTTCTGTGACTTCCCCTGCTAAACAGGTTGTATAGCAACATGCATGAGATATTTCCTGGTCAAAGTTACCTCCCTTTATAAAATATTTCCAGGCAAATAAAATCAGTTCCTCTGTCTTTTTGAAATAAAAACAATTGCTTTTACCACAGAGATGAACAACATAAGCAATGGGTTATGAAATTGGGTCCATGTGAAGATTGCATTATGTGAACTACCCTGTTTTGAGTTTAGAGTTGGTGTACCCCAGGTTGTACTGAGTGTAGAGTTGGTGTAACCCAGGGTGTATTGAGTGTAGAGTTGGTGTACTGAGTGTAGAGTTGGTGTACTGAGTGTAGAGTTGGTGTACCCCAGGGTGTACTGTGTGTAGAGTTGGTGTACCCCAGGGTGTACTGAGTGTAGAGTTGGTGTACCCCAGGGTGTACTGAGTGTAGAGTTGGTATACCCCAGGGTGTACTGAGTGTAGAGTTGGTGTACTGAGTGTAGAGTTGGTGTACTGAGTGTAGAGTTGGTGTACCCCAGGGTGTACTGAGTGTAGAGTTGGTGTACCCCAGGGTGTACTGAGTGTAGAGTTGGTGTACCCCAGGGTGTACTGAGTGTAGAGTTGGTGTACCCCAGGGTGTACTGAGTGTAGAGTTGGTGTACCCCAGGGTGTACTGAGTGTAGAGTTGGTGTACCCCAGGGTGTACTGAGTGTAGAGTTGGTGTACCCCAGGGTGTACTGAGTGTAGAGTTGGTGTACCCCAGGGTGTACTGAGTGTTGAGTTGGTGTACCCCAGGGTGTACTGAGTGTTAAGTTGGTGTACCCCAGGGTGTACTGAGTGTAGAGTTGGTGTACCCCAGGGTGTACTGAGTGTAGAGTTGGTGTACCCCAGGGTGTACTGAGTGTAGAGTTGGTGTACCCCAGGGTGTACTGAGTGTTAAGTTGGTGTACCCCAGGGTGTACTGAGTGTTAAGTTGGTGTACCCCAGGGTGTACTGAGTGTAGAGTTGGTGTACCCCAGGGTGTACTGAGTGTTGAGTTGGTGTACCCCAGGGTGTACTGAGTGTTAAGTTGGTGTACCCCAGGGTGTACTGAGTGTAGAGTTGGTGTACCCCAGGGTGTACTGAGTGTAGAGTTGGTGTACCCCAGGGTGTACTGAGTGTTAAGTTGGTGTACCCCAGGGTGTACTGAGTGTTAAGTTGGTGTACCCCAGGGTGTACTGAGTGTAGAGTTGGTGTACCCCAGGGTGTACTGAGTGTTAAGTTGGTGTACCCAAGGGTGTACTGAGTGTAGAGTTGGTGTACCCCAGGGTGTACTGAGTGTAGAGTTGGTGTACCCCAGGGTGTACTAACTTTATAGGGACCTCTCCTATCTGATCCTTACAACATATCAATCTAGTCACATAAGCAGGCCAACATGACCAACCATGCCCATTCCGCGTGAATTATGTGTTAATATGAATATTATATAACGTGTATTTATGACAATCACGCTGGGGAGTCCTGTGATGATTCCTGAGGCTAATAAAGCTGTCAGGAGAGCTTGTTAACATCATTCCTACTCAATTACACTACAGCTATATATGGAGGTAAGTGAGACTGTGTACTGATGGATAACCCACACTACTCGGTAGTGAAGTGGATGTTAAACCAACCTATCAATCAATCAACTGTATAACAATTGATTCTAACATTTTACTACAAACTATAACGACCATTTAAATAATACACATTTTTTTTTTCATTTCCTCTGAATTTTGATTGCAAAATAAAATTTTCTGCATTCAGTAAATGAAAATTAACTTAAAAGATAAAATCCATCATGTGTGTTAATTATGTTTTTACTAGGCATCGAAATATTTCAAACAATTTTCAAATTGTATAAATTTTAATAATTGTATAATTTTCATTCTGCGTCAACTTTTTTTCAGTCATTTTTTTTTGGAAAAGCCTCTGAATTTTCCCTGAATGAGGTTGGCCGCCTTGGCTACTTCTGGGTCGTTAAGGTCTATGTCAATTACCTCTTCTGATTCTTTTTCTGTCACAGTTGTCTCCCCCTGATCTGCTTCTTCTGTAGCTTCTCCACTCTTACTCTATATTTTGAATCAAATAATTTTTTTATGTGTTTTTTTTCTCCAAGTAAATCTACAAATCTACAGAACAATGATATACAATGGATATGAATGGTGCGGATGGCATGCTTGATGCAATGGGAGCCTACCTGATTACCTCCCCTTGTCATAAATCTATTTGTTAACTCAGCAGTGTAAATTCTACCTCGATGATAAATAAGTTGTTGGCACTAAATACAATTTCATGTTTCTTTTCAATGAGTTGCAATATTATATACATTTCTTGGATGATGGGATTTTTTTTATTTTTTTTTATTTTATCAAACAGCATGTTCACAGCAAATGTGAACAGAACACTACATCTGTTCAGATGTAACTGATAACACAATAGCATAAGTAGATTTCCTTCAAAAGTTACTTACAGGTTTTCTACAATGAAAAAGACAGAAAAATGGAAACAATCTGGTTACTCATTATCTGATATTTAAACAGTATCAAAGGGAGATAATCAGGTACTTCCCCATTATATAGTAATGCAAAAAACAAAATCATTTTGCATCCCACTGCTGACTTGTGATATGAAAGGTGATATAAAAAGTGAATTATATCAGTGTATAGCCATGCTTAATGTGCTAAAGCCACAAACAACATCCATTAATCTAGCCAAACAAGGCAATGTTCAAGTTAGGTGCTTAAGCTTTCAATCCCGCTCGGGCAAAAACATGTCTTACCTTGTAAAGTTGATGGTCATCACACCTGTTTAGTGTCCCTTAAGTTCAGTGACATTGCTGAAGACTTACCTGTCCAGGTGAAACCTCATCACACCAAGTAATGTCTTCTACTGTCCTTTGACTTTTGAGATAATTTTTTGAGTTACCACTTTCGCCATTCACATATCAATCCTACCTTATATGTTGAAATCCAAGTAAAACTCTTTCAAAGTCACCCCTGTTTTTCACCCTGGAGATCAGGCTACTCAGATCAGGCTACTCAGATCAGTATTAAGGATGTGCATTTCTATAGTAATTCTGTCATATCTACAAAATAAATCTGTTTATCACAGGTAATCTTCTTGTTGAGTGTTTTTCACTGACCTTCGACTCCTTGACCTCCTTTCTGGCCTTGTAACCCTTGAACCCTGCCTGTATTTTGACAGCGGCGGCCTCAACTTCTGGGTCTTCAAGGTTGATGTCCACTTCCGCAGACTTGAGTCGTGCTTCACCCTCTCTGTAACATGTTACATCACATTAAAACACTGTCTTCTCCACCTTGTCAATAGGTCAGGTAACATAGAGAGAATATTTCCGACACTAACTCATTCACTCCTGAAATTTCAAAATTAACTATTCCAACCTTTGAATTGAAAGAGTTCAAATGTGTGTTCAGGGGTGAATGAGTTGAAGACAACAAATGTATAAACAAGTCAAACAATGTCAAAATATGGACAGCAAAGTTTGAGGACTTTGTTATTAAATGTATAAGGTACACAATATTTTCACTGTGATTAGAATGAATACTTATTTGACCATTGCCAAGTTTCCCCACATTTTCACTTCGCCTTATCCTTCCACATATTTAATCAATCTCCATACAAAATATAAATGGCCATTGCCTTATTTTGTTAATATTTTTAGATTTTTTATGGATTTTATGGAAAATTCAAGTTCAAAACTATAGTTTCCAATTCATCTATTCTTTTATACCAAGACCCCAAGATAAGTTTATCATGATTTCAACGAAATTTTACTAACAAAAAGGCAACTTCTAGGTACTCAGACAAGGCATGATTAATTACACTGTCCTGTCCAAATCTGAATATTTTAGAGAAAATTAACATTCTATACTGAAGTTCTACTCCTCCATAACAAATTGGCCACATCGTCCTCAATCCAGAACTAAAACAAAACATTCTGATTCCAGAGATTATACAATTCAACTTACTTGATAATCATCTCCGGTCCTGTCAATGAGAGAATGACAGCAGTAACCGAGAAATCAACAGACACACAGATCTCGGGGCCATGACCTGCCGTTAATTACTTAACATCAGCTGTTACCGTGACTATATATAACCAGCCTCATTATCAGACTTGGCGCCTTCCTCACACTACCTCAAGCCTGAACCAAATTACTAGTGCCAATTAATAAACTCAATCTAACTGATATATATATTTCACATGACACTTTTCTGTCTGGAATATTCCTGTTCTGAACATAATTTGAATCTACAAATTTCAAACTCCTGCGATAGATCTGCCAATGTGATAACAATGATAACATCAATAATAGTAAATGGTTGTTGCTTGGTATGACAGTAAATTACAAAGCATATGAAAGAAATGTGTTAAAAAACTTGGTATGACAGCAACAACGGTACCACGAGGGGGGGGGGGGGAAAAATATACACCTGTCAATCATTTCTTGGAATAGAAAAATTCAATTGAAGTCAATCAATGCCATCTTCATTATCAAAAATTGAAACTGGGAAATTTCTAATGGCATTTTAACCCTGTACAACTTCAGCTTATTAACCTTCTGCCTGTCCTGGTGACCTCTGATCTTTAATGACCTCTAAACCCTGTACATCTTTTGTGTTCCCTAGTGACCTTTGACCTCATATTACCTCTTAACCTTGTTGGATTTTCAACTTACTTAATCTCGTCAACCTTTTGTCTGTCCTGGTGACCTCTGACCCCAGCTTGGATGGTTGTGGCGGCATCCTCCTCACGCATATCATCCACTTCCTTTTTGGCGGAGTGTCGCCGGTATTCTGTCTGGATCTTAAGGGCGGCATCTTGTTGCTGAGGATCTCCGCTGTCTACACCTGGCGACTGTAAACACAGCAAAACTTCTATGACTTGACTTTTTCAATTATAAGAAATGCTCTTGTTTTCTTAAACCTTTTATCTAATATTTCTACTAATGGAGCCTTTCTTGATCTTTCTTATTGCAAAGATGTTTTCCCCTTCTTTTGGTTACAGATTGTTTTACATTCAACAGTAAAAGTGGATAAAAATTCAAAACCCTACAATTTTTATTTTCATGTTAGAAAGTTAAAAAAAGGCAAGTGGCCTAATTGGTCTGCATTGCTCACCAAGTATTCAATGCTGTTCAAACACATCTCATCCTTGTGACTTTCAAAGAAGTTTAAGTTCAAATATATTTAAACAAATTTTATACCCAGCAAACTAATACTTCAGGCTAAATATACAACTTTGTTAGGAGATTTTATCGATTGAAGATAGTCGATCAAGGTCATATATTTTGGCAAATTTCAAAGCCCCGCACACTGGTAACTACTACAGACTAAATATCATTACCCAATGAACATTAATAGTTCTTAAGAAGTTGCTTTTAGATCAAATGAAAGCCAAATATTATCACCCTATGGCTAATAGTTCTTAAGAAGAAGCTGTTTAAAGAAAAGGTTGATGGATGACAGAGCGATGAAGGATGCAGGATGTCACACCAACGCATAAGCTCACTTGGCCTTTTGGGCCAGATGAGATGAAAATGATTCAAAAGATTATCCTGCAATCAGTAATCAGTTACAACAGCAATGGTGGGCCTATTCCACAGCATTTTTATTACAACCTATCCTGGCAAAAGGGCTGTAATTACGCACAAACTCAGACAAACTGTCATCCAAAAGACAAGTTCAGATTTGTTTAACCCTTTAACATTGTGCCCCGTTCCATGGAGTGTTCCTATGTGAGTGTGAATGGTGGAGAGCGAGCCAAGCAGAAGTTGACTACACCCTTAAACCAGATCAATATCTAAAACTACATAGCTGGCATATTCCAACACGAAAAAAAACAACAACAAAAAACTCGGATCTTCACCATCAGACAAATGATCAAACTTGGCAGTCGTTTCTGTTAAAATCCTCACACAATTCTCCATAGATCACTACTTAATGAATGCTTACCAAACACAACACACGTGGTCCATCACAACTATAAGGCTGGAAGACTTCATTCAACTTATTGCCATACAAGTCACAATACACAGAAACATTATGGAAAATTTCCAACAGATTTTCATGCATGAATTTTCATTTCAGGAAATATCTTATGTAACATTACAGTTAATACTCACCGACACTCACTATTACAGTAAATACTCACCGACACTCACTTTTACAGTAAATACTCACCAACACTCCCTATTACGGTAAATACTCACCAACACTCTCTATTACAGTAATTACTCACCAACACTCACTATTGCAGTAATTACTCACCAACACTCACTAATACAGTAAATACTCACCGCCACTCACTATTACAGTAAATCCTCACCGACACTTACTATTACAGTAAATACACACCAACACTCACTATTACAGTTAATACTCACCGACACTCACTATTACGGTAAATACTCACCAACACTCCCTATTACAGTAGATTCTCACCAACACTCACTATTGCAGTAATTACTCACCAACACTCACTAATACAGTAAATACTCACCAACACGCACTATTACAGTAAATATTCACCAACACTCACTATTGCAGTAATTACTCACCAACACTCACTAATACAGTAAATACTCACCGTCACTCACTATTACAGTAATTACTCACCAACACTCACTAATACAGTAAATACTCACCAACACGCCCTATTACAGTAAATTCTCATCAACACTCACTATTACAGTAATTACTCACCAACACTCACTATTACAGTAAATACTCACCAACACTCCCTATTACAGTAAATTCTCACCAACACTCACTATTACAGTAAATATTCACCAACACTCACTATTACAGTAAATACACACCAACACTCACTATTACAGTAAATACTCACCGACACTCACTATTACGGTAAATACTCACCGACACTCACTACTACGGTAAATACTCACAGACACTCCCTACTACAGTAAATACTCACCAACACTCCCTATTACAGTAAATACTCACCGACACTCACTTTTACAGAAAATACTCACCAACACTCACTTTTACAGAAAATACTCACCAACACTCAATATTACAATAAATACTCACCAACACTCACTATTACCGTATTGTATTAAGTCCACTGACACTCTATTATTACAGCAAATACTCACCAACACTCACTATTACAGTAAATACTCACAGACACTCACTTTTACTGTAAATACTCACAGACACTCATTTTTACAGTAAATACTCACAGACACTCACTATTACAGTAAATACTCACCGACACTCACTTTTACAGTAAATACTCACCAACACTCACTATTACATTAAATACTCACCAACACTCCCTATTACAGTAAATACTCACCGACACTCACTTTTACAGTAAATACTCACCAACACTCACTATTACAGTAAATACTCACCGACACTCACTTTTACAGAAAATACTCACCAACACTCAATATTACAATAAATACTCACCGACACTCACTATTACCGTATTGTATTAAGTCCACTTACACTCAATATTACAGTAAATACTCACCAACACTCACTATTACAGTAAATACTCACAGACACTCACTTTTACTGTAAATACTCACAGACACTCATTTTTACAGTAAATACTCACAGACACTCACTATTACCGTATTGTATTAAGTCCTGTGTGTTTGGTACAGTATATATATTAAGTCCTGTGTGTAATATATATAAATTTACAGTAACACCTTGTTATACCGCCACCTTCTGTCCTCTGTGATTTTGGCGGTATAACAAGTTTGGCGGTATATCAGTTTTTTTGAACCCAAGTGTTCACACACCATAAGTGAACTTATACTTCAAATAAACTTCAGAATTTTTTTTTTTCAAAATTGTAATTTAATGTATCAAATTGTTGAACGTGAAAAACATACAGCTGATTACCTGGTCAGTCGGCAGTCACGTGCAACAATACAATGTACACACATACGTTTACATACCTGTCATCGGCATATACCTGTACTCGACTCAAATTGGCAGTATTTAACAAGGTCAAAATAGTGTGATTTTAACCATTTGTTTTGGGAATATGATGGCGGATGGAATTATGTTGGGGAAATCCGGGATTTTACTATATATATGGCTTTATAATTCTCATGCAGATACTGTAATGCAGTTCAAGGGGAAACCATTACAGAAGGTTTTCATCAAATCAAATGATAATTTCTAGGATAGCTATTGGATAACTTAACCCTTGCTCTATTTGGTATAGTTAGCATCCGCCCTTGACAACGGGAACTATACCTGGAGACGGGCAATATACCTTTTTTTTGGACCTCTGAGACTACGGGAAAAGTAGCATGACACTAAGAGTTGCGCCCCTTCTCCTAGGGGGCGCTGTACATATTCTACTTTCACTTCATTGTTGTCATCCGCCAAAATGGCTTCAAATTTCAGGACCAGGAATGCCGATTGCTTGGCAGAGGCTCAGCAATGCATAAAGACGAAGCAGACGACACCATTTGACTTTGCAGTCCTTACAGACTTCCTACTGGAAAGGGGAACCGTATGTGAGCTAGCGGTGATTCAATTCAGTGAATTGAATAACGCAACAAAAAAGGAGAGATCTTCTAACACAAAAAATTATCTTATTGCCATTTGTTGTTAATTATTAAATATGTTACTTTTTATTGTCAAATGACAGTCATGTGATGTACGTACTAAATCTATTATGACCCTTTCCCTCGGGAACAGTTCTCTTCAAGTGTTGTCTGGACAGGTATAGTGCCTCCTCAGACAACACTATAAGAGAACTGTTCCCTCGGGAAAGGGCCATAATAGAATAATATTCGCCACCATACTTTCAAGGCCGTCTTATTTTCAAAGCCATTTAGAATGTAAAGCTTGTATGTCTTATTTTCAAGGCTGTCTTACTTATTTTATCCTTTTATATGTTCTATGCCATAGTTACGCTTATTGCTTAAAATATTCAGAAGTTGTAGTATTTGCACAGTCTTTTGGTACTGAAATATAGTTTGATGTTTGGGGTGCGCAAAATACATAGCTACAGATATTTTCATTTTTTTTTTCAACAAAAAAATGTCATCAATTAGCAAGGTCTGCCATTTATTGCAAATTGACTGCAAAGCATATTTTCATACCAGGCTTAATGGTGAAATCGGTATAACTTTCGAGATGCGTTTGACTGCAAAGGTCCTAAGGCTTATCTAAAAGACAGACTTTTTCCAGTCAGGCTTATTATTGAGATTTTAAGAGTATTGTGTAAACTTCAGCAACACCGACTCCAGCTGACCTAGCAGTGTTAACCCTGCTACTACACAATTGATACTCTGTGATGTATAAAATATCATGTAGTCTTCGCTTCCTCATTAAAAATTTACGTAAAAAGTTGAACGTGTCAGTGTTTATCAAGTTCTGTGTTGAATAATAGGTGTGTACCGACCTGGGATCGGCCGCGGGGCCTGGTAACGATCAGTTGATAACGTTATGATTCATTACCCAATAATTCTCCCCAACTATCACCTTTTCAAACTGATACTTTACTTCAATATTTATGATGTCTGCAGTCTTTTTATATGCAAATAAAAAGTCTATATAACCTGTTGTGACTATGTCTGAATAACTATAGGTATAAGTCAGAGGTGTATTATTTCCTATATTTTGTACTAGTCCAAAGACAGATTTTGAAAATTCTTCAAACCAACATATCACTTTGAAGCAACTATTGAGTATTTTGCTACTAGGCCAGACATCAAGCTAGTGGAAATGCAAACCCCAGGATACATGTTCCGAAACTCATCCTTTTCAACAAAGATAAATAAAAGTTTAAAACAAAAAGCGCATCCACCTGAATGCATCAATCTGAACACAACTGCCCACAATGACAACCTATAGGTGACTGGAGGAACACACAAGCAGCCCATGACCAACCTATAGGTGACTGGAGGAACACACACAGCCCATGACCAACAGATACATATTGATTTAAGGGATAACCACCTCCACCCCTATACACCAGTGACTGCTAAGAGGCAAATGACCCCTCAAACCCTCCACCCTCCTCATCTCCCCCCCCCCCCCCCCCC
>NW_018408789.1:171018-177608 GCF_002113885.1 Mizuhopecten yessoensis | reverse complement strand
CCCTAACAGGGTGACCCAACAGAGATTTATTACCCCCCAGCCCCATGACCCTAACATAGTGACCTAAAGGAGATATATTACCCGTCCCTCCTACCCTAATATGTATAAGTGACCTAAAGGAGACATATTACCCCCCCCCCCCCCCCCCCCCCCCCACTGCCCTAAAATAGCGACTTAAAGAATACAAGTAGGTTTCTATCACCTTTTTTTTAATATCCTTCCATTTCCTATCTTTTCCGTGTACAATAGAAATAGTAAACCCCAACATCTCCAATCATTTTAATCAATCAACAATTTGTCCGTAGCTGATCAGTCGTGTCAGATGAAGAGTTCGGGGCTAATGCACACATTTTGTTAATGACCCCTAGCATCAACAGCTCAGGGTTGGTATTACAACAATACTCAAATCTATACTGCCGGCCGAAGTCATAACATGACAAACAATACTTAAATAGTCGTTAATCTGTGTTATTGACATCGTGGCCATTAGTGAGGATTGTTATTGTGTAAATAATCATCACCGACCCTAAGTCTATTGGCTGTGTTAAAGTAGTGCATGCAAACGAAGGCCAGAGTATTGGACCATATAACAGATGTTCCATTATAAGTCATATACATGTATAATAAATTTAAAAAACAAAAGGGGCATACTGTTTCCAAAATTTGACAAAAAACCTTTGTCTGCACTGTCAATATTACTTCTTTGCTTAAATTTGTATAGTGGAACTGAACTGGGTCAATCGTCGGCGACCAGATAGCTCAATTGATAGAACATCCGTCTATAAGTTTTGAAGGTCCCAGGTTCGAACCCCGGTCTTGCCGTGCATTTTTCCTCTCCTGTTACAATTGTATACAGTATATATTTAAGCAATACGCTTCTAACAAACGTTAACATGTTTTTTGGGATCCTTATAAATTGTATCATACTGTCTTTATTATTTGAAAACTATATATATATATATTTTAACATTTTTGATAGACCTGTACGACTAAAACATGTAGATACATATTCTATTCTTAGATTTTTTTTATACATTTAAGTATGTTTAATGAATATTGATACTTATCACCACACATCATCAAGTGAAGTCACTATTTTAAGACAATGTCAAGTATGTGTTTGTTACAGAAAGAAAAGTTAGCTTTTCATAAATAATAATTTCAGAGACACACAACTAGAAGAACAGTACAGCAATCTAGAAAGAGAGACACATAGTTTCTTCAGTATGTCACACTTATTTGCTTTCTATTTAATATTTCCTCTAACTTATTGCAAACAATAACAGGCCTATACAAGGAAACATTCGCCCAGTCTAATTTTCACCCTTAATGCTAATGAAATCAATTTTCGCCCGATGTCAATTTCGCCCTATGTCAATTTTGCCCTATGTCAATTCCGTCCTATGTCAATTCCACCCTATGTCAATTTTCGCCCTATGTCAATTTTTCCCTATGTCAATTTTCAATTCCGCCCTATGTCAATTTTTGCACTATGTCAATTTTCACCCTAAGTCAATTTACGCTCTATGTCAATTTTTCGCCCTATGTCAGTTTTCGCCCTATGTCAATTTTCGCCCTTCACATTTGATTACCGTTATGTTTATTATATTGCTTACTGATTGCTGAATTGATAAATTTGACTTCATTGCAGAAGGCAGCAAATAACACAAATAATCAAACTGCAGCTATAATTTCCCGGTATTTCGTATGACTTACCCTGAAGGCGTCGTTGTTGTAGAACCTGTCCTCCATACGAGCTCCATGGACGGCTGGATCATGACCGGTTTCTGTGGGACAGAAAAACAGACATTATAGTAAGGTATTTAGTTATAAATCTTTACTTATTTTACAACAATTATGGAACACGTTATTACAACTGATATGAACAGGAACCGTAGTAGCCCGGGTTTTAAATACAATTGTTTCTGTACATTGAGTGTACATGATAAAACGTGATATGCAATCTTTCGGAATGATTTAACGTTTTACTTATAATGAAATCAAACTCGGAGTGGAAAAAATAAACTTTAGGCTTCATTTTTGTGCCTTGGTGGGTAAATAATAAAAACATGACATATGCTCTTTGAGGGAATATGAGTCTAAACAAGGTACCCTGGTCTGTCTTGTTATTTACCAGCGTCTGGTGCGTACCCTAGAGGTGTCAAAAGGTGCTTACATGGGGCAAAGGGTGAAAAATACTTAAAGACAGACCAAGAATAAATAATTATGGATAAAAAAGAAAATTTCTTTGTTGATAGGCTATTTATCTAACATCAAATATTGGTAAACATTGCAAGAAAACAAAGGCAACTGTTGTAGGTGCAGATGGCAAATATACGTCATCAAATCCCATTGAACTTGCTCAGGTAAAAAAAGGGATAGAAATCAAATTCTTGCTAATTTAATCTCCTTCCATTAACCTTTTTTTGTATTCTGAATAATTTTATTTCCATTAGCGAGTTCTAAATGCCACAGCTAGTTGATGAGAAGGATGAAGAAAAAAAACACCCCCGTAATTATTAGAGGTAAACTGTTTACTAGATGTGTGTACAGAAATGTATGGTTCTCCAATGGCAAACTTCCGTTTTGTTTTTCACCATGGCCATTCCCTTTTTGTTTCATTTTCCTGACCAGATTGCTGGATATGGCTAAACTACCCGTACATTAATTGATCGTCTGACTGACAGATTAAAAAAAACATTGTTTGAACTTGTAACAAGTCTAATTGGCGAGGTTAACAATCTAATAGAAGAGGATGGTTATAACATCATAAAAAGCCGGGGAGAAAAAAATCAAACTTTTCACACATCATTGACGCTGAACATGACATGGAGCCTGGGAGAACGGCTCAGTTGATGTCAGTGGTGGTCCTGTCCAACAGCACACTATAATCAATATGCTGGCATCATGATTGGGCTTGTTGAACTAAATAATACTTTCCCTCCTGCTATTAGATATATCGCACTGAGAGCCACAAAAACCACCTGAATAAATTTCCATTGAACCTATCTGGCACATGCTAGTAGCTTTATTGAGTGAAAATGATAGGCAGAGTGGGGATGAGTACAGTTTCGCCCAGAACTACAGCAGTGTTTTTTTAATACTGCAATCGAAAATCCATCAAATGCAATAATACCGAGAACCAGACCTAGAGAAAAGATGTATATATATACGTATGTATAAGAAAAATGTTTGGAAGGATAATTCAAAAATGGATTTTTTTTGACGAGGATAAAAGCATTTTGAAATATTTCAACAGGAACTCCCTGACATTCTGGTGCTTTGTCAGCGTGAGGTAAAATGTTCCCGATGGCAGGGTCTGGCATTGATCCACTAACAACCTGTACACTGCAGCCTGGCATAGGATCAATGATTACCAGGTCGGGACAGGCTTGTATTTGGGAAGGCCATCACCCATTCTATACACATATATGCCTGTCAATCCATGATGCTTTAATCCTTAACACCATCCCAAACTCCAGCCCCTGTGAAGCTTCAATCCTTAACACCATCCCAAACTCCAGCCCCTGTGTAGCTTCAATCCTTAACACCATCCCAAACTCCAGCCCCTGTGAAGCTTCAATCCTTAGCACCATCCCAAATTCAAGCTCCTGTGAAGCTTCAATCCTTAACACCATCCCAAACTTCAACCCCTGTGAAGCTTTGATCCTTAACACCATCCTAAAATCCAGCCCCTGTTAAGCTTCAATCCTTAACACCATCCCAAACTCCAGCCCCTGTGAAGCTTCAATCCTTAGCACCATCCCAAATTCAAGCCCCTGTGAAGCTTCAATCCTTAACACCATCCCAAACTCCAACCCCTGTGAAGCTTTGATCCTTAACACCATCCTAAAATCCAGCCCCTGTTAAGCTTCAATCCTTAACACCATCCCAAACTCTAGCCCCTGTGAAGGTTCAATCCTTAACACCATCCCAAACTCCAGCCCCTGTGAAGGTTCAACCCTTAACACCATTCCAAACTCCAGCCCCTGTGAAGATCTAATTCTTTACACCTTCCTAAACTCCAGCCCCTATGAAGATTCAATTCTTAACACCATCCTTAACTCAAGCCCCTGTGAATATTTAATTCTTAAAACCATCCTTAACTCCACCCCTGTGGTGCTACATCCAGTCTAACATCCTCAGAAACTCCAGCCTTTGTGATGATTCTTTGTGCAATAGATCCCGAACACCTTATTCTATTTCTACATTACTGACCCTGTCACGAATATGATGCTTCTCCATTTTAGTGATCCCAACACTTGACAGGATATGGCACATGCAGGGTAGATATGGCATGTGCTGGGTAGATATAAAGTTTTTCAATGGAGATATGGCCAATGCACATCTCAGGCTGGACTTACAGGGGGTCAGTAATTTTTAAAGGATGTGAATCTGTCTTATTTCTGTACAGATGTCAGTAACAAACTATAGAGGATCTTAAGTTAACTTATAAAAACCATATTTAGCAAATATGTTTTTCTTTTGAACACTTAACCCATTCACCACTATAGACCATAATGGACTCATCCAAATCAATGCATAGTAGAGTCTACTAAAGTTTATAAGGGTGAAAGGGTTAAAGAATTTCTACCAACATGTAAGCATTGTTTTAAGTGTTCATTATGAAAAAGCAATGGACCAATGAATTAACGGCAATCTTATTTAAGATATAAGTCTACTTTTATCATATTTTTACTTGTCAACCTTCTGATCTTCCATGAGGAGGAAACATGTGCAAAATCTACCAACCACTGACATTATAACTCCTATTTGACAATGACCCATAATCAAAAAAAAATATGATGTGATCAGCTGTAAATTAAACTATTTTATGATATTAATCTATCTAATTTGTTTTAGAACAAGGGGTAAACAATTGTGCTTGTGTATCACCAACACTCTGAAGCTGGGATCCCAATATAGCTTATGTTTGCTGTCCCTTGTGACACTGTCAAGGTCTCTGTATCCATTAACCCCAGTCAGTGTCATGGCAGTGAATACCCCTATATCCATTTTTCATTTACACCCTCAATATTTCTGTTGCCTTGTGAAATAAATAGACCTCAAATGTGTACTGGTCATGACCTATGACCTATATATGACATATATAAGGTCAATAATATTTCCTCTGTGTTATACACAAATAATTCCTTCTATAACATTTTTACATGTAATATAATGACATTTAATTTCCATAATTCTATGTTCGCTGTATGTTCTTGTGACCATTTCTCCCACAAACCTCCTAGACAGGATCAAATGACCTTTTACCTATGACCTTATAACCTTTACCTTATTTCTTTTACAATGACCCAGTTATCTTTATTTAATGATTCAGGAGTTAAACCCTATGACCCTGTGATTTTATCCATTCCTTATGACCTTTACCCAATGACCCAATGACCTTGTATCATTTACTCTAGTGACCTGTGACCTCTAACCCTACCTGCTGTACTGGCAGAGCTCTCCGACGGAGGAATTCTAGATGTAGAATTGTTCCTTTGGTTTCGTGCTTTATTCACGACCTCAACCAGACGTGAAAACTTGGTACCCATGGCCACCGGTGTTAATATTCCACGTCCGAACTTACAAAACTAGATCTCAAGAATGTTTTTTTCTTTTCTGCATTTAACAATTTTTTTCAGGATTTTTTCAGAAGAAAATATGCTTCTCATACCATACTTGTATTAGAACGAATAAGGACACTTTTCACAGACAAAGACTTGTAGTAATTCCACAATCGTAAAGTCTCCTTTCCATCATTATACACTAGTCAATCATTTGTGTAACATCTCTATCTCATAAAACTGTCCATCAAACATCTGTCAAATATCCAGTGGAAGTGAAGAAACTAATCCCACAAAACGCCCCACGTTCCAACATCCATGGAGGAGTTGATCTAATTAGTCATGTATCCTCTGTTACAGTTGTAAAATATATCCGCAAACCGTCCTGCACTGCTACTGTGTAGAGACAGGATCTGAGGTATAGACATCTGATGTGGGTCCCACTAAGTGTAAAGGATGTCACACCTAGCCTGCGTACCCCGGGCCACTCGGGCGAAACAACTCTAGTCGAGGTCGCTCAAGCGAAGCATGGTCGCTTTTGTGATGTGAATAATCAGCAGTGGTATTGTAATCGCAGGTAGAGTGGGAATCCCTGGGTACTGAGGCTGGGCAGAAATACAAACATTCAATACTATACACAGTAGTAGCATTGTGTTCTTAGTGCCTCCTTCCACAGCCTGGGTGTGATACGTACAAAATGTTTTCAAAGAGCAGGTTCTCTTATGATCCTTAAGTTAGAGACATCAACATTGAAAATCCATATCTAACTCCCTATTAGCCAATGGTACAATCTTTATTTCTCTATCAGTCTATGGTGCAATCTCTAACTCTCTATCAGCCTATGGTACTATCTCTAACTCTCTATCAGTATATGGTACTTATATCTCTAACTCTCTATCAGTCTATGGTACTTATATCTCTAACTCTCTATCAGTCTATGGTACAATCTCTATTTCTCTATCAGTCTACGGTACAATCTCTAACTCTCTACCAGTCTATGGTACAATCTCTATTTCTCTA
>NW_018408789.1:161732-169975 GCF_002113885.1 Mizuhopecten yessoensis | reverse complement strand
CACAGCCTCTCAAACACTTGTTCTACAACATAGCTTGTCCGTATCAATTGTTCACACACAGCCTCTCAAACACTTGTTCTACAACATAGCTTGTCTGTATCAATTGTTCACACACAGCCTCTCAAACACTTGTTCTACAACATAGCTTGTCTGTTTCGACTGTTCACCCACAGCCTCTTAAACACTTGTTCAAATCCAACACTTTCTACATACATCAATCGTCAACCATGGCCGCGGAAAGTGTCAAAGCCAACACAAAGTCCAAATTATGTATTTTAGCATAAGTATAAAACATCTTCTATCAATTCTTATTAATCACTCTTGGATGGAAGGTCATGCTCTTTGTCTTGATATGCATACTTGCCGACTCTCCCTTTTTTGGAGGGAGACTCCCTATTTTGGACCCTAAAATTGAGCATTTTCAACCAATGAAATTGCTAAACTATTTCTATTTCCTTAGATCTGATTATTTCATCTGAAAGAACAACTCACAAGATGTAATTTGTAATTTTTGTCCCAAGGTGTATAGACACACATTTTATTTATGTTTTATATTTTGAGCATGCGTAATATACCCCATGTAAATTTCGAAAAGTTGGCAAATATGGATGTGTTAGAGGATTCTGGAGTACCAAGAAAATATCTTATGCCATGGTTTGGCAGTCAACCCAATACCTTTTCAGGTCAGATCAGGAAATCAAACTCCTGTCACCTTGGTGAAAGGTGAGTGCGCTAACCAATGCTCCAACAAACCAACCTAGCTACACATTTATAATTATATATCATCTGTATAACCAATGCTCCACCAAACAAACCTAGCTACACATTTATAATTATATATCATCTGTATAACCAATGCTCCACCAAACAAACCTAGCTACACATTTATAATTATATATCATCTGTATAACCAATCCTCCAACAAACCAACCTAGCTACACATTTATATAAATATATATCATCTGTATAACCAATGCTCCACCAAACAAACCTAGCTACACATTTATAAATTATATATCATCTGTATAACCACTGCTCCACCGAACCAACCTAGCTACACATTTATAATTATATATCATCTGTATAACCACTGCTCCACCCAACCAACCTAGCTACGCATTTATAATTATATATCATCTGTATAACCACTGCTCCACCCAACCAACCTAGCTACACATTTATAATTATATATCATCTGTATAACCATTGCTCCACCCAACCAACCTTAGCTTCACATTTATAATTATAATTCATCTGTATAACCACTGCTCCACCCAACCAACCTAGCTACACATTNTTTCTCTATCAGTCTTAAGACAAGGTTTAACATAGACAGATTCTGTATTACTATAGACTAAGTGTCAGGTTGTCTGTAGGAGCTATATATTATAGAGAGGCGCCTCCCCCCAGTATACATAATCTATAGAAAGTACTCATCAATTACAAGACTTTGGCTGGCTTACATAGACAGTCTCCACATTTTTCTGTGTTTTACATCATCAGCAAATTGCCTTTACATATACATTCCAATAGTTTATTAATGTAATATAGATATTGACAGAGAAGATTGCCATTAAGATTAAACCAACAATGCTGACGTTAAGCTGTTACTGAAGAGCGACCGAGGATATAACAACAGATGGACCCCCACCACTTCACCAGTGAAAACAAGAAACACATTCCATACTTAGATTCATGCAGGACATGTAATAGTCCTTTATGACAGACATCAGTAAAATATGAGTCTATTGAGCATATGTCTGATGCATTTACTCTAACACTTGACGAAATATTTTATACCTCCATTCAATGTATTGTTGTCAATGTCATGGGAAAATGTTTTACAATCAAAGGTAAGGCTGAGGTGGTAGCACAATGTCATGGGAAAATGTTTTACAATCAAAGGTAAGGCTATGACGTGGTAGCTCCAGTTTAATATGGGAACAATGAATGTCGGAGAAGACTGTGTTATATTTTGCAATAGATTTTAATTTTCAAACTTGGACAGCAACCAATAGTCTGAGGTCAATGACGGGTAGTAGTTCCTAGCCAGTGATTGTATTTACGAGTACATTAATTCTCCAGGGTGTCGTAGAGCCTGTCTCCCCACAGAAACAAAACACATGGACCTATCCTTACCACCTAGCTGTTGAGAGTATTAATAAAACATACAGTAGACCTGTTTTTATGTTAATAGAACGACCCGAACCCCAGGAGTCCTGACTTTGTTCATGTTTAAACCTTAACATATTGAATATGACAAATCATCAAGTTTGTTTAAAATCAATATGTAGCAGCAAACCTAGGATAGGTATCTGGTTTACTGATCTGCAGTTTTCTGTGTTGTCCATACTTGCCAATTTTTGAAATTTCCATAGGGGAGATTACGGTATGCGTGCTCATAATTAAAACCATGTATAAAGTGTACCTTTATGGACACCCTAGGGGAAAATAATACTTTTAAATGGCAGCTGTTCCTTCAGATGAAATCATCAGATCTTATTTTTTTGTTTATGAAAATGCTCAATTTAAGGGTCCAAAATCAGGACTCTCCCTCCTAAATAGGGAGAGTAGGAAAGTATGGTTGTACAGGTGGAAGACTTCATACGTGTAGTGTAACTGGACTGGGTCAATTCCAGTGACCATCGACCAGGTAGCTTATAATATTAGTTGATTGATGAGTGTCTGCAATAATAGAGGTCACAGCGTCTAATGACAAACTAACCTCTGATGTGATGTTATTTCCAAACATATACAGATTCGTTATCCTTGTAATTTAATTACGTGGCAGTCCCTTACTGTAGTGTTACAGCAAGCCATTGTCTGATCGGCAGACTGTAACATGCAGATACTAGCCAGCTTTTTACCTGTATAAGATAAATGCATTATTGATGTGGACACATCAATCATCAGCCGGGCATGTCTATCAACTGTCCCTACAACATAGCTGGTCTGTATCAACTGTTCATCCACAGCCTTTCAAACACTTGTTCTACAACATAGCTTGTCTGTATCAACTGTCACTACAGCATAGCTTGTCAGTATCAACTATTCACCCACAGCCTCTTAAACACTTGTTCTACAACATAGCTTGTCTGTATCGACTGTTCACCCACAGCCTCTCAAACACTTGTTCGTTCTACAACATAGCCTGTTCACCCACACCCTCTCAAACACTTGTTCTACAACATAGCTTGTCTGTATCAACTGTTCACCCACAGCCTCTCAAACACTTGTTCTAAAACTTAGCTTGTCTGTATCAACTGTTCACCCACAGTCTCTCAAACACTTGTTCTACAACTTAGTTTGTCTGAATCAATTGTTCACCCACAGCCTCTCAAACGCTTGTAAACCAATTGCAACCAAAACCCTCAAAGCCAAACCTCTAGAACTCTGAAACCAAGCACCATCTGCATCATTTGTCAATTAATAGCCAATGAAACTCTCAAAGCCAAAATCATCCACATCAATTGTCATCAATGGCCACAGAAACCCTCAAAGCCAAACCTCTGAAAGTCTAAAAGGCAATATTGTCTATATATCAAATGTTCACCAACAGCCTGAGGCTGAAACGCTTGTTCAAACCCAACTGTGTCTCTACATCGATGGTCCACTAAAGCCTCTGAATCTCTGAAAGCCAACAATATCTGTAATAATTGACAGCTGACCTGCAGCCACTGAAGTTTCTCATGAAGTAAACCACAATCTACATCACCTGTCAATAATGACAGCGATTGAAACTAAGACTCCAAGCCAACCAATCACATTCTGTAAAAGTACAGCCTGAGGTATAAACATTTCCTCTCTGGAGAAAAAGACTTTGCAGCCAAAGACTTCAAAGGCAACTCAAATTTCACCCAGGCATGGCATATCTGTATATATATTGATTTGATGGCACAGTCTCACTGGGTGTCTACCGGCATAACTTAATATTAAGAAAATAAAATAAAAATCTTTCAAAGTTACCATCTCTGCTTTTTCGTATGTAAAACAAATTTGAAAAAATTCATGAAAGCAATGCAATTTTGTACAAATGCAAAAGAAATCTTTTCACATTAATTTCAGCATTGTCGATTCAATGCTTGTTTTCCTATCCAAGATTAATCGCAGACGAATTCCTTTGATATTGCTGTGTGTTATCAAATGACATGAATACTTTGTGTAGTTCACAGATGGTGCTCAATATCATACATCCAAATCCTGGCCTCCCAAATCTACATCCTAAATATATAAACGTAAGTACTGAAGATGTACAGGCACTAGTTCAGACCTCGGAACAAGGAAAATCAATGTATAATCTTGAGTGTTTTTACCATCATTCTTATACACACAGGCAACACTCACTATCGTTCTACCATATTTCTCCTAAAACGTTAAAAATGTCAATCATAGATTTTCTGCAAAACTTTAAGATTAATTTTGAGTTCGTATACATATAATTCCAAAAATGTTTAAACTCATTCAGTCCTGAAGTCACATTTGAACTCTTTCAATTCAAATGTTGGAAAAGTTTATTATGAAATTTCAGGGGTGAATGAGTTGAGATAGTAAGGTTTCCATGTTTATTTTTGTTTATTTTTTATTATGCGATTTTATTGCATCACACCCTTATTTATTTGAAGTACAATAAAATCTGCTTTAGCTTCAGAAAAAAGGCCATGTTAATTTGGAGTCATCGTCATACATCAATAGTCTAGCACAGAGGTTCTAAGCTAAGGATGACACAAGTCCTAAGGTTGATACACACGGGTCGTCAGTGTAAACTTTGTGAGTCTGACATAAGTCCTAAGGTTGATACACACGGGTCGTCAGTGTTAACTTTGTGAGTCTGACATAAGTCCTAAGGTTGATCCACACGGGTCGTCAGTGTAACCTTCGTAAGTCTGACATAAGTCCTAAGGTTGATACACACGGGCCGTCAGTGTAAACTTCGTGAGTCTGACATAAGTCCTAAGGTTGATACACACGGGTCGTCAGTGTAAACTTCGTGAGTCTGACACAAGTCCTAAGGTTGATACACACGGGTCGTCAGTGTTAACTTTGTGAGTCTGACATAAGTCCTAAGGTTGATACACAGTATACATGTATTACTTTGAAGTCTAGCAACAACCATAATGTGTAATTGAGTTAACTTTACGTATCTTTGATATTTATTAATTTAAAAACTAATTACAAGTCTAAAAGGAATCAAAATCAATGATTTCTTTTGAGTAACTATTTCATTGAACAATCAATACTTGTATGCTATAAAATGTTTTACTCAAGGGTCAGATACGATGAGAATAATTAAAAGGTTGGTCGTGTCTGCTGTACCCAGTAACTGGTGGCCGAGTCCCTTTGAGTCTCGTTAGGTCACAACGTGTGGGTTACTTTGTTGACCCAAACAGCTATTAACGATCCAATTAAATAATAGATCAATCTCTCAAATCAATATACATTTAACTAACTTCTTAAGTCTAAATGTCTTTTATGCAAGACCTAAAGCTGTAACAACATAACTCTGAGCCAATGTTAATATTTAAACTTCCTTGTTTCTATTTACCGTTTATATAGGTTTGGGGTCTGTTTTATGCTGTACCTTAATTAGATTGAACTTCTTTTGTAATTGTGATCCTGGAAATGCTAATGACTTTTTTTTTGTCTACAAAACATTTACTTTAATCAGCTAACACAGACATACCTTTGAGATTTAAGGAAGCACAGAGTCTGCTATCTTCCTGATTGATTACATATAATGACGTGGTACCGTTAAAGTTCACTTCAGTATACCGACTTGGTTGAGTACATGTACAGCTGATGTCATAGAACATACAAGCGTACTTATAGCAGTGTGTGTGTTTGTAATTGGAGTAGATTGTCTCTACGTTCTAACTCACATAGAACAACCTAGTCACACCAGGACACAAGTGATGAAGTCACAAACTTAACACTAGTTTTTATCATAAATAAAGAATAAACAAATGCAGGGGTTACATTAATTTTGTAGCCAAAAGCCCGTATAAATATCCTCCTACAGATATTCAGATATTTCGGGTACCTGAATGAAAAAAATAGATGAATGGTATATTGGGGTACTATTAAATGTACTGAAATTAACCACCTACTTTTCGGTGGCTACATGCAACTGGAAATGTGATTGAAACCTCTGCCAATGTATCGCATTGCTAGTATTTAACCCTATCCAATGTTCATGGCAAAAATTGTAAATGTATACAAGTCATTTACAGTTAATGTGAATGACCCAGCTTTACACACATTGTGATTTGTTTGGCTACAAATGCTGTGTCATTCATAAAGACTGTAAATGCCGTATCACCACAGTTCAAAGCTTTAAAACAAACCCAGTGGACCTAAGACATTTATATGCTATCCATAATTCATTACAAAATTGTAATGTTCATGAGAAAATTTGTTGCCATCGGACATTGTTTGGGTATATTTACTGTAATGTGTATAATGCAAGGTTTCAAATGGTCCATGGAAGGAGAAAGAGATGGAAATATGGTAAAATAGGGAGAGAAAAAAAATAGAATGACAGAGAGGGTACCCAAAACTAGAAGTACACAACTGGTATAATTTTACAAAAACTATCACACCTATTAGTATATCACTACACATCAGTCCACAAACTTCCAACAAATCATTTTTCTTTAGAAATTGATATTGGTTAAGAATGTCATAATTTTCAGAAATTGAACTGTTTAAAACATCGAACTACACATGTACTTTGCACTTTTCATAAAAAGAATCAATATACAATTGAATTGTTATTGTACAGATATTTAAAAAAAACCACCCAGGAATCGTGGATCTATCAGTCATCATTATCTTACACGGGCCTATAGCTATGAATCAAAGACTAAATATAATGAAAATCAATGCATTATTTTGAGTATTTAAAATCCTGTAGTTTGAACATTTGTAGATGCACTTTATGTGCGAAATAAAAAAGATATAAAATTGAGATCTATGTTAGAATTATCTCCCTTTAACATTTATACTTTTTACACTATCTGATATTTCTGTATAACCANTACTTTACCAATGTCTTTGGGTTGAACTCTTTTGAAGAGGAGATTAATTTTAAGTATGGTAGTTACATTCCTTAAATAGAACTAAAAATAAGTCAAGCAGTAACAGCATTAACTCATTCACCCTAAATATTTAAACTGGACTTGCCCAGTGTTTTATTTGGTAAGGTTCAAATTTGACTTTGGGGTGAATGGGTTTATAATCTCAAATAAGCCCACTGTCACAGCATTAAAGGGCTTTTATATAATTCAGGGGGAAAAGAGGTGCATTGGAGGTACAGGTTTGGTTATACCCTTAGGTATACCTAACCTAAGGAACTTTTTTGGAAGCAAAGAAAAAAAGGTGGGTCGAACACACCCAATATAAGTTAATTTGATACACAAATTATGAGAACGTTTTATCTGGAGATTGCGTAGTATATGACACAGGGAAAATCTGGAATAATTGACACAGGGAAAATCTGGAATTTGAGAGCAGTTGGCCATTTTCAGCAATTTTTCGTCAATATGAAAATTAAGATATGCAATTCTCTGTAAAATTAATAGAAAACTGGAACATGGAGGGGTCAATTTTAGTTTTGAGGGGTCAATGGTCGCCTGGGCCACCTCCCTGTATATTGTATCCTCGATATCCAGGAGTTACGGCCACTTTTACACAGGAATTCCGTCTTTGCGTATTACAGAGTTATCTTCTCTTGAGAGCANAACACTATCTGATATTTCTGTATAACAAGAATTATCTCCCTTTAACATTTATACTTTTTACACTATCTGATATCTTTGTATAACCAGAATTTTCTCCCTTTAACATTTATACTTTTTACACTTTTCTGATATTTCTGTATAACCAGAATTATCTCCCTTAAACATTTATAATTTTTATGCTTTCTGATATTTCTGTATCGCAAAAGTATTAAAATCAACACGATTTTGCATAAGGTTGAAAACTGAACATGTCACTGATCAGTTTAACTACATCTAAACTACCATTCTATAAAGATACTTTATCATAACTAAATCTAAACTACCATTCTTTAAATATACTTTACCATAACTATATCTAAACTACCATTCTATAAATATACTTTACCATAACTAAATCTAAACTACCATTCTATAAAGATACTTTACCATAACTAAATCTAAACTACCATTCTATAAAGATACTTTACCATAACTAAATCTAAACTACCATTCTATAAAGATACTTTA
>NW_018408789.1:27627-161663 GCF_002113885.1 Mizuhopecten yessoensis | reverse complement strand
GTATTGCAGAGTTATCTTCTCTTGGGAGCAGGTATTGATTGTTACGTCACTTGTTTGTGAGAGTAACGTCATCAATTTTTGAGAAAACGACGTAATTTTCTCGCACAAACCAATGACGTAACAATCAATACCTGTTCCCAAGAGAAGATAACTCTGCAATACGCAAAGACGGAATATGTCATAGCAAAATTGAAGGCTCTGAGTGTGCGCCACCGCGTGGATGAAACAAGAAGACTAGTTTGATCCTTCGATATACATTAAAAGAATCTCGCGGTCACATAATTAACGGTAAAAATTGACAGGCTTTGAAGTCTGGCGTCTCTCCCATCGTAATCTTCAAGGGATAGGTATCAGGCTATCAGCGCAACGATTGGTCTTTTTTTTTTTTTACCTGAGACCAATATCAAACAGCTATCTTCGTGCCTTCAATTTTGCTATGACAATATTCCAGGGGTGTAGAGAGCGAAAGTGAGCGTAGCCACCAGATATTGAGGAAGTGTATACTGGTGACCAGATACCAGGAATGATTTAATTGTATTTAAGTCTACACTGAAGTCTGATTTAAAATCATGACTACTCTGCAGAAGTAAATACTTTATTGTATTTCTTGGTGTTTATATATATAAAATACAAATTTCTGTATCCGAGAGGAATAATAATGCATAAATAATATCTACAAAAAATTTAATCAATAATTGAAAATTTGTTGCAGTTAGACTATTTGACAGAGGGTCACAATTTTTTAAATTGATTATTGTCATGCATAAGGCTAATTTCACTGAGACTATATTGTGTACTAAGACTGGGGACTCCAGTTCAGTGGGTGATTCATATATAGGGGCAGCCACCATGACTTTATTAGTGCATGCTCTATTTTCAGTGGGTGAAAGTCGGGAGGGGGGGGCTCCATTTCAGTGGGTAACAATTTTCTACACCTTTTTTTATCAGGCAGGGAGCTGATACTCATCCTATCAAAATGGTTTTTTTCTAAATTAAATTAACACAAAGAAATCTTTTTTTTACCACAGTTAATTTACACTCAAAGTAAACTATTTTGAAATTATTTTTTATAATTCTGATTTGGGAACTTAATTTATATAACAGATCAAATATGATAAAAAAAACACACAATTCTCTCCAACTATATTTTTAAATAGGACACCCCAAAAAATACCACTGGATTATCAATTTGATATAGAGGGTAAATAATGCTTCTAAAAGCAATGACATTACAAGGTCTAAAATAGATTTCACAAATGACACTTTTTTCATATTTGAAGGTGTGTAAAAATCTATAAATTTGAAAGAATTAAGATCTGGGGACAGCAAGAAACATTTCATCATTTTGTTGAGCTTACACTTCTGAATTCACTATCTAGACCCTCGACACATGTTACATATATACTAATCAATATGTAAATTCTACACCGTTTTTTTCTGTGTGTCGCCAGTCTTCAAGGCTACACATTTTAATCCAATTAAACTGAGGTTCTGGTATTGATGTTTGTACTATTTCCTAAAAACATAATTACGGCAGTGAGTTCCCTTTAAGTGTATTTATATGTAATATTCTGTCTCATTGTGCCAGTCAAAGAATGATCGGAATGCCAGGAATTTCTTGTTAGCGATTTCTTCAATTCTTTAGCAGATATGAGACCAAGACTGTTATCAGTGATTTTTAAGGGTGACTTTGGGACTGTTAAATAAAGCCCCTTACATCACTCCATAAATTGGTGAGGTAATCTCAATCTTTGATAGTCTGATATACATTGTATAATCTGCTGGAACTGTAACATATGTGATTCAGACACCTCAGTACATAATTTTATTTTTTTCATTTTAGATAGACTCTAGACAATATTTATTGTTTTAGTACTGGTCTAGTCAACATTTATTTGTTTAGTTCTGATGATTTATTTTTATACAAAGTTAGATTTAGAAATATTCACTCTGATATGGCCTTTTCCAGCATTATGTGGGCTGGTAAAGAAACAATATGTATTGTTACACCTCAAGTGAATTTCTAGCTATTTGATTGGTTGGGAGATAATTAAACAAAAATCTCTGTCACCCTTCGAAAATACATTGGTTTTAAAGGGCGCGGGTGATATTGCCATGAGACAGTGAAAAATATCACATGGGCGAAAAATTTGTGTTCACCGCTTCGTTTCCCCACCGTGATGGTCACAAGAACGTTTGACGGCAACAGCCAATTTTAGCAAGTGCCGGTGCGATAGCGATAGTAAACAGCAGACTATCAACAAACAAGATGTCATTATCGAGGTTTTCTGCCGTTTCTGAGCTACAAAGACTTTGGTGTAACAAAATAGATATGACATTCATCAGCAGGGGACAGTGAAAATTGTCAACCCTCAAAAACCCATTGTCACCCTCGGCTTCGCCTTGGGTGACAATGGTTTTCTCGGGTTGACAATATTCACTGTCACCTGCTCATAAATGTCATATTTATATAATGTATTCATATTGATGAAATGGCAGAGTTACCTCCCATGCCCCCAATTCCCAGAAGTCCAGGTATAGACAATCACCCCATCAATGAGCGGGCCATGGTAGGTGTATATATACGCCTGATCGACTGCCCCACACCAGCAGTCCAGGTATAGACAATCACCACGTCAATGAGCGGGCCGTGGTAGGTATACGCCTGATTGACTGCCGCACACCAGCAGTCCAGGTATAGACAATCACCCCGTCAATGAGCGGGCCGTGGTAGGTATACGCCTGATCGACTGCCCCACACCAGCACCGAGTCCCACTGCTTGCCAAATGGCTGATTAATATTTTATTAGATTCTTCGTTGAGTGCAAAGCACAAAAAATTCCAATTATGATCATGTTCACTCGTTCATTCATTGAGAATCAAGTTAATTCTGGCAGTGTTCTTTTATCCAAAGTATAGTTAGGTCAACATCGTTTTTTTGATACAGGATTTGTATTGTCTTCTTAATAAGACAAAACATTGTCATCAGTAAGTCTCATAAAAGAAAGTCAATTACTCTGCAAATGAATTATTCCAAAATTTGCTAAAATGTCATTATTTTCAAGCAATGCAAGTTATTATATATATGTCCATTTATCATTTCAGCAAGACAATATCAGATGTTGACTGTGTTTTGGGGATAGATATTCTTCTTCAGTCCAAAATGTCAATTAAATAGCGTCATGTATCATATTGAAATGGGGTCACAATTCAGAATATCAGACAAAATGGTACTGAACATTTTGAATGCTAACATTTGTATGCAGTATGCACTCCTTGGTCAAGATTTAGAGTTAAAATGTAGTTCCTGACTTGGGCTCACTGGGTACATCTACTTGGGACGGGGGGATGGGGGGGGGGGATTCCCCTATTCATAACAATGGTATGACGTCACTTCAACAATACAATGACGTCACGTCAACAATCCATCAACGTCACGTCAACCCTGAATTTAGCATGTAACGTTATCATTACATTCTGTATATGATACACATTGTGAGAACAGGGTAAGAGAAAAAGAATCATTCCCCCCCTTGGGGCTGAGATAGGGGAATCTCAACCCTCGGGATGATTCCCCTATGTTGCCAAACACTCAGCAAAGCCTCATGTTTCGCAACATAAGAATCTCCCCCCTCCTGTTGAGATTCCCCTATCTCACTCCCAAGGGGGTGAGAGATTCTATTAATCTCAACCCTCGGGTTGAGAATACCTTATCTCACCCCAAGGGGGTGAGATTCTATTAATCCCACATGGGTGTTTTACATTGGGCTAGAGGTGGGTGAAATAATTAATTATTCTGGGTACAAATTCTCCCTTGTATCACACTTATAAAGCTACAACTTCAGACACTACAAACGAGTTGTGGTGGCAGCAGATTTTCTACCTGATAGTGGTCCGGGAGACTTGTGCTGCTAATTCAAATTGTCTGAAAATAATGGCATCGTATCGATAAATAAGTCATGTTTTATTCAGAGGCTCATTCTCTGCTACAGGTAGGTGATGGGTCTGGGGTCCTGTTTCCATGTTTGGTGTGTATCTTTATGTTTGCATGCTTGTAAAAGTGGCATGTGTTTGTAAATTTATTACTGTACCAATATATTCTATTTTATCATTACAGCTTTGTACAGCCCAATCTTCCTTAGAGTGTACATGTGTCTAATGTCTATAGATATATATACCTGTCTTTAAACTACAGGCCATTACAATCTATAACCTGTAACTGAGCAAGATTGGGTTTTATCAGTCCAGAAGACAATGCAACATAATCACAACCAATGCACAAACATGTACAAACTAAAATCCCTAAATTAACAAACCAGCCTTAGAGAGTACCAGATTGTCCAAAAACACCCAAACATGCTTCAGAGACCAATTGTATAAAACAGTCATACCTGCCTTAGAGAGTACCTGTGTATAGCTACCACCTGTCTATATCCTATCTACTGTCAGTCAAATCTGACTAAAAGACAATATCTATCTGTCTTATGGGGAGGGGTGGTTCCTCATAACACTGACTACATTATTAATTGCATGATCAATTCTATATTCTTTCTTAGGTACATTCACATATTAAAAATTGTTTTTTTTTGTCCAGGCATATTGAATCTTAAACCCAAAAACTGTTCTGTTTAAAAACTGATATTAATTTCAAATTCAAAAGAGTTACCCCCCTTTAACTTCTTTTCCTGCAATATCACACTTTTTATTTGAAACAGATCACAAACGAAGACATCTTTACTTTGGGAAAATTCATACAATAATGCTTATTTTTTGTGGGGGAGAGATTATGTGTGTGTGTGTTTGNTTAAGGCATTCTCAAGATCTATTGAAAAATTGTTGTTTCTGCTATTTATCTAAAATCTTAGGGCGACAAGAGTGCAAAATTTGCTGGATGTTATCTCCTGGCTAATGAGTGAACGCAACATTAACACACAGCAATAATATATACTTTAATTGGCATCAAAACTGTTTACAGTAGCATAAATATCATCATTAATTAATCAATTATCACTGGTATGTTTTAAATTAGAATAACAGCTACACTCTACAACACAAATTATCGTTATAAAAATTCTTTGAAGCATTATATGAATGGTTTGTTATGTAATGTAAAAAGAATTGTTGTAGACCCTTCTTGTGAATAAATATATAAATTGAGTCTAAAATATTTTATTGGTTTTTTTTCAACTATTTAAAAAAAATAACAGATTAAAAAAAATATTTTCAACTGTACCAAACATTTTTTTATAAATCATAAAAAACATGATAAAAATAATTGTCATGATTATGTTAATAATAGGTGTATGAAAAGATGAAACATGAGAATATAAAATAAATTATATATATTTTGTAATTAAATTACAATTTCCTGTTACAATTCTGATAATTTAATATATATGTATATATTACTAAAATTTGCACACTTAAGCAAAACAAAAAGTTACAATTTGAATGGCTTTTCAACATTTCAAAGTCTTGATAACTTTTGTTTTGTACATTTACAAAAATCATGTGTTAGGTATGCTATACATCACCAGTACAAAGCAAACTCCAAAGCTACACACCCTTTGGGCAGGGGAAATAACTCTGTCAAGCTTATTCAAATAGCACACTCTCTCTTCTGGCAGAATTGTTTACCTCTTGAAAACATGGTATCAAAATTGACAAACACTTACTGAAATATTAAGCATACACCTTAGTTATTCTGATAATTAATGCAATTAGAGAAAGATTATTTTAAATTTGTACAAAATTGCAAAGTAAATGCAGTTGTAGCAAATAAAATGGATTCTGATAATACAAGTGTAAAAGACAAGTCAGAAAAAGGGTTGGAGGAACACTAAAGAATGAAGCGGAGAACTGGACTTGAAAGTATTATAACATATCGCTTTTTCAAAATACTCACGATTTCATAATTTCATATCTTTAAGAATTCACAAATTCTTAGAGCATATACCGGGTAGATAAATTACACAGAGTGATTACTTATGTATATATAACAGACAGGAATCAGATTTTTTCCAAAAGTATTTTTTACAGAACTAGGTAAACGATGATGATGAACTTGTATTAGGAGCATCATCACCTACTCTGAGTAGAATTTTATAAATAATCTGTTTGTGAATCAACTCAGATACATTTATATACAATTTCATGGCAACAGCTATTATTCTGTTTTAGATTTAATCTAGATAAGATTGATAGCATGGCAACCAATATTTTAACATGAAACAAATCTACGTGCATTATTATTGTTCTGAGATATACTGAGTACTATTGTAATGATCGGAGTATCTGTCACAGCTGTCCTGGTTATAACTAGGATGATATATCATTCCAGCCTCATACAGCAACATTGATATATACGCTAGGAAATATAAAAGTTTGTTTCAGAAAATTTATAATAACGATAAAAACGAATTTTAGAATAAAATCTCTGTGGTGGAGAAAAGAAACTAGACCGAGGTGGTGAAATAGTTATAGCTATCTAGTATGATAATTAAAGTTGGCTGGGAGTATTGCATTGCTTGGATGGGAGCCCGACTAGACTGTAAAACCCCAGAAGATCCCCCTCAGAAACATAACTAGACTGATGTCTCTGGAGTTTGTGTATGCTGTCCACAACATCTTACGAAACACACATACAAATGTTCGAGACTCTTGTAAGCTCCAACAATTTGTAATTTTTTTTTTACAAATGTATAAGAAACCCTGCAAGATTTTCTACATTTTTTGATTTTGATAAAAGCTACCTGAAACAACTATAGGATAAATCAGTTTCAGATATACATTGTATGTATCAATCAAATAAGAAACTCTGATGAAAATTATTTTATGAAGCTACTTTGTGTTATATTCCAAGACTTTCTAGTGATACAATTGTACTTAGAGATAGATTCTGCTCAGATACAAATCTAACGATAAATAAGTCAAGAATTTACAACTTTAATATACTGAAACTGTTTGAGAATAATATAAGGCAATGATACACTGCAATATACCTAGTTTTATCCTTCAGGCTTCTACGTATTTTTATTTTTTTATCATTTCTTCAAAATCCCATATAATTTTTTTTATTTATAGAATATTTGGGTTCCAATCAAGATTTTGGAAAAATTGCAGCAATCCAAAGTAACATTATGCAGAAGAATTACAAATTACATAGAGTCCTATATGTAGTAGAACAAAATCAGTCTAGTAATCAAAATTACATTCTGTAGAAATTTCCATCACACATTCTGATAAACCACTGGCAATGATTTTTTTTGTACATAGAAGTCTTAACATTAGATTCATTTTCTGGCTAAAATAATCAACCTAAGTGTAATATATATACCAAAATATTACATATGGTCTGGTTCCTTGATTCTTATGACCATATTAACCTCATGTTTCTAAATTTAGATCCAAATTTCATTCCCAAAACCATCCCCTGATTCTATTTTGATATCCAAAATCTCCTGGTATCTAAAGATATGATATGTAATATAAAAATCAAGGACTTTTGTCTTGGTTAATATATTGTTATTTGATTCAGTAATATTGACCTTGGACTGTGTCTCCAGTCGAATCACTCTATCAGGTTAATATAACAATATATGACCTGATTCAGTAATATTGACCTTGGACTGTGTCCCCAGTCGAATCACTCTATCAGGTTAATATAACAATATATGGACCTCGACAAACGTCCATATTTGATAAATACTGTGTATTAAGCTGTATGACAGATACTTTTCCTATAAAACTACAGGAACTGAGAGAAGTTACGGCAACAGGACGAATGTTTGATAGCACCGTGATAATAAACCTAAATATTACAGTATCCTCGACTGATTAATTTACATGCCACGCTTTCCCTCTCACAACTTCACACCACACTGCTCTCCTGAAACACTTCATTCTACACAATCAAAAGCTGATATATACTTTGTACACTACAGTCCTTCCTCCCCATCACGTTGCCATTTCTGGTTTTTTTTGTGTAAAATGTTGTTCTCTCTAATTATAAGTACAGTATGTCATACTACTGTCATACTACTATTACATTACACTATACAGCTGCAACTGTTGTACAATAAATACTGTTTATATCTATTCAAACAGCTGTTTAAACCTACAATTCTGTCAGAAAAAACCCCAGAAATGGTAACATTTAAACAAGACTATGTCAAATTTAAGCAATATGCATCTTTATAATATATGTAAAAGCACAGCAGTAAATTCACCGGAAATTTTCACCAGGGACAAGTAATGTACCAATTAGCTTTCATTGCACTATGACATTTCATGTCAAGTGTTCAAATTGGTTGGGTTTTTTCTGCAGAAATACATGTATGATTACTTAAGTGGAAATATCTGTGACAGCGGACATTTTAAATACCAGAATATGCCTATTTTGTTATTTTTATATTGATAATTAAGAAAATATTGTATTGATTAAAATGTAACATTAACTCATTCACCCCTAAACTTTCAAAATGAAATAATCCAGCCTTTCAATTGGAAGGGTTCAAATGTGCCTTCAGGGGTGAACAAGTTATTATTTTAGTAAGCTAACAAAGCTTTATAAATTAAGCTATGTCAGCTTTCCCAGCAAAATATTTGTAATTATTCATTTTTTTCTTTTAAATTTTACAAAGATTTCTGTTATTTTTTAGATCAACTTTATGATTCTTTTTATGCTGTTTATTTGCAACATTTCTTAAAAAAAATATTAAAATTGGTAGCCACCTGTTTGGTTAATCTAGCTGACACAACCCAACCCTGATATAAAGAGCACTTCGGTAATCATAATGAAATAGAATCATCCTCATGGAAATATGAATATAAACCACTCCAACTATCAATGTGACAGATATAATAAAGTAAGTGTCAAAAGGTTACATTACAAACATGAAATTTACACTACAAAACAAAGCTAGCTCCATGTTTAAAATCATTCTCTATGACATTTTACATGTGTGATGTGTGAAAGTAAAAATAGCACACAACTTGATTATCAAGGCATACACTGATATAACATCATAGTCTGTCTGATGTCAAACATGGATTTCTGTATAAAAAGGCAAGCTGATGTGGATTTCTATAAAAAGACTACATCACTTGAAAACAAATTTTCAACTGGTTCTTTTATACATGAAAAAAAATATTAATTTTTTATACTTTCCTTCCAATCATATTTAGATTTATGTTGTTTTGTATAGCATTCAACTGGCTCTCCACTTGGTCTTCCACAAAATCATACTCAGTGCAAGCTCTTTGCCAATTTAAAGATTTTCATACACAATTATCTACCTTTTGTTGAATTAGCCGTCCTCTTGTAAGGGTGCCAAAAACAGCAGAAGGCTAACACAAAACTCCCAGTGCATGGAGAGCACCATCAGTGTGTAGAAACCTTGTCAATTCAGACAGCTTTTGGTGGTGATTGTTTGATTTATTTCATCTCTGTAACATTTTTCATAAAAGTTCCACAAGGTATAGTTTTATTTTCAAAAATTATAATTTATCAATGATATAGTCATGTCTAAAAATTCAGTTTTCATTGAATATTGACTGTTTTTGACAGTGTGTTACTGGGATCCTACAATGTCGGAGAATCTAACAGTAACCCTACTGTATTTTGAAATTTGTGGACGATATGTCGTGTTTATACTGTTGCAAATTATGTTGATTGACCAATCAAATGTTGTGTTACATCTCAAATAAATTAGAATTAATTTTGATATAACCAAGTCCTAAAGATCAAATACCACACATCAATTTTTGTATTTAATTCCTTAAGTTAAACTTTCTCATTCAGCTGTGTTGGTTGCATATTTCTGTGTTCCTTGGTTAGTTTTAGTTTCTGAGACTGATAATTGTTATCCTTGCGCTTAATAAGTCACCTTTACACGGTTAAAGCCTTGTAATTCTATTATAATCAAAGTTAATAGCACTGAACACAGGTAATCCATTTCACCTTCCTCCGTATCTCTGTCTAGATGTAGTTATCCTTCTAGTTTAATTCTGTCACTTTATAAGCACTTTGAAGAATTGCTATAAGTATCATGAAAGTATCCTATACATATAAACTAAAAAGCACATTGGCTGTCACCACTTCATCATATTGTTTGTAATCTATTCAATAGATTTGATTGTTTCCTTTCAAAATCAGTAAAAACATTAATCCCAATTATTGTAACATAGGGGGCCAGCACACACTCAGACTGAGAATTTTCCTTCTAAGAATGGTCATTGTTTGACAATGGTAGCACTTCCACGTTTTTTTCACTTTTCTTACAAAATATCAACAATCATATAAAAGAAATACTCCAATTATTGTGCCTCTTGGGCTGGCACGCACTGAGATTCTTCCTTCTCAGAATGGTCACCATTAGCCAGTGGTTTGTCTACCACCGTTTTACCACTCCCTTCGCTTGGCACTGGTTTGGTAATGTCACTGACACTCTGTTCATCCTTGTTAGAAGGTTCCACAACAACCTCATCTTCACCTACCTCTCCATCAAGCTCAACTTCATCATCCAAGTTGTTCTCCACTTCCCCATCACTTTCTATGGAGTTGCATTCTGGGATGTCCTCCTTCGAAACTTCCTCACCATTCGGAATAACCTCTGTCTTTACTTCGTTCTTATCACATGCTGTGGCATTGTTCTGTTCCTCATGGACTCCTGTCCCTTCAGCCTCTTGTGACTGAGGGGCTTGTGACTCCCCAGATACCGCTGGTGAAGCTTGAGCTACTTGTGATTCATCTGAGACTGCCGGATCTACTGGAGACCCTGCACCCTCCTCTGCCTCTGATGACACTTCTTCTTGAGGTGGTGGAGGTGGAGGTGGAAGGCTGTCAACAGAGGATTCTGCTGGCAAATCTGTTGGTTCTGTTGCTTCACTTTCTGTTTCAACCTCTGGAGGAACAGAATCTAACACTTCTTCAGTTTGTTCTTCAGGTTTTGTTTCCACGGGTGAAGGTGGTGGAGGAGGCAGTGTGTCAGCCTCCTCTATCGATGTTCCTTCCTCGGCCTCTGTTTCCTGCTCTTGTGGAGGAGATGGCGGTGGAGGCGGAAGAGAATCAACAGCAGATTCAACTACTACAGTTTCCTTGGATGTTTCCTTGGCTTGTTCTGTGTCTTCCAGTTTTGTTTCTGAAGCCACTTCCTCCTCTTGTGGAGGAGGTGGTAGAGCATCTACTGATGATTCACAAACGTCCTCAGTTGTTTCAATTTTTATTACTTCATCTTGTTTTTTTTGCAAATCATCTTGAGGAGGAGGGGCAGCAGCATCAACAGATGATTCAATCACCTCTTCTTTTGTTTCTGAAACTTCCTCCGTTGTTTCTTCAGCTGTCACAGGAGCAGCAGGTGGTGGTACTTCATCAGTATTTTCTCCTTCTTTAATTTCATCTACTTGTGATTCTGGCAGCGCATCAACTGATGATTCAGTTTTGACTGCTGCTTCAATATCTTCTTGCTGGGAGTTTTCATTCTCCTGTTCAGGTTTGATTTCTTCTGCTTCCTGCAAAGGAGGTGGAGGCAAGGCATCAACTGATGATTCACAATCTTTGTCCTCAGTTTGAAGTGCGTGAGGAGCTGCATCAACAGATGAGCCAGCATCAGTATCATTTAGCGAAATATCAGGTTGACTTTGTTCCTTTTTAGTTTCTTCTGCTACAGCGGATTCTTTGTCTATTACATCCTCCTCATTAGGTACATCACTGATGTTTCCTGCCAGTGCTGGGGAAGCATCCACAGATGAATCTGTCTCTTCTGTTTCTTTTTCTTCAGTTTTGACAACCTCAGTACTATTGTCTTCCACATTGTCTGGCTCCTGTGCTGGGACTTGCTCCAGTTCCACAACCTCAGTTGAAGGTTTAAACTCTACAGGTTCTTCTGCCTCTTTAGCTGAGGCCTCCATGTCCTCACCTACAGGTTCTTCTACAGGAGATTGCTTTTCTTCAGGTACATTTTCTGAAGTGTTTTCAACAATCTCTTCTTTCGTTTCCTCTACCTGTGTTTCTACCAGCAGACTTGATTCATCAGCGACAGGTTGAACATTGCTTTGAACAACCTCTTGCGCTATCTCTTGTATTGAAACCTTAGGCCCATTTATGTTTGGTTCTTGTACATCTGCAACAATTTCTTGCTGATCGGCTACAGTTTCGTGTTGTTCCTCCGAACTTACAACTGATGCTTCTTGTTTCTGCTCTACAGCTACGATTAATACTGGTTGTTTCTCCTCTATAGTTACAACTGGTTCTTGCCTTTTCTCCTCTACATTTACAACAGGCACTTGTTGTTCCTCCCCTGTAGTTTCAACTGTTTCTTGTTTTTTCTCTTCTGTAGTTACAACCAATTCATGTTGTTCCTCTGTACTTACAACTGGTGTTTCTTGTTGTTTGACCTCTACAGCTACAATTGATACTGGTTGTTTCTCCTCTGTAGTTACAACAGGTTCTTGTGGTTTCTCTTCCACATTCACAACTGGAACTTGTTGTTCCTCTTCTACATCTACAACAGGTTCCTTCTCCTCCAAAGCTTCAGTTGTTTCTGACTGCTCCACAGCTGTAATTGTTATGGTTTGTTTCTCTGTGGCCACAACAGGTTCTTGCTGACCCTCTGTGGCCACAACAAGTTCTTGCTGACCCTCTGTGGCCACCACAGGTTCTTGCTGACCCTCTGTCGCCACAACAGGTTCTTGCTGGCCCTCTGTGGCCACAACAGGTTCTTGCTGGCCCTCTGTGGCCACAACAGGTTCTTGCTGACCCTCTGTGGCCACAACAGGTTCTTGCTGACCCTCTGTGGCTACAACAGGTTCTTGCTGGTCCTCTGTGGCTTCTTCTTGTTTTTCTACAACTTGCTGCACTACACCAACAGCTTGTTGCACATCTACAGGAGGTTCTGACGGTGTTACTTCCTCAGATTTTTCACTTACAGCTGGAATGGTTTCAATTCTATCCTCTTTTTGTCCCTCTGAACTCTGAACCTCCGTAGTACTTATTGGAGTTTCAGTGTCCGCTGCAACTTTTTGACAAGTCGTTGATCCTATTTCTCCTAAACTTTCTTCTTTCTGACTCTCTACCTTTGGAGTATCTGTATTTTCTGAAGAAACTTGTTCAGCCTCTGAACCATTTATGACAGCCACAGAAGGGCCGTCATTTTTCTGACAGTCCTCATCTGGGACTGTATTTTCTTGTGCATTGTCCATAAACTTTGTAGCACCCTCTTCTTCCGGGTCTTTCACTTGTGTTGAAACAACTTGTCTATCAGTTACATCACCAGTTTCATTATTTTCTGTTTCCTTCCCTCCCTCTTGTTCACCATTAATTACCTTTACAGTTTCATCTGGAGTTTCTGTGACCTTGTTTGTTTGTAAATCTTGGTTAGAGCCATTTTTGTCCTTATTTTTGATGGGTTTTCCTTCCTTTTTGGCCTCAGCCTTTGCAACTTTCTGCGCTCCGAGAGTACACCCCATTATGTATCACAGTTGTAGTGTCAGTTTTTAGATAACTGGGATCGAAACACAGACAGAGAATCAAATGATAAATCCTCACAGTGAATCATGTATCGAAAAATGGTACGACAGTTAGTGTTTATATGTAGATATCTCCCGATCCAACAGTTATATAAAGCATACGAAAATATTTAGTGTTCAGAAATGTTCCACCCCAGAGTTTACATCATACAGATATAACACATTCCTCAGCGAAAAAACGAGTACAAACCAGAGATGGATTTCCTGACAGTTAAATCCTGTGTTAAGTTTTGATAAACTCCACAAGTGCACTGCTTCCCGAATTCTGTTTTTTTATCCGAAATGTTTTAGCTTGCAGTAGTAACGTATGCAACTCTCGAAAGCTAGCTGCTATAGTGTAACTGTTTAGTAGACAGCCAGGTCTGTCACAGCACATGTGTTGTCTGTCTGTGTACTCCAGTAGACTACGGTGTAGGTCTGTATAACACACTACTCAGCCTAGCTGCTAAAAGCTACTGTGGAACACACATACACTGTGAAATAGTTCTCCCACCAATTTTCTCTCACACTGAATCCGGTTGATTGGAGACGCGATTCAAATATTACCACACTTCAGAGGATACTCCATCAGTCATAAATATCATAATTTCATATTCGAGTATTTTCATGAATGATAAAATCACAATGATCATAAAATGTTCTTTACAGAACAACTCAATTAAAGCTGTGCAAATATCCAGCTTAAATGGGATCAATTCTATCTTAAAATGAATCCTTGTTCGTAAACAAGTCTATTGTTTTCTGTCCTTTGATGTTGCCACTGCTTGAAAAGTAAATAGAATATTAATATCCTTTTGTCTCTTTGTAAACTGAATTCTACTTCGTAGGTTAGAGCTGTTCATATTCCAATGAAACCATCCAATAAAAATCCACTTAGAAACTGAATTTTTCCCTACAGGAAAACCAAAATTATGCTAATTCCATCTATCATAACACTGCATGTCTAGAACATGTAACACTGTACTTCCATGTCTGCAAGATAGTATCACCGAAACTTATCTCACAAAAAGTTTTTTTGTAGATTTTTTTTAACTTTCTCAAAGGAAGTGTATTTTTTTATAATCCTATTTCCTGATCGGGACAGTGTATCAAAGAGAAACTGTTTTTTGCACCAATCACTCGGCGAGGGAGGCCGTTAAGCTAAAGAACTATTACCGTGGAGGGAAGATCTTCATCCATCAACACACTCCCCGTACAATGTTATGACAGAAACGTGAATCATATTGAATCGTTCTTGACATGCATCCAATGTGCATCCAACGTTACGGAATGTGATACAGTGCACAAGAGTCTCGAGTCTGTAGAGAGAACTCTGCTACTGGGAATGTAGGTGGACTTGTTATCTACAGATAGATGGTTTCTACAGACGGCTTTAGTTATTACTATTAGAGTTTGGTTATCTGCAGACTCTTAAGGATAGGTGCTACATTAAGATAAAATGCACCTTCATTTTAAAAAGAGTTCTGCACAAAGAAAGCTGTACATTATTTTAATTGGTTACTATTGGTTACAAGGAAAATTAAGAATCTATACTCCCTACATGTGACATTTATCTCTTATTTAAAAGTAAAAAAGTTCCACACTTTCAGAGATTTTAGTATACCTTTTATGTTACTTAGAAGTAATTCAGACTGATTTATATTTAAACTACATGCTGTATTTGTCATATTCATATCAATGACTGGAAATTGTTGTTTTTTTCCTGAGAAATTTTTTTTTTTTAATATTTTTAGTAAAATTTTACAATATAAAAAATTTGTTTAAACTCAATACCTGTACAGTGAAATCATTCTAGCCTGAACACTTTGGTAACAATCCCTGGTTTATGTATTTTGATGTCTGTTTACAATAGACCTTGATAGTCCAGACAATTTGATGTCTGTTTACAATGGACCTTGTTAGTCCAGACAATTTGATGTCTGTTTATTACAATAGACCTTGTTAGTCCAGACAATTTGATTTCTGTTGTAAGTTGGCATGTTTCCATTTAGAAATGTTCCTTAGTCTCAAAATACTTAAAATAGCAAAACCAACTCTTCATATTTTTGCTTTTTGTATATACATATATATATTTATATAGAAAAGTTGAGCTAGCCAAAAGAAAGTGTTTTTCTTAAAACTTTTTTTTTCAAAGCAGGAATTGTTCCAACTGCTGGTTCAGGACAGCCTATCACCCAGAGCTCAGATAAAAGTGTACCAGCTCCATGATAAGTTGTATTTTTAGGTTTAGTGAAGTCAGCCAGGAGGTATCTATACCGATAAATAACAAACAAATGTAGAGCTTGGATAGAAACAAACCTTATGTTATAGCATGTAAACAGTGTTGTCACTGACCTCCATAACAGGGAAATCTCTCATCTGTTACAATACACCCATTATACACTGTTACTGAAATATCACCACCAGATTATATACTATTACTGAAATATCACTACCAGATTATATAATGTTACTGAAATATCACTACCAGATTATAGCTGTTACTGAAATATCACTACCAGATTATATACTGTTACTGAAATATCACTACCATATTATATACTGTTACTGATATATCACTACCAGACTATACACTGTTACTGATATATCACTACCAGATTATATACTGTTACTGAAATATCACTACCAGATTATACACTGTTACTGAAATATCACTACCAGATTATATACTGTTAGTGAAATATCACTACCAGATTATATACTGTTACTGAAATATCATAAGACTACCAGATTATCTACTGTCACTGAAATATCATAAAACTACCAGATTATATACTGTTACTGAAATACCATAAAACTACCAGATTATATACTGTTACTGAAATATCATAAAACTACCAGATTATATACTGTTAGTGAAATATCACTACCAGATAATATACTGTTACTGAAATACCATAAAACTACCAGATTATATACTGTTACTGAAATATCACCACCAGATTATATACTATTACTGAAATATCACTACTAGATTATATACTGTTACTGATATATCCCCACCAGATTATACACTGTTACTGAAATATCACCACCAGATTATACACTGTTACTGAAATATCACTACCAGATTATACAATGTGACTGAAATATCACTACCAGATTATACACTGTTACTGATATATATCATAAAACTACGTATACGAGACCCCGTTGAACTAGAGCTTATCGAAGCATTTGAACCCTGGTTCTATTCTCAGTGACAGGGGCAACTGGTTTTGTTCTATAAATGTTGTTTATTTTAAGGTCACAGTGCATGGCTATTGATTCTTCTACTCTAATTATTCACAAAAAGTGAAAGTTTCACATGTTTTGATCAAGGTTAAGATAAAGTGATAAAAATAATCTCAAACAAGGTAACATCTGAAATATCACCACCAGATTATACACTGTTACTGAAATATCACTACCAGATTATATACTGTTACTGAAATATCACCACCAGATTATATACTGTTACTGTAATATCACTACCAGATCATATACTGTTACTGATATATCACCACCAGATTATATACTGTTACTGAAATATCACCACCAGATTATACACTGTTACTGAAATATCACTACCAGATTATACAATGTGACTGAAATATCACTACCAGATTATACACTGTTACTGAAATATCACCACCAGATTATACACTGTTACTGAAATATCACTACCAGATTATACACTGTTACTGATATATATCATAAAACTACGTATACGAGACCCCGTTGAACTAGAGCTTATCGAAGCATTTGAACCCTGGTTCTATTCTCAGTGACAGGGGCAACTGGTTTTGTTCTATAAATGTTGTTTATTTTAAGGTCACAGTGCATGGCTATTGATTCTTCTACTCTAATTATTCACAAAAAGTGAAAGTTTCACATGTTTTGATCAAGGTTAAGATAAAGTGATAAAAATAATCTCAAACAAGGTAACATCTGAAATATCACCACCAGATTATACACTGTTACTGAAATATCACTACCAGATTATACACTGTTACTGATATATATCATAAAACTACGTATACGAGACCCCGTTGAACTAGAGCTTATCGAAGCATTTGAACCCTGGTTCTACTCTCAGTGACAGGGGCAACTGGTTTTGTTCTATAAATGTTGTTTATTTTAAGGTCACAGTGCATGGCTATTGATTTTTCTACTCTAATTATTCACAAAAAGTGAAAGTTTCACATGTTTTGATCAAGGTTAAGATAAAGTGATAAAAATAATCTCAAACAAGGTAACATCTGAAATATCACCACCAGATTATACACTGTTACTGAAATATCACTACCAGATTATACACTGTTACTGACATATCACCACCAGATTATATACTGTTACTGATATATCACCACCAGATTATATACTGTTACTGATATATCACTACCAGATTATATACTGTTACTGATATATCCCCACCAGATTATACACTGTTACTGAAATATCACTACCAGATTATACAATGTGACTGAAATATCACTACCAGATTATACACTGTTACTGAAATATCACCACCAGATTATACACTGTTACTGAAATATCACCACCAGATTATATACTGTTACTGGAATATCACCACCAGATTATATACTGTTACTGAAATATCACTACCAGATTATATACTGTTACTGATATATATCATAAAACTACGTATACGAGACCCCGTTGAACTAGAGCTTATCAAAGCATTTGAACCCTGGTTCTACTCTCAGTGACAGGGGCAACTGGTTTTGTTCTATAAATGTTGTTTATTTTAAGGTCACAGTGCATGGCTATTGATTCTTCTACTCTAATTATTCACAAAAAGTGAAAGTTTCACATGTTTTGATCAAGGTTAAGATAAAGTGATAAAAATAATCTCAAACAAGGTAACATCTGAAATATCACCACCAGATTATACACTGTTACTGAAATATCACTACCAGATTATAAACTGTTACTGAAATATCACTACCAGATTATAAACTGTTACTGAAATATCACTACCAGATTATACAATGTGACTGAAATATCACTACCAGATTATACACTGTTACTGACATATCACCACCAGATTATATACTGTTACTGATATATCACTACCAGACTATACACTGTTACTGATATATCACTACCAGATTATATAATGTTACTGAAATATCACTACCAGATTATACAATGTGACTGAAATATCACTACCAGATTATACACTGTTACTGAAATATCACCACCAGATTATATACTGTTACTGAAATATCACCACCAGATTATATACTGTTACTGAAATATCACTACCAGATTATATACTGTTACTGATATATATCATAAAACTACGTATACGAGACCCCGTTGAACTAGAGCTTATCGAAGCATTTGAACCCTGGTTCTACTCTCAGTGACAGGGGCAACTGGTTTTGTTCTATAAATGTTGTTTATTTTAAGGTCACAGTGCATGGCTATTGATTTTTCTACTCTAATTATTCACAAAAAGTGAAAGTTTCACATGTTTTGATCAAGGTTAAGATAAAGTGATAAAAATAATCTCAAACAAGGTAACATACAACTTGATGACTGTGATGTTATTACACAGAATTTTAGAATAACTATCTTTGATGTCTCTGCTGTTAAACAGTGTTGCTCAAGTTCATTGTTATATTTCATTGTTATAAATTTGTATTTGTAAATTTCTGCGCTATTCTCACACCTCACTTAATCTGTCAATAATTTGTTCTCACGATATTATGGAGGCCTTTAAATGACAATAACATATATCCAAGAAAACTTTCCAGAAATGTAGCTTTTTAATTTTAACAGACATTATCGGGTCATACCTGTTTGACCTGTTATAGTTCCTACCATAATTAAAAACAGCATAATTATGTCCATTGTTATCCAACTTATTATAAATGAACATTCAAAATCCAAATTACTCTTCTATGCTGGTTTTAAAAATTTTAACATTAAGTCCTATTATCCTAGACATTGCACTGATTATACTGGGATACACAACACTGATCACAACAGGATAAAAATCAATTGTCAATCAGATCAGGAGGTAAAAACTATCTCCCTGGGAAAATCTCACACAGATATCTGTTGTACAGGCTGCGAGACTCAATGAATCACAGGTAAACATCATGTCATACAGGTACACTGTAGACTTACTCAAGTCCTCAACAGAAATGTGTACCAGTGATAAACCCAGCCTCAAAAACAAGCCTGCCCCTTGTTTATGTTCAGTTATAAAGCTGGGCCCCCCTCCGTTGCTCATGCTCATAAACCAGTCAACGCCAACCCCTTGTAAGTGCTTAGCAATAAGCCCACCACATTGTTACCATTGCTCATCAATTTATAGCCCACCCCTTGTAAATGCTCAGTAATATCAAGAAACTGTGTGACAGTAACGAAATGTAAACTCAAATACATTTTTTTTTTATTTGTAACAGTCATACCCTGATACAGCACGTATTTTAGTAAATTAAATAAAGATGGAATAGCTACTTTCAGATGTGAATGAATTTGCATAATTTGAAGTTTTGAACATTACAGAAAGAAAAAAGAAAAAATAATATCTAGATAGATCTACAAAAGATTAAAAAGACAATAATATTATGAAAGTTTAAGTTGATACGCAAACAATGTACATATTAAACGTGTCACAAAGTTTCAAGACTGACTGGTTACTTTATCAAGCTATGACAGTCATATAGCATGACAAATTAAAGGGACCAGTCGGTCTTGAAACGTTGTGACACGTTTAATATACATGTACATTGTTTGTTTATAAAGTAAAACTTTGATATAACATATTTCTAAATTGATGAATCTTATTGAAGGTATTATAATATTATAGATAAGTTTTAAACTCTATAAAGTCTGTGTACTCAGTATACTGAAGTATATGACGGTCGAGTACCAGATATACAATCTAGGTCTCAGGTACAACATAAACCACACACACACACTGTACAAAACAATTGTTTTCGGGCGAAGGTCTGGTACAGATCAGAACATGTTTCAGGGCCTTTCGTCATGGCTTAGTAATAATAAACATCTTTTATCTATCTGAAATATCGCTCTTCCTTCACATTCTTCAGTAAGCTTTAGCTATGCTGATTTTTATTTTATTTTGTAAAAATTATTCCATATTTATATCAAATATGAAAAGTATGCAAGATTGGATTTAAGTGGATCAGCACGGTACCAAATTTTTCAATATCTTGATACTCATTTTTTTTATCATTTTTATTTTGGATTTATATATTTTTTATTTATTATATAAGCTAACAAGACAAAACATAAACAGACATTCCCTTGTCTGTGTGTTACGGAGTCCACCCACAGATGTTCGACCTGCCAGAGTAGCCGAATAATTGTTTTATATATGATGAACTGCAGAACTATTTTCTTTGTTGTAAGATACACGGCCAATACTCTACAAACCTGGTGTAGCCCAATAAGACCGGGATTCACACTGGATGCATCCATACATTCCTCTGTATCAAATATTTGAGAAATATTTACCACTCTGGCAAAACAACATTGCATTGATTTAATGTTCATTTATTGTGTTTGTTCATTGATTAATTGTAAAATTCCTAACGAAATCTGAGATATATTTTATGCTTTTATAATTGAAAACTAATAAATTATTGTCTCCAGATCATTAATGTTTTCCTTTGGTTGTCCACCTCATATATGCAATTTTGTTTTCTTAAAAAATTCTGAAATTGAGCATGCAACTCTGATAGATTATTATTGTATAGGACAAATAACAAAACTCCATCACAGCTTTCTCTATTTATACTTCATGGTTAACCTATTGATGTCTTTAAACTGTCAGACAAATAGAAATTGAAAAAATTTTAAACATTTATTTTTCAATTAAATGACATTCAAAGTCGACACCTGTGTTAATATCACATAATGTTTTGTTTTTCTATTTTTAATATCATTTAAGATTTTAACTATTCAAACGTCAGTCTAAGACCTTATAGCTCAATAGATGAAGGCTTATTTTCAGAAAATTCTTGAATTCAGTAATGTTGAAGGTCTGGCTTGCTACAGTTTCATTGTTGAACATTTAATTTTGAATAAATACCAGAATAGAAGTTAACTTTTGGAACTAAAGCCAAGGGCGAGGTGAAAGTCACTAGACTATTACAGGATGTCAGTACTGTATGGTACACCTGCTGTATGGGTGTGAGCTGGCACAGACTCAGATGCCAACAGAGTTACATGGGAGACCCCTTCATAGGTCTGACACCAGCCTCCCAGACACACACCAGATGGCTTAAAAACATAGAAATAAATCAACACCCAGGCCTGTTATTCCAAAACCAGGTAAAAAATAGTAGTTATGATTGTTTATCTCCCAATCTGTCTTAATTATTTCAACATTTAAACTTTTATACAAAAAGGAATATCAACTTCTATGATATCAAAAAATTCAATAAATTTCAAACTGACATTTTTCTGGTTGATATGGACAAACAGTGGAATACAAAAATATTTTGTTCCAGGTATATATTTGCAAAATTTGACTGTACAATGTACTTCTAATAAAAACCATTCACAAATCTCGAGCAGACACTTGAAATATAACTTGGCTAAAGATACAAACAGGTTCCCCTCCAGTTACCACTGAGGGTCATTCCTTAAATACCATACAATGTAAGGTGATACTCGCCGGTATAAATGGTGTGTGATATTAATTAAAGGGCTTTAACAGGAAACCAGCATCCCGTATTCATTCCTATTATTAATACACATTTGTAAAAACATTAACAGAACTAGACATCATAAGTGTTAAAAAATTGAAGATTACTCAACTTAGTTAGGATAAAAAAACTTATTTTCATCATGATTTTCATTAATATTTTATAACAATAAAATGTTGACAGGTCAGTCATCAATAGCCCAATTGCCTGTTATTATTAATTGAAAAATGCAATTTTAAATTACCGATATTATTTGGGGTTTTTTTCATTATGATTATTCTGACTGAAGCTGACAAGCCACTGAGAACAGCCCTAAATGTTTTTGATACATCTACTTGTAAAATTACTCTGATCTTTCCTACCACTTGGTCAATTAGAGGCAGGCAAGGTATCATTAATGCTGAGACATTTCCTTCTTACAAGCCAGTAAGATCAAAGGTCAAAGCCATGCTAACTATTTCTCATGTACTCTGTAGGATTATACACTATAAACCCTAATATCCCCTGTAAGTACAGCGTTTATAGAGATGATGGAGTTCTACAAACTAATTTTTGGATATTTTCTTTGATTGAAAATGTAGATTCAAGTTCACATAATATTTAAATTAAGTAAAATATATTTAACAAACTAATAAGCATGTAAGAAATTTGTTAATATTCTAAAATTATGATTATATGCCATATATAATTTTTACACTTTTCCCCCTTCAAATTTAGGAAAATACTGCAAGGGACAAAAAAAAGAATAGGGAATAAGAAAGGAAAAGATATCGCCATGTGGGGATCAAATCAATTTTGATTTCTCTAATGTCCCCTGTATGATGAAGACAGAGAAAACCTCCCTATTTTACAGGGGGCCCACATGTACATTATGGTAGTCGCATCTTAGGGTAACACGCAGTTGGTAGCAAACAAAGGGTCTATTCTCCCCCTCNTGATAGCGCGAATCTTATGCCGACTTATAGTGCCATCTCACTGAAATACCATGCCGAAGGCACCCAGCACATCATTTCACCCGGTCACATTATACTGACAACGGGTAAACCAGTTGTTGCCATTTCCCCTAAATGCTGAACGTTAGGCAGGGTGTGCATGGGAATCGCTGCTGAGGCATATTTAAATTGATGGACAGAGTATCTTTAACTTTTATCCTAATAACGTGTGTGAAGTTTTGATCACTTTGTCAGTAAGTGTTGGTGGAGTGTGTACTGACTTTGCTGCGTCTGATGCTGGCTAGATTACACATGCTTTACACAATATCTCCATCACTTTTTTTCCTCTGTCTAGAAGTTTTGAAGAAGGCATATGGTAAAAAATAGTCCATCAAACTTATCAGAATGGTCTCATAATTGTCTGGTTCTCTCAATAATGATCAGATTTAGGTCTCAATGGTCTAAATGATATTTATTATTAACTTACCTGTGATATAGCTTGTTTCTTCACTAGGAATGACAAAAATTGTATCTTTTCGTAGGACTGTTCAAAAATCGTCAGGAATGAGCCCAATGCCATGAGGAATTTTTCTGATTTTTTTTTGTATGTGTTTTGAATGATTGAATAATGCTAGCTGTTCATAGGCCATATATCAGACCAACCCATATCATACTGGCACTTGTCATATCCATTAAACTTCTGGTTTAACGATTTATAAAAAATCACACCTTAACCAATTCACCCCTAAACTCACATTTGGACCTTACCAAATCAAAGACTCAGGGAGAATCCTGGAGGGGGCCACGGGGCCATTGACCCCTCAAAACTGAAATTGACACCTCCATGTTACAAATTTCTTTTAATTTTACATAGTATGGCACCTCTTAATTTTCATGTTGATTAATAATTGCTGAAATGGCCTAATGCTCTCAAATTCCAGGATTTTCCCTGAAGACTGGGCAAGTCCAGTTTAAACATGTAGGGGTGAATGCGCTGATCTTTGGACAGTGAATATTTAACAAACCTGTAGTATAATCACCCTGCATATATACACCTGTGCTGCTTCTACTGTTTTTTACATTTAATTGTAAAGTACGTAAAATAAGATGATATTAAAAACTAAATTATATATAACTTTGCTGTGTGTTTTATGTATTACTGCTGATATTGACATTTCATTAGCATAGCAGGTCCTTAGATAAAACTACCAACCAGGAATGATCTTGTAACCCAACAACAGCAAGAACTACTACCTATGAATGTTATCCAATCAGACGCTGTCCTGGTTTTTCTGTCAAACTATTTCAATAAACGCTGACCAATCAGGATTTGAAATCAAATAAATAATTATGATGGAAAATCTGGGCCAACAAGAAATGATTAATTATAAGTTGAAATAAATTGTTTCATAACTGTTGTAAATTAAATAAAGTTTATACAAAAAGTATATATGTAAAGTTGATGTGCCACTAATGATTCCCGACCGTACTTTAGAGCGCGCCCTTTGAAGGTACAGGTTATTGGACTATCCTCCATACTGTTGCCATCTGTCAACAAATACGTCCAGGAATCACTGTCTGCACTTCACTACACGTGTGGCATCTACCATGATGATATTAGCCCAACTTTTAACACGTTAGGCAGTTTTTGTTATCACAGTAGGAGGATAATAGTCCCGGCCACAGATCCATTTCCTGCAGGAAAACTTTCATGTAGTAAATGTTTATATCATATTTCAGAAAAGCTGTTAAATTTTTTCGGTAAGTTAAATTTTGAGGAGATTTGAGATAAAGATGGGATGCTTTAAATTCTTTAAATATTGAGATCTGAATGTTTGATAGATTTTAGATTGAATTTTCAAAATATTTTAGATACATAAGAATGATATTCTGCTTGTTAACGCTGGATCTTTTTTATTTTCCATTTTTTGTAAATGTGCTGTATATAATTCATACACTAGTATTATCTGATTTTTTGTTGAAAGCCAAATAAGTGTTTCACCAATGTATACTAAACTTGTCCTTTGGACTTGTGAACAAATATGTTATCGCAATATCATTTGATAGATCTATAGATTATACATCTAAGTAAGAATTTCCTTTTGGAAACTGCAAAAAATAAAGACTGTACATTAAGGCCTCCCGCATGACAACTGTAAGATATTTCTCATACATCAATATATGTCTTCATGACAGTAGTTATTTTATATAGATGTCTCCTACAGTTAATGTTAATGTTTAGTGCTGGAGATGCTTCGGTAATGAAGCCTGCGACTAATAACATTGACTTCAATAATAAGACATTCACACAAGTAGTTAAATAAATAATCTATTCAACTATATAGTCCTGTGGGCTACCAATCAAAACTAGAAAGTGTCTTTAGAACACTACATACTTTTTATTAGTTTATTATCCGATACCAATTAAATATCAGGTTTTCAATAAAAATAAAATAAAAAAAAGTTGTTTTTGTTTGTTATATTTTTTAAGTACAGCAATGAAAATTTTTCTGCATCGAAAAGCAGTTTGTTCTTAAATGGACAAGACTCACGTGAACAATTTTGAGCAAGATATCAACGTGAGTACATTTTAGTAAAAACCTAACTTATATGTATATATATAGAAAACTGTAACCTAAAGCATGTATTCGACATTTTGTCTGCATCTGATAGAAAATCTGCTGTTTAAACCCAGTCACCCTAAAGTCGCATTTGATCAATATAAAATCAAAGACTGGACAACTCCAGTATAAAACTATAGGGGTGAACGAGTTAATGCAGTGAATAGAAAGTACTGGTATGCATTCTTATTGGTCAATGGTAAAAGTGATATATCCTCACATGTGAACTATGTAACATCTCCTATAGATTTTCAGTGTAGTAAAGTTATACAGTTGTAAGTTTTTATAAACTTGATAATTTCTGATCTTTCACTGGTAAAAGTAATTCAGGTAAGTAATTAATATGTTTATTTTCAATTCCTACAAGCAATATATAATACACAACTTATATTTATTTATTTTTTTATTTTTTTTTAACAAAACAAACAACATTTTTTCTTATGGCTTCATTGGCCATTGTTGAGTTTATGATCTTATGAATGCAGTCCAGGTTTTCCACACGACCAAATATTCAGCTTGCATGGTTTTCACTTCACAAATTTACAACACTCCTTCACTAATAAAGGAAGGCCCCTAAGTGATGTCATTTTTTGTCCAGAAGATTGGGACCAGATGTTTGATTTTTTTATTCCACTGACTGTTTTTGCATCTTCATTGCTGTAAAGCATTACGCTGTAACGTCTAGTGACAAATTAACTTGAGCTTCCATGTTACTCTCACTCCAGGAGCTTACACAAAATTCTTTGATGTATCCCCCCCTCCCGTAAAGCAATAACAAAAACAGATCTTGTCAGTTAGGCCAAACAAAAGTCTATGTTTGTTTCCTGTTAGCCCTTGTCAGTTAGGCCAAACAAAAGTCTAAGTTTGTTTCCTGCTAGACCTTGTCAGTTAGGCCAAACAAAAGTCTAAGTTTGTTTCCTATTAGACCTTGTCAGTTAGGCCAAACAAAAGTCTATGTTTGTTTCCTGACAGACCTTGTAAGTTAGGCCAAACAAAAGTCTATGTTTGTTTCCTGATAGACCTTGTAAGTTAGGCCAAACAAAAGTCTATGTTTGTTTCCTGTTAGCCCTTGTCAGTTAGGCCAAACAAAAGTCTATGTCTGTTTCCTGTTAGACCTTGTCATTTAGGCCTAACAAAAGTCTATGTCTGTTTCCTGTTAGACCTTGTCAGTTAGGCTAAACAAAAGTCTATGTTTGTTTCCTGTTAGACCTTGTAAGTTAGGCCAAACAAAAGTCTATGTTTGTTTCCTGTTAGACCTGCCTGCTAACGACTCTTAAACTGTATTCCAAAATACAGTAAAATTGTTTTTTTAAACATAAGCGAAAAATAACTCTTTTTTCATTATTGTTTAACCATTGGACAATATGGAATGTCATCACACAATGAAACAGATGATTATTACTATAGTAATCTACATGGACGACAGATATCATATTCTATTGATTGAATGAAAATTATCAGGGGTGTACAACTTCATGTTTCACTACTGGTTGCAAGAAAATATTGAAAAATTCTTGCCAAACTTTTATCACAATATAAGAAACCTTTCCTGTAGCCTGATATAAATTCTGCTAACCATGGATGACCAGCTGTGGAATTGTACACCCTGGGGGGTATATCCCTGACATAAATACTGCTAACCATGGAAGACCAGCTGTGGAATTGTACACCCTGGGGGGTATATCCCTGACATAAATTCTGCTAACCATGGATGACCAGCTGTGGAATTGTACACCCTGGGGGGTATATCCCTGACATAAATACTGCTAACCATGGAAGACCAGCTGTGGAATTGTACACCCTGGGGGGTATATCCCTGACATAAATTCTGCTAACCATGGATGACCAGCTGTGGAATTGTACACCCTGGGGGGTATATCCCTGACATAAATACTGCTAACCATGGAAGACCAGCTGTGGAATTGTACACCCTGGGGGGTATATCCCTGACATAAATACTGCTAACCATGGACAACCAGCTGTGGAATTGTATAGGATTGGTTTACATAAACGTTTAATTGAAAATCAATAAAATTAAAACTCATATATATATATGGACAGCCTGGTACATTAGAAACCAACATTATCATGTCAGGCCTATCATGCTAACAAATGATGTATTTTGGATCCTTATGCTAAAGGACATGCGTGCTTGCATGTCTGAACATCTTATGTCTGTAACGGTTTGTTAGAACGGAGGTACACAAATGCATTCATCGTCACTGTCTGTGATTGCCTTTGTTACTGCTCTAGTCAGCAGTCTGGAAGTGTTAAAGGATGTCTAACAACTAAATACTGTCTATAATGTTGTCTGTATTTGTCGCAAAAACAGCACTTCAGTGCTAATTGTGTTATTGTTTTAAATATGTGATGTTAAATAAAAAATCTTGTATCTAATATACCTCTCTAATGTAGAATTTGTTTTGCTCTATTAGACAGCTAGCTGTCTTACCAGGACTACTGTAGACAGTTTAGTGATATAAATGTATCAAAATATCTTTCAGGATAAGAGTTACCCGGTACTTATTTTTTTCGTGAGATACATCATGAGAGCAGGTAAATCAAGTTGGGTGTTCTACAGATTTCTCGTGGATTTCAAAAATTGGAATAACACTAGATAGTACTGAACATCGGTGATCAAGCTACAAATATTATTTCCATCAGGCTTTTTGGACAGTATTGCTAAAAACAATAAGGTCCCACAATGTTGAATTTAAATATTTCAAGAAATTCTATGGGTCCCATCAGAATTCTATCAGTATAAGACTCAGTACTCATGTACATGCAGATTTATCACTTGAACATTGGAACCTCCAAGAATGGTCATTGTTTTTGAGAAAAGGTACAATAAAAAGTCATTTTAGAGTCCTAGCCAGTAAACAGATTTTGGAGAATTCCACAGGCCTGGCCTTTATATTCTTATCATAAATATTGAAAATTTTCATTAGCCCTTACATAAAAAAAATAAAAAAATAACTAGTATTGGATACAAGGTTATACTCCTGAATAATTTACAACAGTAAAGTTTATATTGCCAGAATTAAGTGCATGGGACCCACTATTCCATTACCTATGTAACGTAAATTTAAAAAGCAGATTTTGAAGTGAAGCACATGACTTTTATCATATGAATGCTTCTAACAGGCCCTATGAAAATTGCAAAAAGATGTTTGAGACTCATGCATCAAAATTCTTTTCCGTCTAGATCCCTGTTTAAAACAGAAAGTGTACGCTAGTTGTCAGTCTACATCTACCAGCACGATTACTGCTGTCGTAAAAACAAATATTTGGGGTCTTCAGCGTGGTGCCAGTTTATTATGATAATCACACAGAGATATAGCTAGCTTCAGTTATAACAGTCATCTTACAAATACTAGCCACATTCCAGTGATACTGTACAAGTCGGTGAGTTGGCCAGACGATTCTGTGAATCAGTTATATCACTGTAGTAGTAGTCCCTCCTAAGTAATGGGAGCTGCTCTCTGACAAGTCAGAGACGTTAACTTGAATTACACCGAGTGCCAACCACAAAAAACATACTCGGGGAGCATGCGAGTGAAGGGTGTGCAATTATAGACAGACAGCGAAAATTAGTTACATGTGTATAATTGAATAAGATAAAGAGGCACCAATCGGGAGAACTACAGATCACTGCACAAAGATATCACAGATAATTGTAAAACTAAACCTTTCTATTTAATAAATAGGGGATCTGTTCTTGGATATTGAAAGATCACATCAAAATCTAACAGATGACTGATGAAGTCTAAAAGTACAGATGTACTGGAATTATCATCTGAATTAAGATAGAAATCATAATCATTTAAGATTTTGCTTCATGAGGTAATCTTACTTTAATCAATTTGTTACTTTTCGAAACAATAAAAAGGAAATTTGGATTTTAGTTAGAAAAATCTACCACTCAGAAAGCAGACAATTAAGGAACACTTCGCTCTGATTCCACATTTTCATTTGCAAGCCATTCTACTGATAAGAGTGGTTTACTATTGAAAAAAATACATAATAATTTAAGCTAGTCATATAATTCTGTTTGACAGTCATGTCTGATTTTTTTTTTCTTACAAGTTAACCCCCAATAAAGTATTCTTCATATTAAAAAATCACTCACAATAGTCGTAAATCATGTCTACATTCTCTTAATTATGACTAATATGCTATATATAGCTAGACTGAAGTTAAACAATATTTTCTGAACTTAAATTTTAGTTAAAGTTAAAGGTTAATATGATTAGATGTTGATGCAATATTGGTGAAGTCTGAGCTTAGTCAGAGATTTGCTAAGCTGTACATACGAGTGAGCCTGCATTTAGAAGTCAAATCTAAATTTCAATTTAAAGAAATTTCTTTGGACATCAATTGGTCTTTATGTCATGAAGAAATTTTACTAGTAAAACTACTATCGGAAAGACATTAATTCAATACGTACTAAGAGTATGGCCTATATGATCAGAATTATTGCCTGTATCACATCCAGAAAAAGGTATCATCAGCTAAATTATGTTATACCTCAAGGGAGATAACCAAAACTAAGTTCCTTTATGGTGCAAACATATGAACAAACCTTGTTAGGTTTTCCTAAAAATTACCTGAATTTCAAGTGTTTATGGCAGCTGGTAGTGGTATATCTATTTTTATAATGTAAGTAGGATTTGAACAACAACCTTGATGGAAATGGGGGGGGGGTTGCAGAGCATTTACTCAGTACTTGAAACATGGGTTGGTCACATGCTCCAAATGTAAAAGGATTGAATAAATAGATTGCCAGTAACTTGTGACCCTCCAAATTCTAGATCAACAGGCACTCTATCAACTGGGCTGTCTGGTTTCTGACGATCGACCCAGCCCAGTTCAGCTACATTAGTACCTACAAATGTATCCAAATAATATTGTTGACATTAACAATATTGCAGAAACTGGTCAGTCTTTTCCTCACCAATTGTTTGTATGATACTTTTTCTCGCTGGAGTCGACAGGTTTAAGATATGAATGGCATGTGATGGGAAAGGGGTTAGCTAGGGTGCTGGAGGGTCTAATTCCAGTTAACACCGATATAATCTGACAGCTACTATTGTCACAGCAACAGGGCATGTTTAAAACACTGTTGTGCAGTTCCCAACCGTATGTGTAAACAAGACTACTATTCTGTAGAGACACCTTTTTTGAAGGGTAGGAAATTAAGGCCATTTCCATCTGGAACTTTTGTGAAACATGTATTCGTGTGCATGTTGACGATAAAAAGTAAGATGAAAAGTTACGGGGCATTACTACAATTTTCCATTTAACAATTGTCAGTAAAACAATTAGTAGAAATGCCACACTGAAATGGGCTAATATGACTGATGATAGGAGGATTTTCCATTAGAGTCTGAACCTCAATATAATTATATATTGCATAATACATGCATTAATCAGTTACATGGTGTCGACGCATGGGAAACAATTAGGATTTCATAGTCAGGGTATCGAAAACAAGAAAACACACACGAAAGAAAACAAGGGTCACTTACCATCTCTCACTCTCAGCAACTGGTCGAAATATTTGGCACCGAACTCATAAATGTTTTCTGGTTGATTTCTCAACACTTCCCGTGCGAGACCTTCGAGAATGTTTTGGAAACCTTTAGGCACTCGGAGTTTTGTGTTTGAAAATGGAACTGCCATTTTTGTTCAATCTTATTCCTTTTTATAACTGTAGAAGCACCTATTCTTCACTTGACAACAGACCAAGCGTGTTACTTTGGGTAAATATGGCAGACTAGTTTGTGACTGTCGCTATAACGACGAAGCCAAACAGGTATAAAAGGTGGTAAAATGTAGAGGCATTCCGAAAAAAATCATCATCTTTCAAACGTTTCTCGGGCAGGTGCCCCGCGCTATGAAGAATCGACGTAATATCGACGGGGACTCTCCAAAGAGCATGCACCATGGAAGAAATTGACGAAACATTGCGGGAAACGTGTCCCATGTAAGTATGAAATTGACAGTTTTCCCAATACAAAATTTGTTACATTTAAGAATTACATATCAGATGTTTCGAATGGACATATTGTCCAACCATTTCTCGTTGCAGATCCCATAAATACGATAGAATACTAGACATGAAGGCAACGTTCAGAAAACGTTTCGTTTGTAACTTTCAGTTTCTCTTTCACTGATGGAAGTGGCTATTTACACGGCTGCCGGCCGGTACCGAGAACGCGAAAGACTAACTAACCCGGAGAGACTTCAAACTGATATTTTAGAAACAAATCGTCACTTTCACACACATGTCGCACATGGATTGAAAGATCTATTCTTTATGCACAAGATGAACATACATAATCTTTATGCACAAGATGAACATACATAACCTGCCTCATACAACTAATACAATCACTAAAAACATATTTTTTCAAACTTACATATTTTTTCAAACTTACTCTGTTTTACTCTAGTTTTTTGATAGCCCCGCCTTCCAATGCCACGTGACTAAAATCTCGCCGGCCTACGTCCATAACGTTGGGAAATACCTTCGGTAACGCGAGATCTTGTCAAGTCATGTGACATTTCTCATGGCTTAATTTCCATAAAAAACATGAGTTGGTATAGAAAACGTTGGAAAATGCTTTTCGTGATGATCTTTGAAACATGTTATTGATACCATCTAGTGCATAAAGAATAGATCTTTGATCCATGTGCGACGTGTGTGAAAGTGACGATTTGTTTCTAAAATATCAGTTTGAAGTGCGCTCCGGGCGCGGGTCGCATATTTCCCCGCATATTATAGAGGGCCGGAGTTCTGAGGTAAATCGACGACAGACCGATATGAAAAAAGTTGATAAAACGTCAGAATAATTAGGACTACCGGCTGCCGGGGGAATAGCCTTAGCCTTCAATGATTCTGATTCGCACGGGTCATTATAGGAATAAAACAGGGTTCGAATTTAACCAGATTTTCTACTTGCATTTTTTCGCAAGTGGTATTTTTTCTTACTTGCTAAATGAGAAAACAACTTGCAATTTGCATTTTTCCAACTTTATTAGATATGTTAACTTAGAATTAAATTCTAAAACAACACAGTATTAACTGACATTTTAAATTATGGTCATTGGGATGAATACATGACGCAAACATTGCTGTGAAACGATGCTGGCCTGCTCAGGCTATTCTAAGATAAAGCATAAAAACTGCATCTTAGTTTCTTGCTCCATATAGTAGAGTATTTGGTCTTTTCTGTCTTTGTCCCGACAACCACCATCTTGTCACAGCAGGTTTTGGGTCATACTCTCTAAGGGCAACATCAGCAACTTGTCCATTTGTTATTTTGCCGGTGCAGTGAGCTGTGAAATGTAACCTTGGGAAACCCCAATACAACCACATGACTAGTCAAGCCTATCGTATTTGCGCTATAAATAGTAACTAAAAATAGATTCCCGAAAAACATCATGCATGCGGTATACGTCATCATTATTTGTGCAGGTACTTCCTAATGGACATGCGCACGGGACATGTATCGATTGTAAACTTCTGTTAATGACAAAAGCGGAATCATTCATTCGGCGATTGACAAGAATGCGCTTAAATGACCGCGAGAGAATTTGTAAAGACCGACCATTAGAAATGAGGATTATTCAGCCCAAAATTTTCACTCGCAAAAAAATGCTGGTGTCTGAAATCTCTACTCGCAGTTTGCAATTTGCACTCGCTTTTCGCGAGTATGCGAGCTTAAATTCGAACCCTGATAAAAGAACATTAGTATATGTCATCTTTTGTTTAAAAGTCTTTGAGGTTTCGCGATGAGTTTCATAAATCCCACGTGAAGTTTAAACACATTCAAGATCCTTTTGATCACATTAATGAACACCATGAAGGGTATAATATTACTGAACAGTTATTTTACTTCTGATTAATTATCCATTAAAGGTCTATAATTAAACAGATTTGAAATGAACATTTTGCAGTGTACCACCTATTTTCAAGTGCAATGATATTAATGTAATTAATGTTCACAATCATCATTCCAATCAAAATGTAAAAATCTCTGGCTACAGTTTTTATATGTTCTAACATGGAAGCTGGCGGTTGTTTGTAAAAGCCTTAAAAGACTTGTGTTGCCATGTTTATAATACTTGACTTGACTGGGTAAACATACTTTTGGCTTGTTACAGATGTTTGAAAAATGAAGCAAAATACACTTGTCCACGCTGTAATGTGCGATACTGTTCTGTGCTGTGTTACAAGGGAGAGAAACATATGGAGTGTTCTGAGTCCTTCTACAAAGACTGCTTCATTGATGGTCTGAAGGATCGCTCATGTGGGTGAGTTACAGATCACTGTAGTGAACTAAGGAAAGTGAGTATACATGAATAAGTAATGCAAAAAAAGTTATCAAAGACAAAGAGTTGAAATACATATATACTAGTAAATATAGGTAAAAGACTTTTTATGACACTCGCTTAGGCGGATGTGACACACAACAGTCTAAGGAGAATCTAAAAAACCTTGACCGTCAGGTATCTGGAACAGGCGGATTGATCATCTACAACACTATTATGAAGTAGATATACAGCATGCACAATATACAGGAGCAGATCTAGCTAGATATCTCTTTTTTATGGCATCATGATCACCAAGCATGTGAAAATAAGTTTCTACACACAGCACAAGGGATTCTGTTTATTCCGTTTTTGCGTATTGCAGAGTTATCTTCTCTTGTGAGCAGGTATTGATTGTTACGTCATTGGTTTGTGTGAGAAAATTTGTTTGTTTTCTCAAAAATTGATGATGTTACTCTCACAAACAAATGACGTAACAATCAATACCTGCTCATAAGAGAAGATAACTCTGCGATACGCAAAGACAGAATAAGAAATATATATTTGTCTTTAGGTGAAAATTTCCCGGTATACAGTATATATAAAAGGATTTTTGTATAAATCTAACATGCAATATTAATGCCAGGTTTCAGTTTTGTAAACAATTTATCACAAAAACTGTTTGTGATATCACCTTTTAAAAGTATTAAATGTTATTGAATGCTAAGCTCAGTGATTTCAATGTGGCAAAAGGTTCAATTTTATTTTGAATTGCAGACCTGAAGAGAAAACAAAAATCATGGAAATGTTATCTAGAGTGGAAAAAGAAACTGAGGAATTGGATGTGGATGGAGGTGAGTTATTTCTCTTATTGCAGTGGGATATAATTTTTAGTCTTGTCTTTTCGATCAAAGATGTAGAATTTACAGCCAAATATTAAAGATTTAAATCAATTAAATAAACATTTGAAAACTTTAGTTAAAACTGATTTCTTTGAAAGAACTAAGGACCAGGTTAGTAAGAGAGGAGGGAAATGTAGTCATCTCACGTTTCCCTTTAAGGAGTTTAGGGAAACAATTGTATGCTATACTACATATGATCATACAATTGATGTCTTGTTTCAGATGAAGAGCCAGATCTCGGTGAAAGACTTGAAGGCCTGGATTTAGGTAATTTAGGGGGCCGCAGTGGCCAAGTGGTTAAGGTGATCATGGTGTCTGCACTGGAATATCATTTATAGTCTGGTCATTTTGATAAAAAATGTAGAATGTATGGCCTTCTACGTATACGATCACTAGCCCTCCACAACTGGGTCACTGGTTCGAGGCCTACGTAGGACAGTCACCATGCAGGTACAGGGTCAGTGGTTTTCCTTCGGTACCCTGGTTTACCTCCACCACCAAAACCTGAAAAGTCCTTTAATCACCATAGCTGTTTATAACAATGGGGTCATGATTATTCTGTCAGAAGAATATATTTAAGTCCATTAAACAATTGAACAGGACACCTTAATTGAGTTGTGAAACACATACAATGTGATTCTTTTATAGTTATTTGATTCTTAGCAAATGAATAATTAATGTTTTAAATCAAAGGAAAACAAATTAGAATTTACATAATATCAAACATTTGATGTCTATATATAATTGTAAGAGGTTTCGTTCAATGAGTCAAACATACATTCAGTAAAATTCATTAACAAGACTGACTTTGAACTATCCAGTGCATGCACATTTACCAAATTAAACAAAAGGTCTTAGTATATCCTTCTCTTATACAAACATCTGTTACCTGGAATACGAGCGAAGGTCATTTATTTGAACAAACTTGGTAGCCCTTCATCCAAGTTTGCTTCTGGCCAAATATCATTACCCTGAGCCTTTCGATTATTAAGAAGTTGTTTATAGTAAAAAATTGACGCCAGACGACGGACGGACGCTGTGTCACGGCATAAGCTCACTTGGCCCTTTGGGCTAAAAATGAATATGTTTCTCAAGACGTTTTGATACAACTGATAAAACATATATTCTTTTGAATTTTGTAAACTAAACTTATTTTTAGCATTTTTAGGTCACCTGAGACAAAGTCTCAAGTGACCTATTGCGATCGCCTTTTGTCCGTCGTCGTTCGTCGTCCGTCGTCCGTCGTGCGTNCTCTTGTTCTGAAGAGTTGTTTACTACTTCATTTACAAAATCAGGTGCCATTTCTTTAGCACAACATTTTAACAAATTTGTACAAATTTTGTCAAGCCCCATTGCTTTTAGTGACATCTACCAGTATGTTGCTTTCAAACCTATCTTAAAGGTTACAGGAGCCATATTAGTAAAAGAACTTATTAATAAACTGTACTTTGTTCTGTAAATAACCAAAAGGTCTACAGTCATGATGTCAGGCCAGTAACTGCCTGCATGGAGTGGTACAAAGCATGTAAAAGGAATACCCTTGAGATTTCTTAAATGTTAAACTAGTCTAGTGTGATCAATGTTCAAATGACTTCTTATAAAGAACTAAAAGGCCTAGACAATGATAATTGGCCAAAAACTTGTTGGCATGAAGTATGTGCTATATAGTTTGAAAAGATAGGCCACTCTAAGCAGATGAGCACCTAAAGGTCCATTGGGTCTTTGATATTTTGGGAAATATTAAAAAATACCCATCTGTCTTAGCAATTAAATTAATTAGATTAAGTCAAAGTTGATTAGTTCAATAAAACTTTGTATGATTTCTCTGACAGATGGTGATGCCGGAGCTATCTGGAAGCGATTGACAGAAAAGGAAAGGAACGAGTTTGACCAGATGACCAAGGATGGACGTCTGGGTCACTTGGTGGAAGTGTGGACCCCGTGGTGGACACCCCAGGTTGGTTAGCTTATACTGGAAAATTTACACCAAAGTTTAATTTTTGCGTCTTTCACTCTCTGTCACAAGGGCAAATTTATAATTACAGCAAGCATTAATAAACAACATGTTATACATAGTAATTTAATTTTACGGGCGAAAGTTTGACTGGGCAAAATTACAGACAGTAGAACCTATACAGTGCTAGCATTAATTTTGGTTAATAATAAGCTTTCAGTATACAATAGAGTTTATTCCATAAATAAATGTCTTAAGACTTATATATGGTTACACAGGGAACCAAGCAATATATAAATTACAAACGTTGCACCATTTGATACATTTTTGTAGGTGTCCATTACAGTTCTATAACATGGGTATACTTACAGGCTAAACAGCTGATCCAGGACGAGGATGACCACACGGTCCAGTCACAGAAGTTCCCTAAGGTCAAGGTCGACATCGTAGATCTGGCAGTGTTGCTTCCTGTATGTGTTCATACTAAGTACCGATATATAGTCTCCGTTCAATTTAGCTCTGCTGTATTAAAGCGATGGCCTCAGGCCTGTGGCAACCTTTACTGGACAACTTACATTAACATGTGTAGGCTTGGTGGCTTAAAAGTATCCAGGTGATAGTGCATGATTTCTTAAAAGTTCCTAGCTTGAATCGTTATGATGCTGGTTTTCTGCCAGATTTCATATTATCATGCGTTTAAACATTTGAGCAATTCTCTATGTATATAGTGATCAGTAGACAGATGTTTTCACTCGTCAAAATACAAATTTACACGGGTGTTTATTTTTATAAATTTTTGAAACATGAAAATGTAGCCTTATCAGCTCAACTTTGATCACAGAGATAGAATCTGAGTTGGTGAAATATTTACAACACTACTTTCAATGAAAATTGCTTCAATATACAGGTGAGGAATACAAGCCCTCTGCCTCTTTTTTATATTTAACACAGCTAAGTGATACAGGTCCTCGTGGCCTCTTGTTTTATATTTCATATAGGGAAGTGATATATGCCCTCTGGGCTAATTCTATATTTACACCTGGATCGTAAAAATCAACAGGTGAGAATTAATGACATGTAATAACCAATTGATATACATTGTAGTAAAGATTCTGTTATGTTGAGATTATGTTGTTGTTCTCCAGAAGTCCAAGCCATCCAGTGGGGTGAAGTACAATGTGGTGGGAGCGCTGTATGCCTACTGTTTTGTGTGTCGGCTTCACAACGGAGGTCACTGGGATACACCTGTGGAATCAGCACAGGTAATAAACATACAGAAGTACCTCAATCATTACTGGTGCATAACATAAGTGGTTTGTGTAAGAAATATCTCCCTTATAAAAAAAACTCTGTATCAAACTGGGTTCACTCATCAAGGCTGTTTGGGGCTTAACCAATATTTTTGCTTCAACATCTTCTATATTATTAGAAGTCTCATTCAATTGAATAACTTTAATTTGTTTCAGGAGTTTATATGAAAATTTGTGCATAAAATAAAGGGTCAGGATTGCACACAGACATTGTACTTAAACCATTGTCATGTGCCGTCTTTCAATTTAAAATGTTAAGCTCAATCTAAAATTCCAGTAGTGAAACTTTCAAGGAATAATCCTAAGATGGTGGAGACCTGATGTTGCTATTTTTTCTGATCCATCCCGAATCAAAGATGGCCGACATTACAAATACTAAAAAACGTATTACAACCTTCAGTTAAAGTAGTTCGGGTATTTGACATTGCATGTGCTTAAATTTCTTGGGATCAAACTGTTGTAAAGTTGAATTTCTTACTGCACCATTATAGTCAACAGTCCTTAACCAACACTTGAGTCGTATGGGCAGCAACTACGTAAGGCGTATGTGAGAGTGTATAAGACCACTTACACCTTATCCTGGAAAACCCATACAGCACAGAGTTACATTAATTCATAACAGTTATCACACCTACACTGGTATGTTAAAACAACAGTTGACTCCATGACTTCATTTCCTTGTTTCTGTTATTACCAGACAGCCTAGCCTAGGATAAAATGTTGTTTTTTAAAAACATAGGGAGGGTTATTGTGCTCTGTCATGCTGTCACATAAACCCCACTATTCTAACTCTAACCTACTCTCTGTGGTGACTAACAGGAAGCTATATAAAGACTGACCCCCTGGCTGTTTGTTTGAGTGGTTTTACATCTACTTCACTACTGAGTCATTAGATTATCCAGCAGACAACACAACCCCCTGACTTGGGTCCGTAGAACTTCTAAGCAGACAACACAACCCCCTGACTTGGGTCCATAGAACTTCTAAGCAGACAACACAACCCCCTGACTTGGGTCCATAGAACTTCTAAGCAGACAACACAACCCTCTGACTTGGGTCCATAAAACTTCTTAGCAGACAAACCTGTTATTTAACATCCTTGCAAAGGTCAAAAAGTGGTCTCTCAAAACAGGTGGTCTCTTTATTAAGAGAGGTCACATTAACAGGTTTGATTGTAATTGTTAACATCTACATGTATAAGTTAAATCGAGATGAGGGGGCTCATAGACCCCCTGCACATCTATGACCAAGTATTAAATAAAGAGTAGCTGAATTGTGTCATTTCAGTAAATATTTACCAACTATTGTACATAAGCTCACAGCGTATCCGAATCGTCATCGATTTTGTGGACAACTCGTACACATTGTATACCTTTGGGTGCATATACTTCATAATCTATATTTACCAACCTGAAGAAAGTGTTAAGAAATACATGTATAAGGATAAAGGTGGCTCACTGGGGTCCCTGGCCTGACCACTGACCTGAGACAGCTGAGCCAGAGTTTGTTTGAGTGGTTTTACGTTCGCTTTGTAGCAGTCTAGTATGTTATAATCGTGTGAAGCTAACATTGTTGTCTATCTTGTATTTTATTGCAATGCACTATGGGTAATCAAGCGTGTTCGTGCCGTAGCCATCCTTGTTGTTGACAAGGTGTTACAGTCTTCACTAACGAATAGTTAAAAAAAGGTCCCCTATTTGTATACAGTACATCTTGCAGTTAAACAACTGCCAAGATACTTCTATAAACACTTAACATTATAATGATTGTTAAATATCATCACATTTACTATAAATAGTCATGTGACATTGTTTATACAAAAGAAACCTATATCATTGAATTCTTGTGTATATGTTGTTGTTTTTTTCAATTTCCAGGAATTGTTGATCGTGAGTGATGCAACTAACAAGGAAATTGTGTACAATAGTCCAGGGGAGGTAATCCAGTCTTGTATACAGCGTGTCACTAAGGTAAATAGGTGTGATCCTTAAACAAATCATTGTCGAAGGTTTCAGATGCTGAGACAATGTATGTGAACTATCTTGAGATGGGATGGTTAACTTTTAATCTATAAATATTATTGACAACTTTAAATGTAAAAAAAATTGTTTATGTCACTAGAGAATCTGTATCATAATTTGATGAATATTATAGAGTGAATAATCTGCAATGTTTTCGCCACTGCTCCCCAAGACGATTTAAAGATTGCCAAAATATATGGTACCAAAAATTGTTGCATATTTAAATGCGAAGGATCTGATTTCATTTGGCAAAATTTAACAATTTGTGACAGTATGTGATATTTTACTTTCAGAGTACCTTTGGAAGAGAAACATCAACAGGTTTTAATATTTCATTACTTGAGGATATTATCAGCATCATAAGGGGCCCTTCCCAAGAAAGGCCTCTCGAGTACCTGACAATGGCTTTGTCAGAATTCCTACATATTATACGGAAAGCCAAAAAACGTGTATCAAAGGGTAAGATCAATTGTACTGTATCAGGAGAGACAGTTTTGTCCCCCTCTTACCCTTATAATACCCCCAATTCAAATGTTGTCCCCCTTTCACCCTTATTATATCCCCAATTCAAATGAAGTCTAATGGTTACTATTGGACTGGGGTGATCGTCGGTGACCAGGAAGCTCAATTGGTAGTGTCTGTCTAGAGTCGATGGGGTCCCAGTTTTAAACCCTGGTCTGGCCATGCTTCTTTTCCATCTCATGTTACAGTGTACCTATGATCAACTCTTGTTTCATGTATTTGGTATACACGTGGCAAGGGGATACCCGAACCAAGGTTGTAAATAGTTGTCTTCGGGAGTAAATACTTAGAAAAATGAGGGGAAATGTAGCGGCCAAGTAGCTCAATGTGGTAGAGCATCCGTCAAGAGTTCAGAGGGTCCCGGGTTTGAATCCCAGTCTAGCCGTTGCATTTCTCTTTTTTAGGTCACCTGAGCTTTAGCTCAAGTGACCTATTGCTATNGCGGGTTTGAATCCCAGTCTAGCCGTTGCATTTCTCTTTTTCCTGTTAAAAAATTGTGCTTGCTAACCCTTGTTTTAAAAAATGAATGAATGCTTGGCAGGGAGGTACCCAAACCTTGGTTGTAAATGGTTGTGTCTTCGGGCGAAAAGATAAGGGAAAAAGGAGGGAGGGATGTATTTGAACTGTATTGGGTCTATTGTAGGTGACCATATAGGTAGATCAATTGGTAAAGCTTCTGTCTGGATTTGGGAGGGTCCCAGGTTTGAATCCCGATCAGGTTGTTGCATTTCTCTTTCTCCTGATAATGTACTACATATGTATAGGAACACCATGAGAAAGTGTTGTGCCATGTACCAAAAAAGTAACATCACAACATCTACATGCACTTGACCTGTAACCTTGACCTCAAGTACCAAAATACTGGTTTTTGACAATATACAGTACATGTATCACTTAAATTATTATGCAGGGAATATGCTGGCGTACTGTTTCTTTTCATAAAATGACAACAATAACATATTAAAACGAACTGCTTTTCTTGTGTCTCATAAATACCAAGTACCACCATGGTGATGATATAATTTTTTGAAATTTTACAGGTTTGAAAATGGGCAAGTACAAGGGAGATAACTCTATGAAGAAAGATTTATTTGCATGCGAGAAGAAGGTGGATTTTTACCTGAGCTGGTTACAGAGACTGGGGATGGCACTACACACACTGGTACCAGAACTAGTCCTGGAACACAGTGAGTTTCTCAGACAGGCAGCTCATTAGGCCATCATCAGTATGTAATAACTTTATAAAATAGGTAATGTGTATGTGCTGGACTGGCTTCTAAATATCCAAACAGATCAGAGGTATCATATCCAATATAAATTATGGTTGATAATGATTTCTATCCTATAGAGAAGGTTTATATGCAAGTATATTCTAAAAAGATTATTTATTTGAATGAATGTGCACATTTGCAGCTTTTTATGTTAAAATCTGTACTTATTATAAGCCTTTAAGAAAATTCATACCAATAAAACATTGTTCCGCAGACAAATTAAGGAAAATGTACAAATTTATTTGACATTTGACAGTAAATTGCTGCAAAATTCATTCATAAATGCTGTCAAATCCCTTAAAAGTTTTGTGGAGATTTTTCAAGGTTTTATGAAAAATTGTCGATCAACATTCTAGTTTAGTATGTGATTTTATGAATGAGAAAATCATTTAAATAATTCACCTCTGAATGAAATTTCATAATGAACTATTCCAACCTTTGAATTGGAGGAGTTCAAATGTGTCTGCAGGGATGAATGAGTTAAATCTTATAAGTGAGACCCCATGATTTATACATGAAAGGAACCTAAACGTTCGGTTTACTGATTAAAGTATCTCGGGAGAAGTAACAACAATTATGAGTTACAGATTAAATACACATTGTGATGTCACCTCTTAAACAACATCCAAATTTAGCTATTACTTGTTTTCTGTTTCCAGGTGCCGCCGAGTCAGATTTGGACGACGTGGAGAAGAAGCGCTTGGAGTTGGAGGGATTCTGGGGTGGAAAACAAAAACCGCAGCAGAGGAAAATGATTGAAGAGATCACGTAGCCATAAACAAACACTGGAAACTGGAACAAGAAAGTGTCAAACAGAAACTATTGATAACGTTCCTTACAAAGTTTTTCTGTGAAACTGATATAAGATATATGTAATAGGTCAAATGACTGGAAAATGTGTTAACCTGTTCCAATACTATACAACTTTAACTTTTTAAAAAGCCTACCCAGTACCTACATTGAAATTATATCCTTTATAAAATATAATGTAGAACAAATAATTAAAGGACAGGGCAATCAAATATAGGTAGTGATCGGTCGATGAACCAGTGGAGGAATCCGAGGTGGATACCAAAGTATTCTAGAAGAACTCCACCAAAGGGAGGTAACCACAAGTAGACAGCATCAACACCTCGGATTCTGTTAAGTTGGTTATTATTTTGTTTACATGGTTCAACTTGGTAGGCAAGCCGTTTTCAGAATATTTTTTTATTCTTTATAAAAAATAAAATGTCTCGGATGTTTATTTTTTTTTTTATTGGATAAATTACTGAATACCCTGGTAATAATAAAATGTGGGAAGACTTTGATAATAATGTGAACATATATATATTAATAGGAAACGGGAATAGTCCTTAGTACTCTCACAACTAAATCGGCCAATCAGCAAGTGTTTCATACGATTGTAATCCGGACCTAAAATTTGTTCCGGTGCCTCAGAGTAATTTAGATGTGTAGATATTGACACATTTGTACAGGTATTTAATGTATAGTTTTAGTAGATTTTAAAATGTGATGGCGGATTTATGTGGGGTCAATACTCAGGGGGTGTTCCTGTTCACTGGTTGGGCTTGTACCTGTAGCGCTCTTACACTCCACTATACTCGCCAAAAAAGGCCTTTTGAAGCCTTAAGGTATGTATCTATGAATCTAGACAGCTGTCACTTGTGTTGAACTTCAAATATTAATGATATTAGCCCAAAAGCTTAGTAATAACATATGGTTAATGATTTGTTGGGGAAGTCCTTCATTATTCCTTTGCCTTGTTTTATTGTCGTATAAATTTGCAGCTCTTTGGAAATGTCTCTCCTGCATAATGTAATGCATAGAGCCGATATCAACTAAATAACATTTATATTTACTGCGTAGTGTATATATTTACTATAGTCAATATATTTACTGTGTATTTAGTTAGCTATTTTGACAAAGAAACCAGACAAAATCAAGAAAAGAAGGCAATGTTGAAAATATATTTTAATATCAAATTTATTTACAGAAAAATAAACATTTCAAATAATTGTATATAGGAACATAGTGTCCCTTCATATGGCACAAACACCCTTCTGAAATATTGGGACTGGCTAAACTCAGCTGTATCAAATATCTGTCACTCTTTGATGCAATCAGTGAAACTCACATATATATAAATTTCTGAAATGGAGTCTTTAAATTTCGAAATTGTTTGCAAAACTTTTGGATAAATCTATAATAAGTAATATCTATCAAAGAAAACTTGATACAGCTGATCTACATGAAGTATTACAATTCTGTAATTTCTGGAACCTACTGGCCTAATTGGGATATACAATGTTCAAACACCTTGATGGGTATATGATCACAAGCAAAGAGATTCTAAGTATTGATCAAATGATTAGGCCATCTCTCAACTTGTAATGGCAGCTGTTGTCAGATCTATAAGAATCTAATTGGTTTGCATAACAAATGCATGCACCAAAGTTTTATTTTGTCATGATGCATTCCAAGGTGCAGAATGGATACTTGTACCGAGTGGAACTGTTAGATTTCAAAGATGGTTTAGTCATTAAAATAATCTATCCATCTATTAAATGCAGTCATATACATAACTATTACATCATTCCAGTAGATGGTCCTGTTTGTTAGTTAACTATATATATATCATGAACAGAAGTTACTACATTGTAGATCTGTGTTAAAATATATCTGGCATGGTTATCCTGCAATTTTTAAATATTTTTTTAGATTAAAATGCTCCTGTTTAAATGCAATTTTGTATTTAATTTTTAGTTGGATATATACATGTTTTATATAAGTAGAACCTTGATTTTCAAAAAAAAAGTCTTCGATCTGAATAATTAAATTCAGTTGTAAATCTCAATGTCATATTTTAAAAAAAGATATCATCCAGTAATTCTGCTACAGTATTACAACACAATCTTAAAGCTTACCAGGTACATTAAAACATGCACTCGGCTAAAAACTAGGTCACCCTCGTCCAATTATATCAGATAAAATAAACTTCGCTGAATCATCCAGACAATAGTTTTCTATACACAATGGAATGTATCTAACTGCCTGCTGATCCAAATGGGGCGTAGCATTTCATATTCTGGTTATTAGTAAAAAAAAATCAATCTATTTATCCTCGACTGTGTTTTCAAAGTCAATATCAACATTTTACTAACCCTGACACAGGGCCTAGGGCTAGTGGAATTGTACAACCACTACAAGTATCTTTTTCATTTGATACTAATTTACTACATGTAGTAGGACCACAGCAATTTTCAGGACTTAACACATTTCTATTTCTCATCATGTTGTGTTCAGTTAACTCCCAAATCTATCAGTTTCATTGGCATATTAATTGAGTAGGTTACTTTTGGCAACATTAGCAAAATAACAATGGAAAAAGTGTTAAATCACCAATAGAAAATAATGTCAACATTCACTGATTGAATTATACTTACACATAGGATTTTACAGTATGTTTTGAACTGTTTAATAAAACATTGTAGATGCAGAATCCTTTTATACTCAGGACAATGGGGTGATGAGTTGAGTTTGGTGTCGTATTGACAATGACCTGTACATGTATCAGTCTCCATATCATTACCCCATAACCTTGGACGACAACAACATTTGATTCTGAAATGTCTCCATGCTTGTACAAAAAAACAAGAAATGTAAATAAGCCCATAGCCAATACAACTGATGTTGGAAACAAATTGAAATGCACTGAGCATGAAAAGTTTGAATATCTACAATTATTTAATGCACCTTCATATCAAGTATATAATAGCCAATTTTCAAACATTTCATTGGTTGAAATCACAAGGCAAAAAAGCAACAAAATTCTAACAAAAAAAGTTCTTCCACAATATCATACTGTAAATTATCTTAGTTTTAAGCTGTTTCATGTAAGAATGAAAATAATTTGCACCAAAGGAAAACAAAGAGGTCCTTGGGACTAATGCAAGTTAATACACTGTCAACAAAAATAAGGTTTAGGTAACAACATCTGTAGCATCAATGTCAACTTTCATTAAACAATTATCAAAGCTCAAGTTTGTTTCAAATTTAACAATCAACAAACTAACCAAGTTCAGTCCAATGTTGACATTGACAACAGATATTAAGGCATTCTGTTAAGTGTTTGAAAAATAAAAAATAAGTTCCTTCATTGTATGATTGCTTCAGGTAACAAAGGAATGTTATAGTTTCATTGTGGAAACATACAGTAAAACCTTGAAATAGTATTTGAAAGATATGGAGAGCGGACGGAAAAAACGGAATGGAAAGAAACAATCACTTCTGTTAAAGGGGAGACAACAAACTATGGATTTAATTGATGCAAGTTCCTCCGGTACAGGAGTTATCTGTCCCCAGCCGACTGTGATCAGGGAGGAGTTCGTGATGTGATCGAGCCGTCCTCATTTCCAAAGTAAGCCACACGAGCCATCTTTATAAACAATCCAGTCTCCAGCACGCCTGTAATACCCAAAGTCTACATATATAGTCAAATCTTGTTAGGGCTATTCCAATAAANTCCAAAGTCTACATATATAGTCAAGTCTTGTTAGGGCTATTCCAATAAATACACAAAACTCAACATATATAGTCAAATCTTGTTAGGGCTATTCCAATAAATACACAAAACTCAACATATATAGTCAAATCTTGTTAGGGCTATTCCAGTAAATACACAAAAGTCAACATATTTAGTCAAATCTTGTTAGGGCTATTCCAATAAATGCACAAAACTCAACATATATAGTCAAATCTTAATTGTTAGGGCTATTCCAGTAAATATATACACAAAAGTCAACATATATAGTCAAATCTTGTTAGGGCTATTCTAGTAAATACACAAAAAGTTTACATAATTACATAGTCAAATATTGTTCGACCCTAGAACTCTAAAATAAAATCCTTTTATCCATGATTTGATTTCCAGTCTATATCTATTTTATCCCAATTATTATTAACATTCTAGGAGTGGTACCCCTAAACAAAACCTGTAGCCCTGAGTTTGTACTGATATTTTTGTGGCACAGCTCTAATTAGGAAATTTCATCTCAGAGTCACTTTTAGTTTCATGGTTGTTCATCTCCAAATTTGACCAAGTTTTTTCTTCAAGGATAAACATTTATTTTGGTTATTTTGTTATTTTCAAAAGTGTTAACACTAATATGACAAGCAATTCTAAAAAGAGATTTATTTCAAGAAGCCCCCTTAATCAGGATAGCATAGCTTTGGTTTGGTTGTTTTATAATACTTAACATCCTAAGGTAATTTAAGAATGTGCTTCTGTGTGTGAAATGTATGCATGTGTACTGGAGGCAGGGTATGTTGGTGCATTTGCCTCCTTGTGATAGTGAGGATCTGATGCCGACTTTATAGTACTATCTCACTGAAATACAATGCCAAAGGCACCCAGCATAGCATTCTGCCTGGTCACATTATACTAACAACAGGTAAACTAGTTCTGACCAGGAACATGGTTTTGAACCACCACTTAACATCCGAGCTATAATACTTCAAAGAAAATTGATTGGGTAACAGGAGAGATTCGACTTTTGTTACCGTAGTCTAGAGGATGGAACAGTCCCTGATACACATTTGATTCCTTAATTACACATGAAAAGGTATGGGATCATAGGGTTGTACATCAAGCAGAATCATATGCTTCTAATACCCCAATGGCCCACTACAGGACCCCTAAAAAAAGATCACCTGTGCCCCCATGACCCCCTGAAATGACAACTTTAAAAATTACTGTCTCCAAATTTTAATGATGTGTATGTATGACTTAAAGCAATGAATACTGAAAATTATTATTCATGAGGGCCCCAAATATATCTAGGACCCCCAATTTGTAATCAAGGATGTAAAACCCTGGGATCACCTGCCAGACCACATGGGTTTTCTCCAGGAATTTGGTTTCCTCCCAACTTAAGACCCCTAACACACTTCCATCCGGGCCAGCAAGAGTGATTACTATAAGCTGATAAAATGTGTTCTATAACTGTTGTAAAATAAAGTTTATATATTTGACACACATTACCTGGAATCATCTTTATCTTCTGATTGACGACCTCCCAGTTGTGAGTATTCTCTGGTGCCACCCAGTCCAGTATAAAGTTACCGTTATCGGTTACGACTGGGCCCTACAAAGTGGAGAAACAGGATTAGTTAACAAACTAGGTCAATCAGGATATTTAGATTTGACCGTCTTTGGAAAATTTAACGTCTGTTTTCAAAAAATATATTGAATATTATTGAATATTATTGAATCATTGATTACATTAAAGTATACTTTTATAATATCATTTCACTGTTCCTGAATCTAGACAGTAACTTATACTACAGTCAATAAGCAAGAGATTTAAAAAAAAAAAAGATCATATTTAGTCAAAAGCTCAGTCAAAATTGGGTTGAATATTGATCCAGAACATTTCAGGAGGAAAAGCAAATTAAACATCGGAGTGACTGTAAGTTTTGCTACAGATATTGAATTGCCATCCTGTCTCAGTTCAAGGCTTCACCATCTGACACGATTTCTATTGGCAGTATTGTTACATTGATACTGTAAAAGTTAAAATTTTAGCATGTGGAAATGTTTGCATCAAGGCTCTTAATATTGATCGCAGTGTTGAAATTTGTGCAGTGTCATTGTTTTGAAATCCTTATATTCTATATATCAATCATTTATAAAATCAATCGACAATTATTCGCATTTAGATATTTTTTGCGAAAAGTTACTTGACATGAAAAAAGCAATCATTTCTACCATACGAAAATTTCAACTTTCACAGTATGTAGATCAAACAGGTTTAGGAAAACGGAGAGAAAGCGACTTTCTCATATTAAACAATAATTACTTTCTTAGTCTGGACATTCTGTTTCTGTGACATATGTTTGATACACACTTTTCACTTCACAGTAACACAGCACAAATTAGACACTGATCTTTTTCACCTAATGATGAGGAAACCAATTGTGCAAAAAAAAATCTGATGTATTATCTGTGCTGCAAGCCTTTTCAAACTTGTCTCTAAATACTCACTGCCTTGCGAATAGCCATCCTGAGATCTGCCTTGCCACCAAGCTCTGCTGCGACCCTGATCTGAACGGGTCTATACGCCATGGGGATTACCTCTATAGGAATGCCTTTGGTCCAGTAAGTGCCGAGGGAACCAGAATTCTTCCTGTAGAATAAAACACGGAAGGAGTGACGTCAAAAATGAATTGTGAAATCATTCACACTGCCTTGGTCCTAAATAACAAGTTTTATTAGATCGTAAAGGTCGTTGAAATCTCTGCACGATGATGATGGACGCTTATGGGAAACAGTCTATTTTAATTGACAAAGCCTCTACTATTCAGATTTTTATTGCATGAGTTGAAAAAAGCAACATGTCATGTAAAATAACAAAATAAAAATCCCATTTAAGGATCAAGTATATCATTTCTGAGAGCAAAACAAGTCAATATATGCAGGAAGATATTGGCCCACAAAAAAAACTACAATACCATTATCACAGCATTGTATGTAATGGGGACAATAACCGATGAATTATTCAACTAGGTCCAAACAGATACGGTCCAGGAACACATAACTTTGATATGTTTACAACAACCACCATTACAGTTTCCTCCTTCAAGGTATTACAGCATTGTTACCGTGACGATGATGTTGCCTCCAAACAGGAAGTTAATGACATCAGAAAACAGGTCTCCAAGTCACGTTAGGTCACTTACAGTGACATCCACAGAAAAACAATTAGAATCTGATGTAAAGAACCAATCCCAAAAATAGGTGTAGAGGAATGTTTATATTTTTCTTTTTTAAGTTTCAGAAAGATACCTAGATAGTCAGGTATACAGAGACTCTTTAAACGTAAAGCATACATATATATCTTAACGTAAAGCATACATATATATATTAACGTAAAGCATACATATAAATCTTAACGTAAAGCATACATATATATCTTAACGTAAAGCATACATATATATATCTTAACGTAAAGCATACATATATATCTTAACGTAAAGCACATATATATCTTAACGTAAGGCATACATATATATCTTAACGTAAAGCATACATATATATCTTCACGTAAAGCATACATATATATAACAGAAGAGAAGCTACTCCTGAATCCAGATTTCCATAACTGTATTAGTGCGGACTAGTTTCAACCTGTCATCAAAACAAAGGGTTTCGGTGACTGCTACCCAGACATCACCAATAGAGATAGACTGATGATCTATCATAATCGAAAATTGATTGGTTTGCCTTTTCCGATTCTGATTATCGATTACATTTTCCATTATAGATATAATAGATTAGATTCTTCATTAAAATCAATATGTTAAATGTTTTCAATTCAAAAAATGTATTAAAAGTCATACATTCGTATGATTTTTACTATATGATTGATAAAACTGCATAAAAACTGCTTACAATCCATTCATTATAAAAGAACGAAACCTGGTGTATAGTTAACAGATGTCTGTTGATGTTATGGTAGTGTTCTAACTTTATTTGTGTATTCAGTCCCATAAAATTATGAACCGATTAAGCAATCGATCATCGATCGGTTTACTACTTCCGATAACAAACCGATTATGCAATCGATCATCGATCAGTTTACTTCTTCCGATAACAAACTGATTATCGATTATGATTTTAAACTGACTGCCCATCACTAATCACCATGTAGCAGTCATGAAGCTGTGCTCTGACAACAGCCTTCCTTCTTTTTAGATTTTGTTTAAGTCCACATTCTTTGATGACCTACCATAGACCCAGGGAAATCCTAATAAACCATTACATACCTATAGTCAGCTATGATGATAAAATCCTTGGCACACGAGGCGACAATCTTCTCCTGTGTCAGGCAGCCCCCTCCACCCTTTATACAGTTGAGGTCATCGTCTACTTCATCTGCACCGTCTATAGCGATGTCAAGCTATCACAAAACCAAACATAAGCGATGTCACCATATCACAAAACCAAACATTAGCGATGTCACCCCATCACAAAACCAAACATTAGCGATGTCACCCTATCACAAAACCAATCATTAGCGATGTCAAGCTATCACAAAACGAAACATTAGCGATGTCACCCCATCACAAAATGAAAAAATTAGCGATGTCACCCTATCACAAAACGAAACATTAGCGACGTCACCCTATCACAAAACCAAACATTAGCTATGTCACCCTATCACAAAAGGAAACAATAACATACCATACTAGTCATCGAAATGTCACACATTAACACATAAATACTTAACTGGTTTGTACTACATGAACTTTTCTATAATCCATACTTCCTGAAGAAAATGTTCTAGAAAAAGAAACAAGTTCTTATCATACTCCTAATCTATAGATATCTCAAGCTGTGAATGAAAATTTACATGTGTACAGCAAAATTAAGTGCCAGCTTAAGAAAAATTTCCAAGTAATTTTTGACACAAAGAGGGTTAATTTCAGAAAATTTGATCTCTTGTGACCTACTATATATCTATCACAGTTACCATGCCTACACTACTCTCCAGTGTTAGAACCATGTGACCTGTGGTGACCTATATAAGGGTTGCCATGCCTACCCTACACTCCAGTGTTAGAATCATGTGATCTGTAGCTACTTATATCAGGGTTGTCATGCATGCCTACCCTACACTCCAGTGTTAGAACCATGTGACCTGTGGTGATCTATATCAGGGTTGCCATGCCTACCATACACTTCAGTGTTAGAACCATGTGACCTATATCAGGGTTGCCATGCCTACCCTACACTACAGTGTTAGAACCATGTGACCTGTGGTGACCTATATCAGGGTTGCCATGCCTACCTTAGGACAAGTCTCCAGACTGCTCAATGTTAGATTGTTATCCTGGATCAACTGTTTAGCCTGGAAATGAAGTTTTAAGTTTATTGAAATATATATTTATGAAGTGCCAACATTTGGGAATGACAAATATTTATAGATGGCCGGTACACAGCAGACACAGAAAGTGTTAAACGTTCCTATTACTCCTGCAACAACATCTGTTTCCAAACAAGCACGACAGTTTATATCTTTCTGGGTTCAGGCAATTTTAAAACACTTAAATAGGCTGAACAATTTAAACTAAGTTATTGATCCTTAGGATAACATGCTTGTCACGAGGACACGCTGGAAAGAATTTTTAATTTGTAAGTTTTTGTTTGCAAATGAATAAATAGTGTTTTAAAGTTATTCTTTCAGAGAAAGTGATGACATGGAACCTCTCTGAATATATCTTCATCCCAAAATGTTCACATTTTACATAAGTGAACAACTTACACCAGATTTTTACATGGTCTGTTACCTGAAATGAGGTAGGGACACATTGTAGTTGTAGCTTTTCTGATTTTACACGTTCCGCTACAAAACAATAAAGAGAAGTATCAACACACAAGTTCAGTTTGGGGAGATCCACTTACATGCTTCACCTGCGATTCCCCTGGTACCTGGCAACTGCCCGACGTAGGCCTTGAACCCGTGATTCAGTGGTGGGCATATGGAGGGCTAGTGATCATAGCAATCAGTCGCTTTAACCACTTCACCCCAGCTGCCCCTCTCTCTAGACTCCGATGCCTTATAAACGACAAGACTCCATGGTATCTATAAATACACCTCTTTCCTTTTCAGCTATGGGTTATAATTTGAAAATAGATCTCGTTATTTTATTTCCCTTTTCCTTTTGATTGTTTTGCACCTATTTTGCTGATGACTTTATTTTTTTGCGGATTTTTTTTTTTTATCAACTCATGTTGGGACTAGATTATAATGGTCTGGAACAAGATTATTCTGGACCTGGACAAGATTTTTCCTCCACCGTCAAAACCTGGCTTGTCCTTAAATGACCATATCTGTAAGAAGGACTTAAACCACAAACAAACCAAATTAAATCCTGCATGTCTTACTCTTACCTATTCTCTCCACTGCAAACACAATGGTTGAGCCACTTCCTATGCCAACAGCCTGGCCTGTCTGTAAAGACAAATACTTTTGTTGTGATGTCTGGTAGTTTAAGACATATCCTTAGCCTACAAAAGATGTACCTCTAAATGGATTAGCCTTAATCTATGTACAATTCAGACCTGCCACACTACTCCCCCCTTTTTAAATGTGTTCGCCCTCGAACACCACAATCCTGGTCACGGCACCATTTGTAACAGGAAAGAGAATAGTGTACGTGCTCCTGGGATCAAACCCTCGATCTCCAGGTTCCTAGTAGGACGCTCTACCACCAAGCTAAAGGGAAATTCACTCTAGCTCGAAGCTAGAAGGCGATATTAAACTATGTACAATTAAAACCCGACACACTGCAAGCATTTTATAATTTAATATCCTCACTCTTGTTTTTAAGTGAAGTTGTGCATCTGGTAGAATTGTCAACCGCTGATCCAAAGGCAATTATAAGTGTAAATGATTGCATGAACAACATTTAAATGAAAAGTCATGCAATGATTGACTCAATTATTTTTCAAATTCCTTGATCTTCAATTATTGTCCACCATGTGGTATTCAATAACATCTGAATAACTGGCTCTGTCGTGCATTTTTCTGCACTGGAGTATATCAAAATCGGTGCATGTCATCGTGATATCCATGAAACACTTAAGCTTGTTTCTGGGTGCATGAATGCTTGGCAAGGGGATATCCGAAACTAGGTTGTAAATAGTAGTCTTCGTGGGCAAAGACTTGGAAAAAGAAACTGGAAAGGGTTGATTGCGGGGTACGTAACTTTCCCTTTAGCTCAGCGATAGAGCATCAGGCTGGAGAGCCAAGGGTCGTGGGTTTGAGCCACAGCGACGGCACTATCTTTATCATATTCCTTGTCCTACTCCAAATTCAGGTGCTGCTGACCCTGGTTGGGAGTCAAAGAACCGGGGTTGGTGTTTGAAAAAAGGGGGGAATAGTGTAAAAGAAGTGGATTAATTAGGTTGCCTTAAAAGCGTCAGCTGTAGGGAATTTCCTTTTAGCTCTGCGGTAGAGCATCAGGCTGGAGCCAAGGGTTGTGGGTTAGAGCCCCACAGCGACAGCACTATCTTTTTCACTTTTCCTCGTCCTACTACACATTTTACCCAAACTCATATATTATACATATCTAAACAAATAAAATATCCAATCTATTTTCCTTTCCTACCAACAATCATAGTTAAAACACTTGGCTTGGCTTCCCACTTACCCTCCCCACCCACCCCCACCCCGATTACTGCACGACATCGCTATTCTCAGAAAGATAGAGAAAGAGAGGTTCTAACACATCTTCGATTTCTGAAAAAAAAGTTACGAATTCTGTGCTGGTTCGAATCAAAACCTTTCGACTCCTTATCTTTATGTAAAATTATGAGCATAGCGCTCTACAGCAACGTTAAAATGCAACCTTGATGTGATTGTCCACGGCCGCCCGTGCCGCTGCTCTCTTGCCAGCCTCCACTCCTGTCAGACCGGACGACATTGCCCTGGTCACGGTCAGCCCTTCCACTACTTTCCCTGCAAACCGCGTTAGGTTCCAGTGCCTGCACATGTTACGGAAGCTCACATCTCATCAACGCCAAGGAAATGGAAGTCGTCAGATACATCCCGAGTAATGGCGCGTATACGATACCTTCCGAAAGTTGTTGTAGACTTGCACACGTCATTTTTTCGCCACATGTAAAAGTGATATTTACCTTTTGCATCACTTGACGAAACTGCTGGATTGAAGATTATACCAATTTTTAATTGCCTGCCATCAACGGACTTTGGTTGCGCAGGGATTAAAACTATTTACACTATATCAAGCTTTTACACTATATTTTATTATGAATAATTGTTTATTATAACAATAATGTATGTATGTTTAGAATATTTATGTATATACACTCAAATTTACTATGGGGAGTAACTAACATTTTAGTGGCAATTATGTTTGTTACCGTTTCTTTTCTTTTAATGTTAGAGATCCCATGTGGTTCATTAATGATAAAAGGAAGGACAGAACTTCCTGGGTTGATTCCTCCACAGTGTGTTAAAGTTTGACTTGAACTCGTTTAGTGTTTTTGACGACACAGTTTCTTCGGGTAGACTATTCCAGACCTTCACTCAGTTACTAAAGACATTCTTACTAGTGTTTAGCCTGAAAGGTTACTTGAATATTTTTTTATAGAGTCACCTCTAGTGATACTAAGTGATGTTGGACGAAACATTCGCCCGTAGTCTAACCGGTCAATCCCGTTCAATATTTTGTAACGCTCGACCACATCTGCCCTCTCACGCCTGTATTCCAGAGATGGTAGACCTAGTGTTCTTAAGCGTTCATGGTACGGCATATTCTGTATTTCTAGTACTCTTTTAGTGGCTCTTCGTTGTACATTTTCGATAGCTATTTTGTCCTTATTTAGATACGGTGACCACACTTGCGTAGCGTATTCCAGATGTGGACGGATAAGGGACTTGTACAGAAAAGTTAAGTCTCTCTTTTAGTTTTAGTTAAACTTTTCATAGAAAATTACACGGTTTATGTGATTTATAATTTAGGCAAGTTACATAAAAACACACGCAGTAAAACAATCATGATTATAAATTCACATTAATTGACAAAATCTAAAATAAAATGTACAATGTGCATAGCTTTTAAAATGAATGTTATTAAAATCATGGACTTTTATCAACGTACGAACGTATCCCTATACTGAATTTTTGTTCGGTTAAAATTACTTATACTGCTTCAGCATGGCTTCCCAAGGACAACTCAAAAGTCAATTATTTGGTAGAGATAGAGACATATAAACCCATATATAGTACTGTAAAATGCCAAATAATTTAACAATTGTGGACTTCAGTTTCGATCAATCCCTGATTTACGGACCTGGTCTGAACAATATTCACAGAGGCTGAAGGCCGAGATAACGGGTTTACATGTGTTCATCGTCCACATGGAAAAAAATTATCCTGATATGATATTAAGCAGAAGAAGACCTGATCCTGGGTAAATCACAATCATATAAATCATGAAGATATAGCAAAACTAGTATTACGTTATTTGTGTCAAACTCAGAGCATGGCCTGGGAATTTACAAAAAGGAGGTTATATTATTACTTTTAACTATGTTTGGGGGAAAATCACGGATCAGTTTAAACAATGAATTCAACAAGACAAACATATAAAATTTTCGCAGACTCCCCTCATTTGGTTTGGTTTAGTACTGTTTAACGTCCTATCAACAGCTATATAGTCATTTAAGGACAGCCTCCCCTGTGTGCAAGGTGCATGCGTGTAGTGTATGCGTGTGAGTTTTGGGAGGCTGCGATATGTTCATGTTTGTCTCCTTGTGATAGCGCGGAACTGATGCCGATTTTATAGTGCTACCTCACTGAAACATACTGCCGAAGACCCAGCAGGACATCCCACCCGGTCACGTTATACTGACAACAGGCGAACCAGTCGTCCCACTCCTAAATTGCTGAGCGTTAAGCAGGAGTAGAAACTACCATTTTTACAGACTCTGGTATGTCTCGGCCAGGGGACAGAACCCAAAGCCTTCCTCAGGCGAACGCTTAACTTAAGGCCAGAAGTGAGGCATTGCCAAGGGAGACATTAGAAAGAAGAAAGTTTTTTAGAAAGAAGAGAAAAGATAAGATCCCAAATTCAGTCGCCTTTTACGATCATGCAATGGGGGCAGCAGGTACAATTCTTACTCCTAATAAAATATATTGGATGGGAAACATACTGTTATTTATAAACTAAAAAAAAACATTATATTTATCCGTTTTACTAGCTGTTGCACTGTCATGTACGGTTGTAACATGCTTATTGCCTCATTTATTCTCGGAAAGTATAGAAAAGTGAATCTAGAATCTAAATAGATCTAATGTATCAGTAAACATTATCATGTGACAAGCGTAATCAGACGACACTTTAAACCGAGCGAAGATCTAGAGAGAGCACATATTTGTAAAGTTTGACGACCTTTTCACACAATACAATACAATATACAACATTTATATAGCGCCCTATATAATTTGTAAAATTACTCTAAGGCGCTTTACAACATATGGATAATAGTAATGGTTATAATTGTGAAAACAAACAACAAAGGCTTGCAATCACTTTCATACATTTAACAAGCAATGTGCACATAATTGAACAAATAAAAGGGTGGTATTTACATGACGTCTTTGCAAAGATTCTAAAATGCAGACGTGAAGAGGTGAGTTTTTATGTCCCTCTTGAACTTGGCCAGGGTATTCGACTTCCTAATAGCAGATGGTAAGCTATTCCACAACGTAGCCGAAACCCTCCCAAAGCATCTGTTTCCGTAGGTCACAGTACGAGATTTTGGGACACACAACAAAGATTCTGACTCCGACCGCAGTGATCTTGACGGCTGATACAGGGTAACAAGTTCCTGTAGGTACTGAGGAGCTGTTCCATTCAGTGCCTTGTATGTGTATACCAGAATTTTGTACTGCGACCTGTATCGTACAGGTAACCAGTGCAACGAATAAAGCGCAGGTGTGATGTGCTCTCTCTTTCGAGTACGAGTAACTAGCCGTGCTGCAGTGTTCTGAACCCTCTGCAGACGACTAGTTAGTTTGTCAGATATACCACAGAGCAGGGCGTTACCATAATCCAACCGAGAGGTAACAAGTGAATGCACCAAAATCTTGCATGCATCTGCAGTTAGAAACTGCCGAATACAGCCGATGTTCCTGATCTGGTAGTAACAGGATTTGGCAATAGCGTTCACTTGTTTCTCCATGTTCAGAGAACTGTCAAAGTATACCCCTAGGTTTTTAACAGCTGGAACAGTCTCAATAGTTCTGGCACCAACCTTGAGCTGGAGAGCCATTGTTTGCTGACACTTTGGGGAAAAGACGATTAGTTCCGTCTTTTCCTGATTAAGTTTAAGCATGTTGGCGTTCATCCAGATACTGATATATGTCAGACAAGCTTCCAGACTTTCTGTGACTGTATTCCAACACACAAAACCATTTCACAGCATTCACAAAGAATCATTCGAGAAACTTTGGAGACACCAGTGGATTTCAGAGGAACTTGTGACTATCGAAAGATACACGTATACGGTATGTGCTTCCACATATACAATCTGGAAATATAAGGTATGTCAACATTTATTTACACTGACCACGCGGCTTTTTCGTCCTTCTAGGCCTCATTGGTGATGCTTGGCGCCGAAAAGGTGGACATTCAAACGAAGCATTTTAAATGTAAAGCAAAATGCAGAAATAATATGGAAGACAGCATCAATGTGAGCAAAGATGTAAATGAAGACATTACCCTGTCGCCACAACTGTTCATATTGGTCGTGGACTTATTAATAACGCTAACTGAAACAAACTCCAGACGGGGTATTAAGTAGACACTGACAGGAAATCTGAAGGAGCCGGGCTATACAGACGATACTGGCTTATTTCCATACCAACATGTAAAACAAAATACCAGAGGATGGTGACTTCCGCTGTAGAATCAGACCTGACTGTTTACACCGCCAAAACAAAAGTGCTACTGAACAAGAACAGGATATCGAGAATATCTCCACTTTAAACAATGTACAAGTAAAAGAAGCTGTAATGATCACTTACCATGAAAGAATAATAACAGCAGATGGATGGTCAGAAAAAAGCTGAATTCAGGGATACACAGAAGAGGTAATGTTGTAGAAATAACTGTGAGGGCTGATACAAACAACGTGCCAATAACTACAATTCTACGGTACGATGCCATAATACGAATTTGATTTCATTTATTGGAACTAACGTATTTTGATCAAACGTAAACTTCATGCTTTCTACTTTTTACACTCTTACATGTATATTGTAAGAGGTGTGTGCGTGTGTTAAGTTACGTATATCATTCTTTCCCAAGAATCGCGAGCGATCATACACATATTTATTGACAAAGAACATGACGAAGGCTATACTGAGGATTAAATCGGGAGGATGATTCAGTTCTTGAATGATGCAAATTGTTGAGTTCTGAGGCGAATTTCTCAAATATGCTGTTGGTATATACTTGAGGATGAGCTGTGTTCCTCTCTTGGCCGGCTTGTTGTGATAGGGGTCTGATTTTTTTTTATCAACGATTGGTTTTATACCAGGTAAGGAAGACACTGCAAAGTTATTCAATTTCACTCCCATTATATAAACGATGTGTTGTCTTTAAAGTTGACTGTAACACACACACACAGGTAATTGCACGTGTAAAACTTTGTAACAATTACAGAATACCTGAAATGCAACAAAATGTATTGATCACGTCAATCGATTATTCCCACCTAAACTTGACATCAAGTACATAACAGACATCTACATCAGCCGATTTCCCAATTTTACCTACAACATGAACGTTCCCTTTCTTGATAGTAACAGTTTTGCTACTACCACCTTCGGTGCTTACATGCCGCATTTAACATCATATTATATCTGACCTTGATTTACAAGGCGGGTGTCGTCAATAAGGAAGAATACATCTGGTCTTATTATTCTTGAGCTTTTGAACGGGTCTCTATTTAAACCTCTCATGTGTGCATTTTTGCCAAAGTGTCCTTTATTTTGAGCATGAATTACGGCTTTGTTCGACCTTAAATGTTGTCTTTAATGTTAACTTGTGCTGGTTTAGGGAATTAATAGGCCTACTATACTGTATTTCATTTGCGTGGTTGTAAATTGCAACTACTATGTGACCATTGCAGAATCGCGTCATTTCATGAGGGAATATTGCAGTGGTCGAAAAGGCCAGTACGTAATGGGCCGAATGCAGACTGGCAGGGACTCGAAATGATGGTCTAGGTAGAGGTTTGGAGGGACAGGAAGTAAAAAGCAAATAGGAGGTATAGACATTAAGAATCCAAATAGGTGTCGAAATGTGGTGGAACTAGAGGTTCGGAGAGAGGCTAGGAAGGGAGGTAGTAATTATCAGAGTCTGGGACAGGAAGTAATGGGTCCTGATAGAAACGGGGAGGGTAGGAGTAAGGATCGGACCATATAGGACAGGAGTTACAGGTCTAGATAGAGGCATGATGGAACCAATGTAGGGATCAGACAAGGAGGGTCAGGAAGTTATGGTCGAGATAGAGACTGGGAGGGGCAGTAGTAAAAATTAAATAGTAGCTTGGGGGCATACACTTATAGGTTCAGATAAAGGCGGGTGGGACAGGAAGTGATGGACCAGGTAGAGGCTGTGAGGGACAGGAAGTTCCAGATATATTCTTAAAGCGACACGAAGTAATGCTCCAGATAGAGACTAAGGGGAGGACGTAATGGTTTAATATATTTATTAATGACATATTTTATAAGATTAAGGACTCTGTATTGTACAATTATGCTGATGATAACACTTTAAGTTATGAAAACAAGAATGTTGATGTGTTAAAGAAGGTCCTTGAAAGAGAGGCTAAAGTCCTGATCGATTGGTTTAAATCTAACGGAATGCAAGCCAACCCAGATAAGTTTCAGGCAATTTATTTTGGAAAAAATCAAAATGATTTAACAAATTTTGAAATTGAAGGAGTAAAAATTGACTGTGAAGAAAATGTAAAGCTACTTGGAGTAAATATAGATTNGATAGAGGTTGGGAGGGACCGGAAGTAATTGTCAAGAAAGAGGCTGGGAGAGACAGAAAGTTATGGTCCAGATAGAGACTGGGAGAGGCAGGAGGTTATGGTCCAGATAGATACTGGAAAGGACAGGAAGTTATGCTTCAGATAGAGGCTTGTAAGGACAAGAAGTTATGGTCCTGATAGAGACTGGTTGCATATTTGCCTATTATTTCACGTTCTACGAGAGAGAAAATCTTGTTAACTGTGAGGAACCGCTTAACAAACGAGCGAGTCACTCAATAATCATTGTTTCCACAAACTGGAGTTATATCATAGCCTAACCATAGAATGTGACAAGAATCCATGACGTCAATAAAAATACAAGTGGGTGGAGCTATGCACATTTTCCGCGAACAATACACAATTATCACGGTGATGTCATCTACAGCATATTTGGACCGAGTTAACCAGGGATTTCAGGCTGTTACTCATTGAACCCAGAATGCTTCATTAAGTTTTTAAAATGAACATTGTGCCCCTTGATCCGACTTTTAATGAAAAATATTATTTTTTATTTTGGTTATGATATGAGGTGATGGCTCCAGCTGATCACTTACAGCGAGCGCTTTTTGTATCGTTGGTTGGTTGGTTGGTTGGTTGACAGGTTTATCGTCTTCCATCACTGTCGAAAGTCTGTGTTCGGCCGACGTGAGGGGTAAGTTGCCGCTTACCAGGCTTTCTGAGATTCTAAGTGTCCTAGGCTCATCCAGAAGATCACAGTCTAAGGTCAACTACAAGTAAACGTTGATATTCAACAGGGGAGAACGTTGAGCACGTGACAGGAATAAGTATATATACCGATTCTAATTGCATGTATCAGTATATGTGTGCAAACTTTTAATGCAAAAATTGATTTTTGACAATTTCATTGCAAAATCATAATTATAATATAAATAGAAGACTAAGGATCTTCTTATTTTACTGCTATATGTCTTAGTTTAAAAATCTCATAAAAATGTTTTTACACATTGCAATGTATAATTCTGGGCCTTGCATAAACTTGGTTAATACATCAATTTCCAATGTGAAAAGAAAAGCAGAGAGAGAATGGAAATATAAATGCAAAAGCAAACACTTTGAAAACAATCTTTAAAGAAAAAGTCAGTTGTGCTATATATATTTCTATAGTGTAGTGGTCATCAAACTTGCCACTCTGTGGTGGGAGACCCAGATCAAATCCTGTACGAAATAATAGCACAACTTGAAATTTAGCTGTTAACACTGCAAACGTGAATAAACATAAACAACTAATTGTAAAACTCTTCCATACATTTCCTATTACAAGGTACATTGTATATACATTTATAAGTATCCTTGTTAATTTGTTCATTATTGCATTCATACAACAACTGGACATTCCAACATTTTTGTAGGCAGTGAGTATTACATTTATGATTTGTAAATTTAACTAGAAAATATATTTTTTAGTTATCAAAGTCTTGGTGTTGATCTCTTGTGATTGCCTTTTGTTCATCATAATCCCCATATCAGTTGATTTTTTTAGGAATGTTCCATGCTGAAATGCAAGCCAAGTTTATGAATTATATGAATCTAATCTACCAGGGGTCTGAGGTCAAACTGACTAAATTTTCAATAATCTTCTTATTCACGGATATGCTATGATCAAATACTCTTCATAGATGGAAAGGTCATGTAGCGCTATTTGAAATTTATGAATATTTTGCTACCTCTGGATCATTCGTTCCTTTTTAAGATGGGGTTAATGTTAGGCTAAAATAACAAAAATGTGTTTCAGTCAACATGCCAAAGAAAAAAGGGTAGGTCAGTAAGCACACAATTTTATCCTTCTTTTATTTTTTTATTATCATAGATCAATATATATACATGTACTTACAGGGTAATAACAAATATAAAAACGTTTTATGCATTTCAATGGTTATTATTCTGTCAAGAATGTGGTCACGATATCATGACCAGAACAGGAAGAAATTTAAAGTATATTTGAACGAATGACTGTGAGCTTTGCCTGGCTATTAATTCAATGTAGGTCAGGATACCCAAAGCGTATGTAATTTAGTTTTTGTCCTAACTGTAGTTAAATGGGACAATAACACTTTTGGGTATATTTTCGTTTACTTTCAATGGGAAAAAAATCAAACTTGGTGGAAATGATTTTCATGTGACTGCATTTTGATGGTAAGCAAATTAATTACCTGGCCAAGGACCTGAGGGAGGGGCCAAGGTGGACAAGTCGCTTTATCTGAAATTGTTATTTCATTACCCCTGTGTCATTCATTCCTCTGCTGGAAAGAGTAAATTTTACATTAATATCTTTTTTCATTATTCATTTTTTTTCTAAAAATTGTAGCAATATATATGTCGGGAAATTATGTACCAGCCATATATATATATACATATGATACATGTTGGTCACTCCCAACAGGATTTTCTCTCAAGGAATTACATGCTACATTACAACAACATAATTGCACTACAACTCAGGTCCATGTATTTTTTGTATCACTTGGTGAGAACACTGTTGTATATTTTTCATTTCTGTATTGTCGTAATTGCAGTGGTGCTGTTTGTATTTATTGCAGCGTCTGACTCTGAAGATGCTGGTACAATGTATAATTTACATTAAGAAGTAAAGGATTAAATTATTTTATCATTTGGTTATTCAAAAGGAATGAATATTGCAGCCATTGCTTATCCAATATTGGACTATTGAGAAAGTGTATGCTGGTTTAGGGTTACAAAATGGATACCATAATTACTTCACACTGATTGAGAATCATCTTTGAGCTACTTTTACTGCCTTTGCATGTCACCTACAGACCCGGTAAAGCTTGTAAATGAGGGAAGCTGTAACATCCTCAGTTCTTTATTGTTTGTCTGTCTGTACTGATAAATGATTATGCTCTTTGCAGGTCATAAAAAGATTAAAACATTTGTACTAACTGTGATTGCTCCCAGGATCCTGTCACCCCAGTGTGGAAATGCTTGATATCAGTGTCCTTTAATGAAAAACTGGACCTCCATAGACACCTACCAGAGTTGTCTCCAGGTCTGTTAAACCCAGGAATGCACTCACACTAGCCCTTCCAGGAGTCCTACAGGACTGAGAAATACAACATAAAATTTAGTGAACTTAAGTTTACAGGTTGACTTTGGAGAAAAAAAGAGCCCAACTTCTGTTTCATGGTAAACATTGATATTTTTCACTAGCTTGGGGCATTGGGCTAGGCAAACATGTATATTTGTCATGAACCAAAATAAATGTACATTGTTTTGTAACTTTTTTAATAAATATTATCTATGTATATTAGATCATATTGGTCATTTGTTTTTAAACCTTCCATCGATTTTATTTTCATGTCAGAATATTCGGTGCACCTATATTTGTTTTGTTGCCTTTACGACCCTAGCTGGGGCACCACATATCTATCATTATCAAGGTTACTGAATTGTGTGCGCTCGCTTATAGGTAGTGCCTATTTCATATTGAACTTATATTATATGACTCAATAAAACCCGATAAGAGCAAATACAACAAGCTAAGCCTCCTGTACGATGGCCAATATCAACCAATTTAACTACATCATATATAACCGAAGAACTTTGCGTACAGTAATATTATATTGACATATAAATGTAAGTATAAGCTTAAAGTCAATATTTGTAATGCACTAAATTTGTATGTGGCCATTTCGTTCAGTTGGGACACATCAGAGGTCAAACACTTTTTTTATTAAATGCGTAAAGTGTTCCAAGTGTAGAATAGAGCTAACAAAAGGAAAATGTGCGAATACAACCCATTGTGATGTTACAATTTAAGGCTATAACTGATGATTGATAAACACGTCTTTCATGTAAACAAGGCTAGAATAAATTATTCAAGTTACAAGGCTACCTTGATGCACCTACATTTAGGTCTTATTATTCCTGTTATGCTAATAAGATATTGAGAGCTGGCTTATCGAAATAGTTTTTATTGTAACAGACTAACATCACAGTCGAGTGAATAAGTCTTAATAGTAGTACCGATCTCAGTTACCAGAATTGAGAACTCGTTTTATAACTCGTAAACGTAAGAACTTGACAGTCATGTCGCATTTGTCATGAGAATGGCTCTACTGGCACTAGCACTCGGGATCACGAAACGACCTAAGACTTAAGGTTTTATTTAGCCCATCACGTATAACACCACTTTTCATGACGTTAGTTGTGATTGTTTAAGTCAAAACTTAAGACCATTATTCAATTATAGCGGGACCGTTAATTTGGTAAGACAATTGCCAGGTACAATGTATGTGTATATAGATACTGTACAATACAACTCTATAAAATGGGATTTATATTGACAATTAAGGACTGCCCTATAACAGTTTGCCTGTGTAGCTCATTGTTTTCGCTATAAAAGATACACGGGTATGCTCTTCCCTCCATATAATTCCAAACTACTATTGCATTTAACAGTAACCTGAAAGTCGCTATTGCCCCACCCACACCACTAATGTCGGTCATCGATTCCTTCATAAAATGGGGTTAAAGTCAATTGGTGGTCTTCATCGGCCACCGTACTCTATTACACGATCGTTTGATCGTGCCTTTATTACTGACTGTTTGAAGAGCGTTTGGCATTTATGAAAACCACAGCTTACGGTATAGACATGGAGAAGGAAACCCCGCTTTTGGTGTTGGTAACGTTAACGTTGGTCATTTTATTCACTAGACCCTATACAGGTAAGTCATACAAGATTATTCAGAGTCAGATGAAAAGATATCGGCTTAATTTAACGTATGCTCTTTTACATTCCCAATATATTTTTTCTGTCTCAGGTTTTAATATTCAGCCGCAACAATTTAAGATTCAGATTTCTTTAAAAGCATCCCTTGCATGTACCGTACGGTGTGAGTGGATCATGTTCTATATATCATTAAATTACTGGAAATAAGGAACGGTGTTGTATGATGCTTAGTAATTTGAGGTTGATAGCGGTTGGCAAGGGATAACGTCTGGCAGGAACTACTGAAATTTGTTTAAAATGTTTTAGACATAAACAATATGTTGTGTTCAATGTAAAATGTTCAGCGCAATGAAATGTTTGAAATGGAGTAACACAAGTATCGATTATTAGGTCTAGCTTAATCTTGATGTTGTGTAGTTATATTGTACAAATATTGCCATTGTTCTTTGCTGACATGAACATTTGTCAGTACTTAAGGTGTACTGTCAACCGAGGGCGAACTTCTCGGGCAATAACCGTTTTAGTATAAAGTTTGTATTTCATCTTAATTTGTTTAATTATTTGTACAGACGTATTATATATATTTCTCGATCTCTGCTATGGTATCCGCCAAGTTAATCAGTATAACGGAAATTATTACACCACCGTCAAATCTCAGTAGTGAGTGTCAACCGAGTTATAACGGTATCTCAGATTATATCTTGATGTGTTTCAGTTTCTGGTCAGTCCATCACAATAACAGGAACAAGTACCTTGGTAACGCCGACATCAGAACTCAGAATTACATGTCAGCCAAGCTCAGCTGGTATCAGTGATGTCAGTACTATTGGTGTTCAAAAAAACACTAGCAGTACTGATTATACATCAATAGTGTCTGTAGGCTATAGTAAAGACAGTTCATCATCAATAATCAGCTGGTCTAACACAGCTTTCCAGAACAGACAGGGTGTGTCGGCGACAGGAAATGTGGACACTCTCGGTGGTGCTAGGCTTGTGTTAACAATCACCGCGAACAACACACGATGTGAGGACGGGGGAGCTTACAGGTGTAATATGGGAGTAATTCTGACAGGTGGTGGTGGTGCCACGGCTAATGCTGATAATTATGTTACTGCTACAGGTACGTATCTGCATGGTACCTATAAAGATTGCATATATTAAAACAAATGGAATATCCCCTAACAGCTAACACTGTATTATGAACGACTACAGGGACATATGTATACATATGCATATTTTCTGGTGATATTTACACGACGTAAGACACTGAATAGATTTTGGTAAAGTTATCCGTTACGAACCGAACAAACGGGTTCTTTTTTGTCACTGTCATACTTCGATGCTAAAGTAACATATATATATACTTACGTCCCCGCACAACCTGTTTGTAGTCATACATACACATTTTAGCTGTTTACATGTTCTTTGATATTTTTACCTATGTCACTAGTGTAATATACCCTTGAGCGTTTTTTATGTGCCATGGCAGAAATCGATTGTGACGTCATAATATGGACAATGACGTGACGTCATCAATTGTGAATATCCCTCATTCATAGATACTATTCCACAGTCTCTTAGCAAGCATATAGTACAGGTGGTAAACAAATATCATACACACACATATATACTGATGCATGGCAAGGGGAGATAACTTTGTAAACGTTTTTTAATTATAGTAGTCTGTCCTGCTGCCTTTTAATTCGGAGAGTCCTGTACGAGCTAGTCTAGCCGTCTCTCAACGTCCAAACAACGTTTTCTTATATAACTAATCTTACTGTCAACATTTAACCTTTAGTGATTTACTGTTAGCTTGCTTGAGGTATTTCATCTCTACTCATATCAGTGTAGACAATCTGTTGTGGGCCCATCATTGCTCCTAGGAATAAAGAATCGTGGCAGCAGTTTTACAATCGAGGATAACGAATATGATCATTGGAGTCTGGAAAGTGATATTTAAATACAGCTATCTTTGTACAAACACAGCATTGAAAATTACAATGACATTATTTTACATTTACCTCACCTTTATAACAGCATATCTGATTGGAGGAGGTTGATCACATGACAGGGCAATAAAACAGCATGTCTCACTCACGCGCTTATGTTTCCCTTATTCGAAACCCTCATAAAAATGGTAACAACTACAACAACCGAGTTCCGAATTGACTGAAGCAGACGACTTAAAGGCGCGTCAATGGGACCATCTTCACTATTGATTTTCTTTTTTAATTCGGCGTTATAAAATATGTATTGCCTTGTGGTACGTAAACACGATTCTTTGCTTCTTCCCGATTAATGGTGTGTCATTCGGGCTTCGCTCTCGTGAAACATTGATTAATTGGAGAAACGAAAAAATATATTTTCCCCTAAAACAAGGGTAATAAAGGTATTTTATCCAAATACATGTACTCCTGAAATATCCATGTATAGTATCATCGATCACTACATGTACTCCTGACATATCCATGTATAGTATCATCGATCACTACATGTACTCCTGACATATCCATGTATAGTATCATCGATCACCACATGTACTCCTGAAATATCCATGTATAGTATCATCGATCACTACATGTACTCCTGACATATCCATGTATAGTATCATCGATCACTACATGTACTCCTGACATATCCATGTATAGTATCATCGATCACTACATGTACTCCTGACATATCCATGTATAGTATCATCGATCACTACATGTACTCCTGACATATCCATGTATAGTATCATCGATCACTACATGTACTCCTGACATATCCATGTATAGTATCATCGATCACTACATGTACTCCTGACATATCCATGTATAGTATCATCGATCACTACATGTACTCCTGACATATCCATGTATAGTATCATCGATCACTACATGTACTCCTGACATATCCATGTATAGTATCATCGATCACTACATGTACTCCTGACATATCCATGTATAGTATCATCGATCACTACATGTACTCCTGACATATCCATGTATAGTATCATCGATCACTACATGTACTCCTGACATATCCATGTATAGTATCATCGATCACTACATGTACTCCTGACATATCCATGTATAGTATCATCGATCACTACATGTACTCCTGACATATCCATGTATAGTATCATCGATCACTACATGTACTCCTGACATATCCATGTATAGTATCATCGATCACTACATGTACTCCTGACATATCCATGTATAGTATCATCGATCACTACATGTACTCCTGACATATCCATGTATAGTATCATCGATCACTACATGTACTCCTGACATATCCATGTATAGTATCATCGATCACTACATGTACTCCTGACATATCCATGTATAGTATCATCGATCACTACATGTACTCCTGACATATCCATGTATAGTATCATCGATCACTACATGTACTCCTGACATATCCATGTATAGTATCATCGATCACTACATGTACTCCTGACATATCCATGTATAGTATCATCGATCACTACATGTACTCCTGACATATCCATGTATAGTATCATCGATCACTACATGTACTCCTGACATATCCATGTATAGTATCATCGATCACTACATGTACTCCTGACATATCCATGTATAGTATCATCGATCACTACATGTACTCCTGACATATCCATGTATAGTATCATCGATCACTACATGTACTCCTGACATATCCATGTATAGTATCATCGATCACTACATGTACTCCTGACATATCCATGTATAGTATCATCGATCACTACATGTACTCCTGACATATCCATGTATAGTATCATCGATCACTACATGTACTCCTGACATATCCATGTATAGTATCATCGATCACTACATGTACTCCTGACATATCCATGTATAGTATCATCGATCACTACATGTACTCCTGACATATCCATGTATAGTATCATCGATCACTACATGTACTCCTGACATATCCATGTATAGTATCATCGATCACTACATGTACTCCTGACATATCCATGTATAGTATCATCGATCACTACATGTACTCCTGACATATCCATGTATAGTATCATCGATCACTACATGTACTCCTGACATATCCATGTATAGTATCATCGATCACTACATGTACTCCTGACATATCCATGTATAGTATCATCGATCACTACATGTACTCCTGACATATCCATGTATAGTATCATCGATCACTACATGTACTCCTGACATATCCATGTATAGTATCATCGATCACTACATGTACTCCTGACATATCCATGTATAGTATCATCGATCACTACATGTACTCCTGACATATCCATGTATAGTATCATCGATCACTACATGTACTCCTGACATATCCATGTATAGTATCATCGATCACTACATGTACTCCTGACATATCCATGTATAGTATCATCGATCACTACATGTACTCCTGACATATCCATGTATAGTATCATCGATCACTACATGTACTCCTGACATATCCATGTATAGTATCATCGATCACTACATGTACTCCTGACATATCCATGTATAGTATCATCGATCACTACATGTACTCCTGACATATCCATGTATAGTATCATCGATCACTACATGTACTCCTGACATATCCATGTATAGTATCATCGATCACTACATGTACTCCTGACATATCCATGTATAGTATCATCGATCACTACATGTACTCCTGACATATCCATGTATAGTATCATCGATCACTACATGTACTCCTGACATATCCATGTATAGTATCATCGATCACTACATGTACTCCTGACATATCCATGTATAGTATCATCGATCACTACATGTACTCCTGACATATCCATGTATAGTATCATCGATCACTACATGTACTCCTGACATATCCATGTATAGTATCATCGATCACTACATGTACTCCTGACATATCCATGTATAGTATCATCGATCACTACATGTACTCCTGACATATCCATGTATAGTATCATCGATCACTACATGTACTCCTGACATATCCATGTATAGTATCATCGATCACTACATGTACTCCTGACATATCCATGTATAGTATCATCGATCACTACATGTACTCCTGACATATCCATGTATAGTATCATCGATCACTACATGTACTCCTGACATATCCATGTATAGTATCATCGATCACTACATGTACTCCTGACATATCCATGTATAGTATCATCGATCACTACATGTACTCCTGACATATCCATGTATAGTATCATCGATCACTACATGTACTCCTGACATATCCATGTATAGTATCATCGATCACTACATGTACTCCTGACATATCCATGTATAGTATCATCGATCACTACATGTACTCCTGACATATCCATGTATAGTATCATCGATCACTACATGTACTCCTGACATATCCATGTATAGTATCATCGATCACTACATGTACTCCTGACATATCCATGTATAGTATCATCGATCACTACATGTACTCCTGACATATCCATGTATAGTATCATCGATCACTACATGTACTCCTGACATATCCATGTATAGTATCATCGATCACTACATGTACTCCTGACATATCCATGTATAGTATCATCGATCACTACATGTACTCCTGACATATCCATGTATAGTATCATCGATCACTACATGTACTCCTGACATATCCATGTATAGTATCATCGATCACTACATGTACTCCTGACATATCCATGTATAGTATCATCGATCACTACATGTACTCCTGACATATCCATGTATAGTATCATCGATCACTACATGTACTCCTGACATATCCATGTATAGTATCATCGATCACTACATGTACTCCTGACATATCCATGTATAGTATCATCGATCACTACATGTACTCCTGACATATCCATGTATAGTATCATCGATCACTACATGTACTCCTGACATATCCATGTATAGTATCATCGATCACTACATGTACTCCTGACATATCCATGTATAGTATCATCGATCACTACATGTACTCCTGACATATCCATGTATAGTATCATCGATCACTACATGTACTCCTGACATATCCATGTATAGTATCATCGATCACTACATGTACTCCTGACATATCCATGTATAGTATCATCGATCACTACATGTACTCCTGACATATCCATGTATAGTATCATCGATCACTACATGTACTCCTGACATATCCATGTATAGTATCATCGATCACTACATGTACTCCTGACATATCCATGTATAGTATCATCGATCACTACATGTACTCCTGACATATCCATGTATAGTATCATCGATCACTACATGTACTCCTGACATATCCATGTATAGTATCATCGATCACTACATGTACTCCTGACATATCCATGTATAGTATCATCGATCACTACTTGTACTCCTGATATATCCATGTATAGTATCATCGATCACTACATGTACTCCTGACATATCCATGTATAGTATCAGCGATCACAGTTAAGATTGTTCTGGATACATGGTTACCAAGCTTCTTTCGTCCTTTATTTCGAGTCAAGGACATTAAAACGAGCAGAGAACATATTTTAAATACTGACATCAGCCAAACGACCTATACTAACATCCTGTATGTAAACCTTCTCTCAATTTAAATAGTCATTTGAATTTATTGATGCGCAGCCCATCTTCACAAAGGCTTTGTGTGTAAAATCTTCAACCAATGTGAATCGACAATTCCAATCTGTTATAGTTTAACCAATTGTTACCCACGCCCTGCATGTATTGCATCTCAATGTTAATACCATCACATTTGATATGTTTCAGTTCTACCGACCTACACCAACGCCTTGTAGGTGACGCCATCTCCCAATTTTAAACATAGCCAATATATCTGTTACAGTTCTGCCGACCTACACCAACGCCCTGTATGTTACGCCAACTCCCAATGTAAATGGTCAGTATTACTCTGTGGGGACCACACTGACATTCGGCTGTTCCGGTACCGTAGGCAGTGACAAGAAGATCCACACGTGGTGTTACAAACAAGCAGGCATCAATACCGGATTTACGGTAGAGTTAATTTTGAGTGTGGTAACTTGATACGTAGATATAAATCACATTGTTTTACATGGAACTAAGTCCCCTAAACGAGGAGGTTTGGAGACTTATTCGTTTTACTCCGTTTCACCAAAACATTTTCGAGAGTATTGCGTCGCGTGCCAGAAACTATTTTTGTTGCAGTTGCGGATCTAAGATGGCAACCGGATTCTAATGAAATTCTATATGGATATATGTGGATATGCGTATATGTGCAAGACACACTTGTTTTAGCCACTACACATCCAAGATGGTCGCCGCGGCCTCTGATTGGTCGAGACATTTAAATTTAAACCTATTCGGCATGTATGTGTATTATGTTGTTACGAATAGCACAGTAACTTGGGTAAGCATCATGTCCAACCAAGATGGTCGCCAAGCCTCTAATTTATAGAAATTTAGATATTGACCGATTTAATAAAATTTGATATCTAGGTATATTACGTCATTACGAACAATGCAGTTTAATAGGCATCCTTCACGACTGTGAGGGTAGTGTGGAAACCTCTGTAACGGCTACGTTACAATTAGAACTTGTACACTCTTGATCTTTCTTGCTTTTTCCTAGATCTATATATAATTAAAATTATTAGAAACAATTTTAAGTAATTGCCAGTGGTTGACACAGATTTTCCGGTTGATCCAAGATGGCTGTAATTCCTCCGAGTAAATCAATATCAAGGTGCCGTGTTACACGTCACATCGGTTTCATTATGAACCAGGTCTAAGGATGGTCTGGAGTTGCATGATTGTTTTATTGCTGTTTTCTGGAAAAATAATACACATGAACAAATTTAGAATAATTATTATTAAAAGGATGAAAATTAACAAGTAATTAATTTTTACCGATCTTCTCAAGTCATCGTCGTGATAATGATAAATTTCGAAAAACCCTCCTCGTTTGGATTGTTGAAACAGTTTATTTCTCCAACGCCATTGACTGGAAATGCGACGGCTGTGATTGTTTTGACTAGTACTCGGGTTTATAGTTTATTAGTCTCCGACTGGTTCCGGGGGGGGGGGCTATATGATTACACTCCGTCCTTCCGTCTTTCCATCCGTCTTTCCATCCGTCTTTCCGTCCGTCCGAGAAGTTTGTCCGCAACATATCTTCTATACTATTTCACCTGGAGTAACCAGGTTTGGTGTACAAGGACATCTTGGGACGCGCAATGCAAAGTGTAAGAAAACGGTCACTATGACCTCACTGTGACCGATTCTTTGACCTTTGATCTTAACTTTTGAACATGTTTGTCCGGGCCATATCTTCTATACTTATTCACATGGAGTTACCAGATTTAGTCTACACGGACCTCTCGGGATGGCAGAGTGCGGAGTGCAAGAATTAGTTCACTGTGGCCTATGTCTTGACCTTAGCCCTAAACGTTTGAAAACGTTTGTCCAGGGCATATATTATATACTAATTCGCAAGGAGTAACCAGATTACGTCTACAAGGACATCTCGGGATGGCGGAGTTTAGAGTCCAAGAATTAGGTGACTGTGATCTATGAATCGACATTTGACCTACTTTTGAAAACATAAGTTCGGGGCATATCTTCTGTAGTATTTCATCTGGACTAACTAGATTTAATGTACAATGACATCTTGGGATGACGCAGTGCAGAGTGCAGGAATTAGGTCACTGTGGCCTATGACTCGACCTTTGACCTTTGCTTTTGAACGGGTTTGTCCAGGGCATATTCTATACTACATCACTTGGAGTATCCACATTTGATGTACGACGACATCTTGGGGATTGCAGAGTGCAAGAAGTAGGTTTCTATGACCTCACTGTTACCTATGCTTCGTAACATAAATGTACTGTTCGTTAAATATAGAAATCATCACCGGTGGGGGAATATCGATTGCCTTGCAATATTGTGCATTGTTTCTCCTAACTTACTGACAGGGTACGCCACGACAGTGGTAACTTTGACTAGTACTCGGTTGTATAGTTTATATCTCCTACCTTACTGACAGGTAACGCGACGACAGTGGTTACCTTGACTAGTACTCGGGTGTATAATTTATATCTCCTACCTTACTGACAGGTAACGCCACGACAGTGGTAACTTTGACTAGTACTCGGTTGTATAGTTTATATCTCCTACCTTACTGACAGGGAACGCGACGACAGTGGTTACCTTGACTAGTACTCGGGTTTATAGTTCATATATCCTACCTTACTGACAGGGTACGCGACGACAGTGGTTACCTTGACTAGTACTCGGTTGTATAGTTTATATCTCCTACCTTACTGACAGGGTACGCGACGACAGTGGTTACCCTGACTAGTACTCGGGTGTATAGTTCATATCTCCTACCTTACTGACAGGGTACGCTACGACAGTGGTTACCTTGACTAGTACTCGGGTTTATAGTTTATTTATCCTACCTTAATGACAGGTTACGTGATGGCAGTGGTTTTTGTGACTAGTACTCGGGTTTATAGTTAATTTATCCTACCTGATTGACATGGTACGTGATGGCAGTGGTTTCTTTTATTAGTACTCGGGTTAGCATTATCATTGTATTATCTAGGGAAGCAAACACTAAACGACCATTATTCAAGTACAACATTGAATCGTGTATTTTATAAATAAAGGTGGTATATTTATCTTTAAATAAGATTGAATAATTACTGAAAGTTACTGGTGTGATAACAGCATCGTTATATTCAAATTACCTGTCTGCTTATGCAAGGTGTCAACAGTGCTCCCACACTCGACATAATTTACCGAAAAACAGTTAATAGTTAATATGTTTTTTGCGAATGTTTACAGTAGTCCTTACTGTTAAAAAATGTTTGTTATTATATTTTTCTTTTTAAGTCAGAACACACTTTAAAAAATATATTATGTCGACGATAGTACAATATTATTATTTAGATTTATGCTTTTCAGGGCTTCCCTAATGCAGCCAACATTAATCAGAATGAAAACGGTTTGGCCCAGGACGGGTGTAATTACAAACGCAGCAGTACACTGACCTACAATGTAACGGCAGCAGACACAGAAACCACATTTATGTGTGAACCGTTCACTGGCAGCATGTGTGGCTCAAGTGCAGCAGGCCTGAAAGCCAACTATACCGTCAGAAACTGTAAGTATGAAAGCGCATACGTCAGAAAAAAAGGTTATTAATATTAGAGATAGATAATAAACTGACAATATGCTAAGAAACTGTAATGATACCTATGAGTGGCAAAATCGTAACCTACAGGATATATTAATCAGAAAATAAAAAACCTATATATATATAATGTGTATCATATGACAGAAAATCTACGTCTACATCTACAAAATAATGGATATCCACTAATGATGGAATATCCATAATATATACATGTATGATCTACCTATGATAAATACTCCAATAATGATAGACACTCCACTTACTCCAGCTACTACAGCCCACTAGTGATAGATAATCCACCAATATATATAATCCACTTATGGCATAAACTCCACTAATGAAACTGAATGTTATTGTGACATACAATCCAATACTAACAGATAATCTACTAATTAAAGATAATTCACTAATGATATATATCCGCTTAAGAAAGAGAGTAACACGATCCGCGAGTAGACAGAAAACAACGAAAAAGGTAAGAACAGTTCAGATGAGGCGTTCCGGAAGGATGAGCGTATTATGTAAAATCCAGGTAATGCCACTTTCAAAAAGGTAGGTGAAAAATATGTAATGGCAGACCTTTGTACATATTGATGGAATACATTGTGTATAAAGCAGGAATTTTACCTAAAGTGGTGTATCATATAGTCTGAATATTAACACTAGATATATATCAACACTGTGTATACATAATGTTCAATCAGATGGCATGCATTCTTTATAACTCTACCGTAAATCAATCTTATGTGATAAGTCATATATTATGTGGTACTGTATATTTACGTGGGAAACGTCATGGTTTAGGAATACACTTTCATGGTTATGTCATTACTCAATATAGGATGAGTGGTATATGTATACATCATATGATTAACAACTTTGAACAATAATGGTAGGTTTTACAAACAATTGAATTTAAAATGTCATTTAAAATGTATCATTTATATTTCTCTTGCATAAAAAACCCATCGAATGTATATTTCTCCATTTCCACTGTATTGTCTGGCCAGTCAGTCTGTATAACAGAAATGATCCGCGTTGATAACAGTTCTAGGTACACTGTATGTACTGCTCCAAGCACGGAATCCCATGTCTATCGAATTTAGCCGGTATCTCATATTATGTCTTTACGGGTTTTACTCGCCAGTCTACAAGCTTAACACTGTATCGTATAAACTTGGTTTCCTGTAATCAAACTTTATGAATTAAATTTACGTTTATTTCATTTTAACAATTTTACAGAATCATTTGAATATAAACATTTAACAGAAAATGTTTTACCTGAAAGAGGTAGATGCTTGTTTAACATACTCTGGTATTCAGTTGTAATTAATACTTTTATGAATTGAGTTTTAATTAACAGTTAATCAGATAACGTTGTAATTAACAGTTTAGCACTTTAAGATGTAACTAACAGCGTTTTACAGATTTTCTTTTATAATCAGTGTTTAACAGATTACATTGTAATAAACCGTATTTATCAGATTAAGTTGTAATTAACAGCTTAGCACATTAATATGTAATTAACGGCGTTTAACAGTATATTTGTTATTATCAGTGTTTAACAGATTACATTGTAATAAACCGTATTTATAAGATTAAGTTGTAATTAAGCGTTTAACAGCATATGTTTTAATTTAGTTGTGATACAAAGCTGAAAGGGCTGAGTTGCAACCAACAATTTAACAGATTTAGTTGTTTTTCATAATGTTTGCCATACGTTTAAGTTGAATTGAAATATTGTCATGTATTGACATTGACTCTTACGTAAGTATGATGTGTATAACTGTTGTTGTATAATGATGTAGTATTGTGGTTTTATTACTATTAGTTGATGGTGAATGCATAATGATAACATTTTTGTGTTTTCAAAGTGTATGCACAATGTAACTAACTTTGTAAATCCGTATGCGATTTGGACACATATGCGTTCGTGTGCTCTATTAGGTACAGCCGACATTTAAACGTGAAATGCACCAACGGGTAAGTTATGTATATCAGTATNAATTGACCTTACGTAAATGTGATGTGTATATTTACTGTTGTATAATGATGTAGAATTGTGCTTATATTACTATTGATTGATGGTGAATGTATAATGATAAAAAAAATGTGTTTTCAAAGTGTATGCACAATGAGATAAACTTTGTAATACCGTATGCGAGTTGGACACATATGCGTTCGTGTGCTCTATTTTGTACTAGCGAAATTTAAACGTGAAATGCACCAACGGGTAAGTTATGTATATCAGTATTACTCGATACAACATTAGGACGGAACTCATCATTGATGTGTATTGTCTTATCAAATGAGTATACAATGCGACAGTTATGTATATACCGCAGTAATGATAAGGATTGTGATAACTATTAGGCATGTATCATATTTTCATCGAAACGTGCTTTTTTATGATAAAGATGTCATAAGCGAGGATTTCGTTTTTTGATAGCTTAAATCTTGTACATATGGATGCCTAAGATCGGATAACGCAATTTTATCATACCTATTTTCTTTATGGTCAAAAGGCAAAATCATTCTCATCAACTATGAAAGTTAAATTCGAACATAAAGTTTATAACAAGTTTTGTATTGTGAGAAAATATGCTCTTTTAATAAATTTATTATAAAAATACGATTGTATTAGAAGGTACAAGAAGGGTCTTCCTGGAGTTATAAGAAACATGAGTGGTACAACTATTTCTTAACAAAGGTAAGATCCTTTTATGATATTAAAACTGTCATTAATTTGTACTTTAGATGAGAAATTAGCTTTCTAACTTTGTTATTTGATTGCATAGGAATTGTAAAATAAACTATAACATTTAAAAAAAATACAATGTCCTTATCTAGCTTGTTGTCAGGAGTAATTTTGTATTTCTACAATATTTCAAATATGGTGTAGTAAATAGGTAGTGATGTCCATTGTGAAAAAGATATGATGATATACACAAAAACATATATCAAAACAGTGTACCTACAACAACAGTTGTACGTTATTGTGAAGGTGTGTTTGTCCATGTGTTGTGATTATTTATTTATCACTCTTTAATATATTTTAGAAATTTCAAAAGTATACCTGAGTTCCTTATAACAGGAAGTCTGTGACTATATATTCTTTACAGCCATCAATATTAAAGCTGACAGTGCAAGCTATGCACGAGAAAGACCAATGTTATATATGGTATTTATAAAAGTAAGTTCAGTAATATACCTTTAATTTTGGATACACAATTTTCAAGAATATGCATTAAGTAACAACCAGCTTGGCAGTGTTTCAAAGTACTAAGGTGAGTGTGTTTGATTTTTGATATCGGTTGCCGATCAGGATGCGCGGTGCATTGAATCGCAAGACGGTCAGTTGTAGAATGATAACCGGTTTGACAAGTAATGCGCTTTTTTACCCAGTGAGACCCATACTCGTTACCAAGCAAGGAAAAAAACCCTAAAATGTCGGCATTTTCTTAGAAACGATAGTCGGAAGATATGGGGAAGCTCTCAAAAACAGAAAACACAAATATTTTGTTTTTTTTATTTATCTCAATTGAAAGCTTTTTGACTTGCACTGTCAGCTTTAAGTAAACAATACTAATGTGTAGTATGCTCTAAACGTACATTATGTACTTTATATAGCGCACTATGATTTTAGCGCATTATCAACTTTTGATAGATTAGTGAATAAGCAATCTGAAAATATGCAATTGAGAATAATTTGTTAGAACTTCAACTGCGTGCTCATTATTTAGCGCAATAATTGAAGTGCGAACAACGCTAGAATAAGACTACCACAAACATATGTACGTTGATAGTATATTTTGAATCACATTACTTTTTCTGTGTGTTTCAGATTTGTAACGACACCCCATAGGAACAAAGGAAACCTTAACTCTGTCCAAAAAACCTATTCAATACCTTGAATGGGTATTGGGAAAATGGGGATTCCTTCATTATCTTAAGCCACTATGTTGAGCAGGTATGTAGCATTATCATAATATGTTTTCAGCACACTTTTGTACTTTAAGTAGACGGCTGACGGGATATAAAGCGGTACTTTAGTTTGACTGTGACGCTGTATATTATGTCGTTGTCAACACATGATCATCTATCTGCATTGAGTTTATGGAGATCTTAAGCGATTCATAACTGACGTGTACGTCAATATTCTGAATTAATTATCGAAACGGTTTGATGGTATCTTTAAAATACATTCAATATACTGTATAAATATGGTAAGGTACCTTGTACAAAAAAACGCTTATTTGAGACGGACTGCGGTCAAACCACTTCCCGAGAAGGATGGTAACAATAAGTAGCTAATTTGAAATTGTAAATAATTTATTGTTTATGTCCTAAAAATAACTAATAATTTAGCTCGTCCTTTAATATAAGGTGTCGTCCTATTAATGTATTGATAAACGTTAACGTGAAACGAACAGAACGTTTGTTTGAGGTTAAGTGGGTTTACATAACAGTATTGAAAATAATCATGAATAATATTCAATAATATTATATCTTATAATAATAATTGTATTACTTAACTTAAACAAACGCAGATGAAAGTTACCCATACATGCGCTCATTTCTTTTTTGTTCGACATGTTTTTTCTCTATCTCTTTAATATAAATTTGTTTTATTTTATCCCCTTCTTTCATGTACTTTAAACCAATTTGGATTTCTAACCGTTGGTCCCCTATGTGTCACAGAAGAAAACAACAAAGCAGTAAGATGCATTGTGATTCCTTTTTGACATACGGTATCTATTACTAAATTTGCAATCATCTGTGTGTGTGATACATTCGTCTTTCAAGATAAAAGGTGATAAAATCTGTTGAGTCTCCGAGGTTAGCATTGATGGCCATATTGATCATTTTTTACGCGCACGTCCGCGCAGGGTATGCGTGAACACAAACAAAAACAAAAGAAGGGTGACAACATTGTAAGTCTTATAAAAACGGATGCCTAGAGATAATGCGCCAAATGGATAAAGTATTGTAATGGAAGAAGAACAGATGCTTTTTTCTTTTTCTTTTTTCTTTGTGTGTGGCATATGTTTATTTCTTTTTTCTTTGTGTGTGGCATATGTTTATTTCTTTTTTCTTTGTGTGTGGCATATGTTTATTTCTTTTTTCTTTGTGTGTGGTATATGTTTATTTCTTTTTCTTTTTTCTTTGTGTGTGGTATATGTTTATTTCTTTTATGTCCTCTTAGCAGAAGGGCAATGACTTACAATCCGCAATTAGATGCTTACATTTATGATCGGTAACGAAACTATTTGTCTTTTCCTTTTATTTTCCTGTTCATGTTTTGACATGTAATTGCACGTATCTTTGGTCCATAATATGATCGTAAACTTGTTCCTATTTCTCTGGACTTTAACCAAACTTGCTGAAACTTGTTATTTTATAGAAACTCGTTTAATAATTACCTCATTATAATCAATTGATTCATGAACAAAGACAGTTATTTGCTCCTTGTGTAAGTATTGTCGATTGGTTTTCGAAATATTCGCCATCTACTTAATTATTGCAAGTGAATGCGAACATACATTTCTCGCAAAAATCTACTTGTATTGCAGTAAGTTTCGACCGATCACAGGATTAACACTATCGAGACGTGGAAATCATTAACCTGTTGACGTCACCGAACGTGTGCGTTACCGGTGATATTACCAAGATAAACGACAGAAATGTCGTATGGCGAATAATGCTTACAGTGGGTAGAACATAAAACAGTAAGGTGATACCGGGGTAGATTACTCTAAACGTGTTAACTGTCTTTGTCTATAAAAGGCATTACGTTAAAAATAGATATTCCATTCAACAGTCTCGTGCAAAAAAGCAATTAAAACGAAAAGCTTTGTGACTGTACCTGTTACACAGTGTCACTCCCGTACATAGTCAGAGTTATTAGTATGGATTTGTATCGAAAAGTGTCACCAATTATGTATCCATCAATGGCTATTTTAGTCTCCACTGTTTACACAGGTAAGTTATCTTTTTAATTTAGTTCCATGAAGGTAAGATACCACACCAGGAAATGGTTCGTCGATAGGTATACTTAATAATATCAAATGAATAGTCATCTATGTGAAACAGTAACAGTACTAATCAGAGATTTTAACATAGTTTAATTTTACGTTCTTTATTTCAGACCTAGAGATAATATTTACCCTGACAGTACTTTCTAAAAATGTATACCAAACCTTGTTTAAATCACTATTTATCTCAAAAGAATGATATAATTGTCTCAGACGAGTTTTAGATTGAAATTAAAAAGGACTTCCGCACCAAAGGCGTATCGTCCCTTCTTACTTCCGTAAACAGTGGCACTTTCTTTCGATCAACTATTCGTATAGGCCTACAATATAACGGACAGGCCGGGAGAGTCTAATTTGCTGGACATGGGGGTTTGATTTTACAAATTTTACGGTCGGAAGAGCTTAAAAAGCCAACACAAATTCAAACATCAGTAGTTCAATTCCGCAAAAAGAAATAGAAATAAATTTGCGATCGTAAAATAGTCAATTTTCGATCCATCCTTACAGAAGAAGATGTTATGTTTGTATTACACTGATAACAGCATGGGTAGATGTTCTTACACCGCATGGTGGCTGGAGTAAATATTAGAATTATCAAACTTTATATCATCTTAAGCTTTTGATCATATAACATATATAATCTAATCATTTTCTCCTTCAGTTTCCGGTCAGTCCATTTCTATACTAGGGACAGCACGGTTTTCAGTACCTATGTCAGAAATAAGGATAACCTGTCAACCAAGCTCGTCTGGTGTCTCACTTATACACTCCATTGACCTGTTCAGGAATTCCAGTACAGTTCCTTATACCAAAATTGTATCCATTGACTATGCTGGAAATTCAGCGTCGGTGATCACCTGGGACGATACAGACCTCCGGGACAGGGTGGGCGTTTCAGTGACTGGAACAGTGAACTCGCCGACAGATGCTCAGCTTGTATTTGTAATCACACGTGGCAATACGAGATGTGAGGACGCAGGAGTTTACAGATGTGGGATCCGAGCGACTTTGACAGGCGGGGGTAGTGGTAAATCTGAAGTGGACACAAACGTGTCTGTATACGGTATGTATGGGTTAAGAAGTATATTTGATAATTTAATCCAACCAAGGTTCACATTACTAATCATAATAGCCAATGTCTGATGGTTAATTTCTGGGTTTGTAGATGTTTATGTGTTGTGGTTAACATTTTAAGGTAAAAAAAACAATACCGGGACAAATTAGACCTACTGCTTTCCATTAGTAAAAGAAGGCAAATGTGAATGCCCCAGCAGAGCGGATATTTTGTTCGTGTTCGCTACCTTACGGATATTAAAGAGATACCAAAACATACAACTTTTAAATATCCCGTGTCACCTTGACCATTAACCCATCATTATGATTGTATAATTTTTCACTTATAAAAATTGCACAATAATATTTTATTTGCTACAGTTAAAATAGCAATACAACGATCCTTTTGGTTACTTATCTAAAAATATGAACTTTAAGCATTCCAAAGAGTGCAAAATATTTTGGATATTCAAATAGCTACAATTTGCTAAACACATAGATTTTTTTTACACATTTTTGCGTTTATATTGGATAATTTTATGTATTTCTTAAATTTTATTAAACATTAATCCTGATACATTAGATTAAAACCCTGTTTAAACATGATTAAAATCTTAAAAGAATACATTTTTTGTGGCTTTATTTTGATCATTGGTCACGAAGGCTACTGTATGACAGTACGGATCGTAGAATGCGATGTGAAAATTGTGCATGATATACAATCATATTCCTTGTAAATCCCTGGTTACTAATGTAAAAATACAAAACGATATGCAAGATTAACTGAAACTCAGATAATTGAATTACAGTAGGGTTTTGATATTTTGAATCAAGTGCAAATGCGGCTAACATTGTCATTGATAAAAAACCCATTTAAGTTTCAAATCCACCATAAAAAATACGAAATTCTGAAAGATATGGAAAAATGGCCAATTAACTCATCAATATCTATGATTGAATTTCATAGACCCTGGATTTAATAATACTAATAATAAACTTTATTTATTGAGGATAAAAAACCTGTTTAGCCAAGCTTATCTTCCACAGCGTCCTCTGTTAGTAAAAGGGTTAGTTAAAATCATGATATAATAGAAAACAAATGAGCATTCAAATTATTATCACAGTAAGCATAGGCATAAAAGTAGTTGAGCTTATTAAATTACTATGATTTGACTAAATATATATACAATTGAAGGGTCATTTACACTTTTCATTAAAATTATCACAGAAGTAAAGATATACTATTCTAAGCTGAACCAATATGGTATTCAGTAAAAACCAAAGGTATAAATTACATATATGCTAATGTAGCAAAAACTACAAATTGACAGCATACACGCTAATATAGCGTAACTAAAAACATCAAAAAGCTATAAAAAGAAGTTTCTTTGATAAAAATTTAAAAAATACTCAACTGTATTTCTAATGCTTCCAATCATGTTTTGTATAAATTTAGGAAGGTAGAATGAAAGTCTTGTTTCAACTGGTAAGCTGTTCCAAATTTGGCTCCCTTCCACCACCAACTGTTTTGAATAAAAAGAAGTACGGTGTTTTGGTCCTTGTATAAAGTTTTGGGAAGCTGATCTTGTACGGGTGTCATTAGAAAAAAGGAACTGTGTAGATAGGTGTTCAGGTACAAGATTATTGACACATTTATACACCATAACACCTCTTTTAAATTTCAAATAATCGCTAATTTGGTATCCATCTTAATACAGAAAACATTTCCACAGATGGAGTGTCAAAAGGACCATCTAAAAGCAATCTTGCAGCTTGTTTCTGTGCTTTTGATAATTTCTGTATTAGGTTGAGAGAACATCCGCACCACACCGTACAACAATACACGAAGTGGGGGAAAAATACAGGAATGAAAGATTTCAATCTGGCTGGAAGTGGCAAATATTGACGTATACGTCTGAGTAAACCTAAACCACGGTTTACTTTAAATACAACGTGATCTGACCAAGATGTTTTTCAGATTTCACCTGTTCGATAATTTTCAGATCTAATGTAAGGTTTTAAAACATCATTGGTTCTACTCAATTTCTGTTTTGTACCAATAACCATACATTTGGTTTTTGGTTTTCTTGCAATTCAACAACAAAACAAAGTTTCAGTTGTCTCGTTTATTTTCTGTTCTCACAAACCATACTGCATTCCCAAACATGCACACAAACTATCAACACCACCACAAAACACCAAATTTAAACTGCTGTATCTATGTTTTGAAAATATTCAATATCCGACTTTGAACATTGTCGAAACTCTAATATATAGTGTTATGATTAGAGTGATATAACCTGAGTAATTAATCTGTTTCTTTTCGTTACAGTTGCCCCGACATATACAAATGCCCTTTCGTTGATAACATCGGGAGGGTGGTATCCAAACAACGTTAAATTTATCTGCTCCGGTACCGTAGGCAGCGACAGGGTATCCCATCTGTGGTGCTACAGACGGGCAATGGACACTGATTTTATAGTAAGTAAGGAAAATATTTTAAATTTTTTTTTTTTATTTATTTCTGTTTTCTTAAGTATGTTCATGAAGTTTTTTTTTCTCACTACTTGTTCTCATACAGTGCTTTGATATAAGAATGCTGATCAAATCATTCTTTGAGGGTCCCTGTACCACTGCTCTGTTTCTTTTCGTGTAAACAGTAACCTCCACGTAATTTCGTTTCGGATATAGCTTCCGTTGACCGGGTTGTTCAGTCGGTTAGAATGATGACACCTCTGACGTCAAGGTTCGAATTCCGGTCTAGCTCCGCTAAATTTGTATATAATTATGTATTTTTAATCTTTAATATTTTCTGTTTGGATAACAGAGCCAAATGATTTTCCTGTTTAGAAATGATTCGTCAATGTTATAGCCATGCCGATAAAAAGTTGCCGATGAACTCTTACGGTTTATGGCAGTAGTACGGGCCCGTTAAATGTATTGGACACTACTGACTATAACCAAATTAACAGGTTGGGAGGACAAAACATATTGTTGCACAATCGTAATGGCTGTTAGTGTTGAAATCTTGGATAGACGTGAGATTGCACTTGTGTCTGCTTTGTCAATGGAGAAACCAAATACATGGCCATATATATTGTTTTATTTCAACCATTTTCTCACAAAGTAAATCGTCCATGTCTGCCTTTGAACTTGCTACTGCTTTTGTTGAGCCGCTGAGATTACAATATATCTCTACGTCGTCGTAATGTATTGATTGACCATTAAGATTACCGTATGACTTTACAACACCGGATTGTTTGTCGATACCACTTTAATGCGTGTCAATGGACGGTTAAAATGATCAAACAACCATTCATACAACCATTCATATATTATTGTTGCATAAAAGACTTATATCGGATGTTTAAAGTATACATTTAAAGCTAAATACCATTTTGTTAATTCATTTGAAAAAAAATATTTTCATTCGTTATTGGTTTTACATCCTTGTAAGATTCATACAAATATTTTATTTTTATTTTTTCTTACATCTCTCCTCATATTTAAACCTTGGTCATCATTTTGGTAAATGAGGAATTCGAAACATGTCTATGGAATGTTGTGCTAATTTCAAATTAAAAAATACTTATATCTATATAAACCCCAACCCTAGCAAACAATTGGAAAGGTCGTGTTGCACTATTTCGTTTTTAATTTTTAGGCATACCCATACGAATCAGACATTCGACAACACGAGGTGGATTTAGTTGGGGAGGGGTGTAACTACATTCGAACAAGTTCTCTGACGTACACCGTGAGATCAGAAGACAGGAGTACTTCCTTTATGTGTGAGCCTGACACGGGCCGAGGATGTGGACAGAGTCGGGATGGCCTAAAAGCAAGCTTCACCCTTACAAACGGTACGTTGACCAAAAGCAGCTTCGCCGTCAAAAATAGTTTCATGCATCATAAAGAGAAGAAGCATTTACATTGATCTCAGTAAGTACCTCCTAACCTATCAATATTTTGACTCGTGCACTGCCTAGGCCTTGGATTACCAGATTAGTGCATTTCATAAAAATTTAAAAATTAATAATTATATAATTGTATCATGTTATTTATTCATTCCTAGAACACTTAGTGCATTTTTGAATTTAAAATGAATGATACGTTTATGTCATCAGATGCACCTCCTATGACGACCGTTTCAGACACTAACGCCGCCCCTATACAATGTAAATGTGAGTATATAATATTTCACTAAATATCTTATCAATATATTGTAAATGGTAAACAGATATTTAAAAAAAGGAAAAAACAAGTTTCATTTGCATTGTTATAAAAATAAGACGAATACAGTTACTTACACTTATCAAATTACTGCGTGCCTCGATTTTTATAAAGGAGTATCTAACCTGACTGCAAAACAAAAACAAATATGAAAACACACCGCGCTTTGCTTTGGCTAATTTATCAATTTAGTCTACACTGCCCAATTACCCACAAAGGTTAGCTCAAAATCAAATACTTGATTCGCTATGGTACTGCCACTTTATAATCCATCCAAGCACAAATGACATTCATATCAGCTATGAATGCCATTGTCAACGTTACTTGATCTAAGAAAAAGTAAAATCATATAACAACATTTTTAGAATTTATACATGTATTATCTGCAAAACATGCATTGCCCTGTCGCAATATAAGATATGTCTTAGAGTTTCTGAAAAAATAGTCATTGTTCAATGACTTTGATCTCAGCTGAGTTAAGGGGTTAACAGACGAAGATGTTAGCTTTAACTGTTTATCCTTATGATAAACCATTCTATCAAAAGAGCCGTTAATGTCACTTAGACATTTGTGAATTAACGATAACATTTTAAACCATGCCTTTTTGTATACCACTATGCTATGTACACAGGTAACGTGGTACCCTGGATCGTCGTTGCCGTGGTATCCATAGTGATCAATGTCATTGCGGTCATCGTTATCCCCTTTATACGAAGGTAATTAACGACATTGTTTTTAACTTTGGTGTGGCCATCACTTCGACGTTTAGGAACACTTTAATAACCTCACTTTTCAAAATTGGATTTGTATAATTTACTCTTTATTTCGGTTGTAAGATAATTATAAAGATGTGCAATAGTCATTAAATTGTACCAATGGAAAATACTTGTAAAATTGTGTACTTGTGACCCTTTGCAGTCATACCTTTTGTTTGTCGTTAATATACAATCTTAAAGTGATTATATATATTTATTAGTGCTCATGTTATAGTATATGTGATAGTCTCATTTGGTAGAAATACGTTGTCTGTCCATACGCTAACATATGAAGTCAAACACTTTGTCCATTATAGATTTCTGTAGACTTGTTTCCTATGCATAATATGAGCTATACCATGTTTGTGTAAAGACATTTTCCATTGGTCAATAACCATGGACGATTAACCATGCTCGTGTGATTATTATTTTTCAACGGACCAACGCTCTCCCAAAAACCTGCCCCCCAAATGTACCGGTAAAAAGCGAGTTGATGGACTGGTTTCATTTGTCGAATGAGGGTACCAGCATTTTTTGTTTTGTATGTATTTGAAGAGTTGCTATTCAACAAACAAAACAAAATACATTTTAACCTCTAGATCTTCTTAAAACCTGTTAAACTCACGGTTTGAAAGTTCAGCTGAACTTACCTCGAAAATAACTCGATAGCAATCGAATGAAATAAACATCTGACATAAAGCATGACGTCAGCTTGCCTTGTTTGTCATTGACCAAATTGCATAGATTAACAAAGGAAATATCTTCTCAAATATCAAGGTTAAAGCCTTCAAATAGACCAACTGTCCACAAGGTCAGAAATGATAGAGATGAGCAGCTTGTTGTGAAATGAAGTCATCAAGTGATAAAAGTTCGAGTGCGCAAAATAACAGCCTTATTTAAACAATAAGAATTTCTTGGTCGACTTGCTTGTCAAATGCGTATGGACATTCAGGTATATACAAGAGACTTTCATTACATTTTACTCGGTAGAAGAGATATACATTTAATCAATATATGTTTGTATATTATGATGGAATATAAACATTTACCTCAGGAACCAAATATATTGGGGAAATAATCAACTCAGCTAGCGGCTTTCGTGAATTATTTCTCACTCTTGTTACATATTAAACCATAATGCACGCACATACGTTTATTATTTCTTAAATAAACATCTCTTTCAGCTATTATGTTTATATGTTTTCTCGTTTACAGGTTAAGATCGAGAGGTTGACATCTGCAATGAAGTGAAGAATATATGAAATACGAAGGTATAATGCTACTTTTTATACTTTTAATTCACTTATAAAATAAATGATGCACACAAAACTTTTTTTTTTAAGTTTTATTCTTGTTAAAATGATCACTCAATACGTTGGCCATATAGCGCATGGATAGATAAAGACGAAAGATTAGTCAATAACATACTAATGCTGTTATTGTTTCATGGAACAACCAGCGTTTTGAAGTTAACAGTTTTATACAATATCCATTGAAGACATTTAACGGTTAAATCAAGAAACTATCTAGACGCATGTTATTCAGACAATGGCCTTTGATTCCATCAACACGAGCTTTATCCTAATACCTATTGTTACTTAACGTTTAATAACCTTTCGGGTTCGAATTTCGATTCTAGAACACAACACAACGAGACGTGTCATGTAAAGGTAAACTTATATTTCTTCATTTTTCACTTTATGCAGATTAGGCGAATGAACATGTTTTAATATAAACTGTAAATATTTCTGCTGACTAAATACTTATTTATTATTCTTTCTTTAAATATTAACAGACGAGACGCTACTCCAGTTAAACAACACATTAACGGATGGCTTGTGTGACTTTGCTGCGAAAAACGTTCATCACATCAACAGAAAATAAAGGAAACAGACTTCACCGGGAAACGTAAGGCTTGATATTCATGTTGGACGTATTATACTCGTCTTCGTCGTTGGCGTCGAAAACATTGCCGAGTTTAAATGTGAATATATGAAGACAATAGGCGCTGTATTTATTTCCAAAGTATATTCTTAAAACTTTTACAGACATATATTGACGATGAAAGGGAGCAAAATTATCTCCGTAACCACGATTTTTATCCTTTTGCATGTTTCATGCATAACTGATTATATGAATACGTTTGATGACTCAATTGACCGTTTTCCTTTTGTGCCATAGCAGCATAGCCTTACGAAACATCGTCAATATCATTAAAGGCAGTAACATTCTTATACAGGGAACATGTCGCCTTAAAACATTGCTGCATTTAATTGATAACATATACTATGCTGTTTGTGTATGAACTACAGACGGTAGATTTAATTTTTTACACGTGTGTTAAATCATCTTGAAGAAAGTCTAGTGTCATGATAGCATTTATGGGACATGTTATTTTACATTGTATCATGAACAAAAATATTATGCATTAAAGAATGTTTATGATATTTGCCCTTATCATATACTTATCATTGGTGGATGCTTATGAGTTGTTTTTGTTACCCAAATGTCTGTTCAACAGACCGTCATTCCAGATTACTTTGATGAAATTTTAGGCTTGTCACTGACAATATATAGGGTGTGCTGTGACAAATGCACTGTTGTTCTAATTGTGTGTCTTTCTGTTTTTTAATTATTTGACAGATTATACTTTTATTATCTCGAATAAACTCACAATTTTCATATCATGTTTTTCATCACATATTCAATTAAGTTCGCTTCTTGTCAAATCATAAAAACAATATACATGTTTATGGTTTTTAACTTGCAATGGTATATAGACAAAAAGAATATCTAAAGACATCGATCATTGTCAACATTTGAAACGACCACAATTACCTCTACATTTATCATAAGATGATTTCGGCAGATAATGGTGTTTGTTTCAAATGTCAGAAGTGAATCTTACTTAGCACTTTACTTCTACATGTATGTTTAAATAAGAAAGGAAAACACATGAATATTATTCGCAAGATTTTACTTTAGACAATTACAATTCCAGACTACATTATATATATTTATCAAGTTGAAATGTTTCCGAGTCATGTTTAACCGGATCAGTTGACTAGCAAAAACAAAGCAATGTTGTTTACCGTTTCCTGAATCAATATTCGTCCAATTTTTCAAATAATAGTTTACTAGACAATGTAAGGTTATTTGTTGTTGCATTGCAAATTTAAATTAAGGTTACATTTTTTACAATTCTAGACAAAACATTTTACCTACTACCTTTAAAGACTCCGATGCCCAACTCAAATTTCCATTCTGCAAGTTAATTGTTTTCCCGTAGTTTCAAGCATCCTATTCGTACTTCCTTTGTTTTCCAAAACTTGGCACGAGTAAGGAGGATTTTGAAAATGTCATTTTGTTCAGATTAGTTTCCTCACAAGAAATCAGGGAAATATGGGATACCTACAATCTGCTGGAAAACAATGCCATCGAACGAGTACTTGAACTGGCCACTTATTCCCACACTTAAAACCATGAAAAGTCCTCGTTAACAATATATTAAACTCTCACCTTTTCAAATTTGTTTATCTTTGAAATGAGTTTCCAATGACATTCCAGGTCTGGTCAGGTATTGTGTGCCCTTTGTTGACTGATACTACCCTTAAAGGGACTGGTCGAGGAAAAAGTTACAAAATAAATGGGTCTAAATGCGTTCTCTGGCTTTCCAAAAGTTATACCACGGCAATATGATGGTCGAGTTCTGCTTGCAATGTCCAGTTTTGACCACTGAAATCTCGGGGAAGCCCTGCGTAAATTTAGCGCAGATCTATTTATATATGTCACGTGGTTGTTTCGAAAGTGAGGCAGTGAAGATAACAACAATAGCATGCCGTCATGTGCCATGTCGGACTCAACTAGCGGACAAAACCGCAATACTATGTACGTAAATAATCGTTTTCAAAGGTCATGTATGATGCAAGTGTAGTATTCCTACCTATATGTTGTTGTTATATATAACAGTATTGATACCTCGTGCCTGTCATGACTTTTGCATGCATCTTTTTCTTTCGTCGCGATGTTTACATTTGGCCCTGTTGATGACGCACGTGCGATAAAATTGCATCACTGATCTGGGTCAATTGAGAGTTTTAAACTGTTAGGTGACGAGTTTCTTTAATATAATTATATTTTTTACTCTTAGCGAGTGAATTTCAGCAAAATTTGAATCGGTATATTTCATAAGAAGGTATTTTAAACATGTTTATGCCATTTTAGCAAATATGACATTTTTTCCCCCGACATAATAACATAAATACTGTTAATATGGTGTATACTGCGAATAAGTTGTCTATCATGTGGTTTTAAAATTACCCCACTTTTCATAGCTGTGCTATAGAACGTTGCATACACACTTAGAGTCGTATAAAAAAGACTTGAATAATGATACATTACGATGTTTAACTTAACTCTTGTCCAGTACGCTTTGTCACTTGATCAAGAAACGTTCCTTATTGGCATAGGCTCTAGAGCGTCATTAATCTGCCGGTTAAATGTTTTGTTTTCAACATTTTCAAATACAATATCAATATAATTTGCATCAATGCATACAAATTAGAAAATACACTTAAATTCTAATTCTAATAAAACACATTTTCATTAGCATTTCCTAGAAATACCAATGCATTACTTTAAATGATGTGATAAGCATCATGTTTGTTGATTAATAATTAAATAGTAAAGATAAATAATGAAATACCACTATTGACAATGGCATACCTACTATGATATGAGGTCACCCCAACGGGTATTTGTATATTAATGCTAAATTTAAATACATTTACTCGTGAGACAAACTTGTTTGCATGAAAACATACATATCTATTAAATACAACAAAAAATACAACAATTCATACACACACAGATTATAATAATTTCACTGAACATACACTTAGTCCTTAAACCATAAACAAATTAAATGCTAAGAAAAAACATAGTCATCAATTAATTTTACTTAATCTTTCGTTTTAGGACATTTTGCTAGGCTATAACTGTCTTCAATGTGATTAAAACGATAAATGAGAATTAATTCTTCGTGTGGAAATTGGAAAAAAGAAACATTATTACTTCTCCTTTTATTCCCAATGATAATCTTATAAGTAATTTATATTTTAACTTAACGCTTTCCTCCGTTGACAATTTCTATTTCTATTCACAATATTTTAAGGAATACATTTATATTTGCGCTGCAATGTCACTATGTATAGCAAGTAAACTTAACACCGGGTTATCAGACTATGAAATGAAATGCGCATGACCATTTTCTTTCAAATCCCTCAAATTCTACAGAAGAAGAAATATTTTTAAGACTTTTTCTGTGTTTCCATTTTTTGGTCCCGCTCTTTTACACCCAGGGGGCCCATCTCATCCATTTATACAAAACCGATAACTTTTTGGCCAAGTTAGCTTCAGACCAAATTTGATTTTGATCTCTCCATTGGTACAGACGGAGAAATATTTCCTTTCATTTACATTATTGGTCCCCGCACACCCTCCAATTATACCAATATGAGTTCCCTTTATCGGAAGATGCTCTAGAATGAATAAGGTAAAAATACCTCAATTGGTACAGAAGGATGTTTTTGAAGATTTACATTATTTCCCTAATGAGTGCAACCACTCTGTCCCAAGGGGACCACTTCCTAAGTTTATACAAAATTGAAAATGTTTCAGTTAAGGAGGACAAGGGTTTTTAACAATTACCTCTATTTTCCCTATTGTACCCCAACCCTCTGCAAATCTGTGAATGCTTTGGAAAAGGATACTCTAGAACAAATTTGATCAAAATCCTCTCAGCCCTTCGGGATAGCTGAGCTAAAAAGCACAAATCTAGTAAAAGATTACATAACCACATTCATTTTTTTATGTTCATAATATCTGTATTTGTCTTATCAATTTTTATCGGTATTTTCACCTTAAATGTATCATCTGAGGCCCGTCTGTAGCACCACTGGTGGGTTTTCCTGTCAGTCCCTACAGTACCACTGCAACTGTAAAAAGGTACATAATTACATTCAGTTGGATTTGGATTTTGTGATAACTGATGATGTCGTGAAAATGATCAACAGAACTCTATTTTAACAAACAAAAACTGGTGTGTTCAACTAAAATGATCAGGTTTTAAGTTTTCTTGTGAATTGCTCACCTGGTATTAATCTCACACTTGTAATCTTAAAAGTGGACTAATATACAGCTACAGGCAAAATATCTGTGTTCGATCCATTTGAATCTATTAAATGATTTAAACATATAACGCCTGCGACCTTGAAAGTTTATAGCCTTCCGTTCCGGCATGTTTCTGGCTAAATATCATTACCCTGAACCTTTTGAATATTCAGAACAAGTCATTTAAAGATTTAAACATAGTTGATCCCTGTGACCTTAAATATCAGCAAAGGTCATTCATTTAAACAAACTTGGTAGCCCTTCATCCCAGCATGTTAATTGCCAAATATCATCATCCAAGGCCTTTTGGATATTCAGAAGAAGTTATTTAAAGGTTTTAAACATATTTGACCCCTGTGACCTTGAAAATAGGTGAAGGTCGTTTGTTTGAACATACCTGGTAGCCCTTCATCTGAGCATGATACTGGTCAAATATCCTTGTTCTAGGCCTCTTGGGTATTCAGGAGAAGTCGTATAAGGGTTTTAAACATATTTGACCAATATGGCCTTGAAAATGGGTGAAGGTCATTTATTTGAACAAAGTTGGTAGCCCTTTATCCCAGCATGTTACTGGCCAAATATCATTATCCTAGTCTTCTTGGTTATTCAGGAGAAGTTGTTTAAATGTTTTAAACATATTTGACAATTAAACCCTTTGACCTTGAAAATGGGTGAAGGTCATTTATTTGAACAAACTTGGTAGCTCTTCATTCAAGCATGCTACTGGCCAAATATCATCACCCTGGATATTTTGTTATTCAGAAGGAGTTGTTTAAAGTTTTTAACATATTTGACCCCTGTTACCTTGAAAATAGATGAAGATTATTTATTTGAACAAACTTGGTAGCCCTTCATCCCAGTTTGCTTCTGGCCAAATAGCATCACCCTAGGCCTTTCGGTTATTAAGACGAAGTCCTTTAAAGTAAAATATTGACGCCGGACGCCAGACGGACGACGGACGGACGACGGACGCCGCACCACGGCATAAGCTCACTTGGCACTTCGTGTCAGGTGAGCTAATAAAACAGACAAACTGATTTCAAGAACATGTCTCATAAACTTGTTGTGTGAATGTTAATTTTGCAAAAATGTAGGAATTTCAGCATTGATGATAGAACGTTATCCTTTTGCGATAAGCGAATATACATATGTTCAATAAATCGCAAAATGTAAGCACTTTAGTATACTACAACTAAACAAGAAGCTTTGGTTTAGTTTAGTTTAGTATTGTTTAACGTCCTATCAACAGCTATGGTCATTTAAGGACGGCCTCCCTCCCCTGTGTGCAAGATGCATGCGCGTAGTGTATGCGTGTGTGTTTTGGGAGGCTGCGATATGTTCGTGTTTGTCTCCTAGTGATAACGCGGAACTGATGCAGACTTTATAGTGCTACCTCACTGAAACATACTGCTGAGGCACCCAGCAGGACACCCCACCCGATAGCATTTTACTGACAACGGGCGAACCAGTCGTCCTACTCTTAAGCAGGAGTAGAAATTACCATTTTTAAAGACTCTGGTATGAATCATGATCCATATTTTTATCTAATATAAACTTGTGCTGGTGATAACCTACTTAATTACTCATCAACTTTTATAAATATGGACATTTTTGGTCTGTATCCCATGAGTGGAGGGAATCCTGTCATGGATCCTGGATTCGAGGCTCTAAAAAAAAATATACATAAGTTTGGAAAACATAGTGAATACACTATTTCACATATTATAACAACTTTTAAATTTTTATCCTTACTTCCTAACGCATATTTCATATTTAAACATTTTATGTTTCATACTTAAAATAATCAACTTTGAAATTACAAAATAGCAACATACTTTATTATTCATATATATATATTTATACACCCACTGTTACCTTTAGGAGATAACTAATAACTAATTGTTCAATCCTTTTTCTAAATGAAATAAAATTTGTTGAAATGAATTCAACTTTTATATTCGTAATATTTCACAGTTCTGATTAAGGATATACAACTTTAAGCAAGTATACTACCATTTACATACTGTATGATTATGCTTATTATGACTGTTGATTAGACCTGTCATAATTACATCATCACTTTATTTGTGGCTGAGCACAGGAAGTGACTTCTATATTGTATCGTACAAATTGCTTCATCTTTATTACGTATTCTCGTGCTAGTATTTGAAGAACTGACATGTGAAATAAGAATTTCATCTGGTAACAATAATTCAAATACTGTAGATTATTTTTACTCCTTGCTATTTTGTGTGTAATTTAAATGAATGGTCAATAATGATATCAATGGAAAGCGAGTGTGTGAGTATAAGATTTTTCATGAATAGCATTTAGTGGAAATTTTTACTACAATTATATGATTCAATTAGTATGTAACATTTTTGTTTTCACTTGTATGTTGGTACCACATCAGTGTTAGTGAACGTGAAGTTACTACTGTACATTAGTTCTAAACTGTATAAATATTACAGAATATCAAAGATAGTCAATTCATCCATTACTGCTTCAAGGTTTTCTTTATCTATTTCGCATAGGTATAATATAATATTGTAATGTAATTTTATTCGTTTAACATTTCATTTTCTCGCGCACCTATGTTAACATTGTTATGGTACAATTTTGTTTTGTCGGGCGGGGTGTTGTATGTATGGAATGTGATGAGAGAGAGAGAGACAATGATGTAATGTATGGTCGAAGGGAGATAAGTGTGTAACTGTATTTAGAAACTCTCCTAAATGTGGCAAATTCGCGGGCTTCTGGAATAAAAGTTTAACGAGACAGACACTTTTGTTGATTCCTCACACATTTCACACAGACAAGCGAGTTACACAGGTGTTTACTATTATAACGGAATTATATTACAGGCTGTTATTTACCTGTGTACAAACACACCGAAGCAGCATACTAGGGGAGTAGAGATGACTTTCATTATTAAACCTTAATGTGATACTTAATATAATAATTTAATTACATTCTAAAGATAAATCTATAAAGCACTGTATTTAAGTTCTACATAAATTTTACTGTGCAACTGTTTGTCGGCGTTTTTTGTTTATTCGTCGACTTTATATAAGCAAGATACAATGTCGTCAATTTGTGATTATACGGTAAGTAAAAGGGGGGAAATTAAAAATATGCCAGACATGTTATTGCTATTTTGAAATAGGACAGACACAAATGTTTAAATAATACCGTAGCAGTATCACAATATTTTACTTTGAGATATCAATAATCGGGCACAGACACTTGTCACGAAAAGGCGACATTCAACAACTATGACATGATGGAATAACTTCCCATTGTAGGGTAAAGTAAGTAATTTAAAACGGATTTGTCCAGCTAAGATTAAAGAATAAACATTGTTGATCAACAACATAGAGTACATTGTCGTTTACTTCCCTTTAATTCATTTATACAGAAACGTTCCCATTAGTACTAGGAAACTTGTCATGAAATGCTACCAAGTCTATGTTACCCTGGTCGAAGTCGTCACTTTGGTCTCAGTTCAAACTGCAGTCTAAAAACCCTGGCCATTCGATATGACTGGATGCCGTTTACAAAATGTCAGCTTCAGAACAAAATCTGAAAACTAAATCGCAAAATGACGCTGTTTGGATGTTCGCGCGCTCGGCCAATCCTTATATTGCTAAAATTGTGACGTCAAAGCCGAAGAGTGTCACCGGAACTTAAGATAATATTTGTCAATATCTCTGTATAAGGCTGACCGAATTCATACGGTTTTCGACATTTTTTGTTTTTGGATAATATAGAATTATAAGACACTTTTATGTCCAGAAGTGTAAGAAAATATCACCAGAGGGGGTTTTCAAAGGTAAAACCCGAATCCTGAATTTCCCTATCCTTCACCCTTCGGCATGAAAGAGTATTTTTCTCTCATTCTAACTACGAGAATAAGCGCAGATACCATGAAAATGCGTCTGGACTGGCTACCATTTAGAAAATATCGATTTTTCATAAAAGGTCTCAATTTCAGCACGTTGCCTTTTCCGCATTGTGGCAACGGTGTTTTCCATGTTCGTGACGTCACGTCACTGTTGAGCCATTGTGACGTCCAGTCACGTGACATGGGGTACAAGATAAACATTTCCTGCACCCCTTTATTACCCTGGATAGCTCTCTCTTACACAAACGGAAATGAGAGAATATCATTTATTCGTTGTAACTTTCGATCATGGTACCATTTAATGTTTTTAGTCGGGCGATAAATGTTCACCATTGCATATGTACGTTCCGTCCTTAAGGTGTATCGGAAACCAGTCTCAGAACATGTGGCTTCCTAAGTAAGTACATAGCGACAGTCACATATATCTTTCGATCCATGCGCGACATGTGTGTGAAAGTGACGATTTGTTTCTAAAATATCAGTTTGAAGTGCGCTCCGGGCGCGGGATGCATATTTCCCGCATATTATAGATGGCCGGAGTCCTAACGTTAATCGACGACAGACCGATATGAAAAAAGTCGATAAAACGTCAGAATAATTCGCACTAGTTTTGAGGCTGGTGCAAAAAATGGTATTTATGATTTGAGATTAATGTAGAGGATTTAAGGTCAATACAGAAGAACATTGATGAGGATTTGAGGTTAATGCAGAAGAACAGTGAATAGGTTAATGAAGAAAAACAGTGATAAAGATTTAAGATTGATACAGAAGAACAGTCATTAACTTTGCGGTTACTACAGAAGACAAATGATAAGGATTTGAGGTTAATGTAGAAGAACGGTAATAAGGATTTGAGGATAATACAGAAGAAAAGTTTCAAGGATATGAGGTTAATGCAGAAGAACAGTGAGAAAGATTTAAGATTAATACAGAAGAACTGTGATAAGGTTTTGCGGTTACTACAGAAGAAAAGTGATAAGGTTTTGAGGTTACTACAGAAGAAAAGTGATAAGGTTTTGAGGTTAATGTAGAGAAACGATTAAAAGGATGCATTGTGAGTAGCGTGGTAGAAACGGTTATCAGGATGTGAAGCTGTTTTTAAATACATCAATTTATTAGGATTTGAGAATAGCATAGGAGAACAGTAATATGATTTTAGAATATCGCAGATGATGTGAATGGACGACTATTTTGATATATATAATTTAGTGTGTTATAAAACAGCTAAGGTCATTTAAGGACGAGCCTCCCGGAGGTTAATGTATAGGTGGATATGTGTATATTGCTATAGGCGGTATCATTGTGTATTTGCCTCATTGTTTACGTGAGGATCTGACACCGACTTTTGAGTGCTACCTCACTTAAATATCATAGTATTCCACTCAGTCATATTATAATGAAAACGGGTAAGCCAGCCGCTACTTTGTAGCCATCCATCCCAGCATATCAACAGCCAAATATCAAAATACTTAGCCTTTTGGTTAATCAGAAGAATTTGTTTATAGGTTTAAAACATTGTACCAAAGTGACACGGATTATAAGTCATAGACATTCATTTGAGCAAATTGTGTAGCCCATCATCCCAGCATATTACCAGCCAAATAACAAAATGAATAGCCGTTTTGTTAATCATAATAATTTGTTAATAGGTTTTAAACATCTTTACCCCTGCGTCCTTGAATATAAGTCAAGGTCATACATTAGAACAAACTTGATAACCTTTCATCCAAGAATGATGCTGGCCAAATATCAACATCATGGAACTTCTGGTTATTAAGAAAAGGTTGTTTATACCCCTGTGTCCTTGAATTTAAGTCGAGTTCATTCCTTTGAACAATTTTGGTAACCCTTTATTCCAGCATGTTACTTGCCAAATATCAACATCCTGGTCCGTTTTGTTATTCGGAAGACGTTGTTTAAAGGTTTTGAAAATAAGTGACCCCTGTGACCTTAAATATAACTCAAGATTATTCATTTGAACAAACTTGATAGCCTTTTATCTTAGGATGTTCCTGGCAAAACATCAAATTCCGGGACCATTTTGTTATTCTGAAGAAGATGTTAAAATGTTTTGAACATATTTGACCCCTGTGATCTTGAATATAAGTTAAGGTCAGTTGAACTTCGTCCCAGCATGTTCCAGTCTACTCGTCTGTAAATGAATAGGTGGTTGTGCAGAGCTTGACTTATTGAATGGTAGCTGTGAGCACCGGCTGGTTGCAAAGGCCCTGTAACCACGGGTGATGATTTGTAAACCGCTTTGAGACGACCTATTACCTAGATTGTGATAAAGCGGTATAGAAAAACCTCGCATCATTTATTATTATTATTGATAGAAATTTACATTTGTTCTCGATACTGGCTTGGTAAAATAAAAACTTACAATCTAAAAGTTGTGCTTTATATGCAATCAATGTACGGATAAAATGGGTCTATACAGTGTGTATACACTCTTTATTGATAGGCAAAATATCCCGGGTAGAGTGACATCGTTGTACAGGTAAATCTTACAAATGGCTCACTCGGCCCCAAAGCGTGACAAAGGGATCACGTTTAATTCGTACATTGATTGTGTTTGAATTTAAACTTTGATAGTTAATATTTCTAAATTGATGAATCCTATTGAAAATGTTAAAACTTACAGTTAGCAATTTGAGATGAGAATACCGGAACGAAACAGGAAATAAAGCCTACATCATAATACCTTTTACATGTTACCGGTAATATGAGCCGAATACAACCTTCTTTATGACAATAAGTTATTGACCCATGAATGACAAAGATCACCTACCTGTGAATACTGTGACTATTTAAATATATATGATGGATATGATTAAAAATTTCAATTACTATGATTCATTGATTCATATGAAGTAATATCATTAAACGTTGCCTTGCTCCTATTAATGACATATACACTTTACCTATCAATCATAATCTCTAAGTAACGAAGTGAAAGTGAAATAAAGTCAGAATAGGACATCTTAGATTTTCGATTAGTCCCAAAATTCAATATGCATAATGAGGGACCATGTGGAACCTTCATGTGAGATTTGAGAAAGATGTTTCGGGTTTTCTGAGATATTATGCTAACAAGAACTGCTTAAGGACTCACAGAACGACGGATGGACGGAAGACGGATCAAGGACGAAGGATAATTTGACTAGCCCCCCCATCTGATGATCCTTGGCTAAAAAGAACAAGGAATGGAAATTAACAAATAAAGTTAGGAAAGGAAAAGATAACTGCTCAATTGAGTGACCTGATACATATAATGGTGTAATTTTACACTTGTAGGAAATAACCCCTAGTACAAAAAGTGTTTGTAGTCACTGAAGATTGCTCTCCTTCTGCACCCGCTCGACCAGTCTGGGGGAACTTTAATGTGGAGTAAATATTAAACACAAAACATTACTATAATATATTTCTCAGGACCTTTATTATGAAAGAAAAATATAAGGTTTCGTAAAAAAACACATTTACAAATGCAAATTTCCTTATAAAGTAGACACCGGTCTATCCACAAGCATTACACAGTCTGCTGCTATTGTCTTCGGGTCACCGTTTTTTTTCACATACATATATCAAGTAAAATTACTGACGTTGTTTATTGTCACTATACGTCTGATCTAAAACAAAGGTTATTTGTGACGTCAAAGTATAACGTGCTAATGCATTACTGTGCATCGGGAAACATTCGTCTTAGTTTAACTTCGCCTATTTCGCCATCCACTATAAGGGCGAATTTATCCTGACAGCGAATATTAGTACACACGATGTAAATATATAGTAAGCACATTTGAAGGGCATATGTGTTTTGGTTTTCTATTGTTTAACGTCCTAATAACAGAAAAGTCATTTAAGGACGTGCCACCATGTGTGTTTTGTAGGCGTACATGTGTGTATGTGTGCTGGAGACCGGGTATGCTTTGTGTTAGGCTACCGTGTTTCCGCCAGTAGTATAAAACTCTTCTCCTTTGTCCAGTGTTATACCTCTAACAAGTCTTTTTAGCGTGAACTTTCCTTACGTGGACCGCGAGCTAGCGTGAACGTCATCGCGATGGACTATACTGTCCTATTCAAAGTAGTGTTATCCTTTCCTTGAAGTACAGTGCAATATCTAGTAATTTACTGGTGTGATCATCTTCGCCTTTTGCCAGTGTTCATATCCTGTTGAGTCGATATTTGTGGGGCCAGTGTCAATATCTAGTCTATATTTGTTGTATCTCGTAATTGTCAGTGGTGCTGTACACAGACTCGCATTGTGCCATTGTTTATATCCTGTTAATACTATATTTGCGGTATCTCGTAATTGTCGGTTGTGCTGTACACATCCTCGCCTTAGGCCAGTGTCAATATCCTGTCAAGTCTATATTTGTTGTACCTCGTAATTGTCAGTGGGGCTGTACACATCCTCGCCTTAGGCCAGTGTTTATATCCTGTTAATACTATATTTGTGATATGTCGTAATTGTCAGTGGTACTGTACACAGCCTCGCCTTAGGCCAGTGTCAATATCCTGTTTAGTCTATATTTGTGGTATATCGTAACTGTGAGTGTAGCTGTACACATCCACGCCATGGGCAAGTGTCAATATCCTGTTAAATCTATCTTTGTGGTATCTCGTAATTGACAGTGGTGCTGTACACATCTCGCCTTGGGCCAGTGACAATATCCTGTTAAGACTATATATGTGGTATCTCGTAATTGCCAGTGGTGCTGTACACAGACTCGCCTTGTGCCATTGTTTATATACTGTTAAGTCTATATTTCTGGTATCTCGTAATTGTCAGGGGTGCTGTACACAGACTCGCCTTGTGCCATTGTTTATATACTGTTAAGTCTATATTTCTGGTATCTCGTAATTGTGAGTGGTGCTGTACATATCCTCGCCTTGGGCCAGTGTCAATATCCTGTTAAGTCTATATTTGTAGTATCTCGTAATTGTCAGTGGTGCTGTACACGTCCTCGCCTTGGGCCAGTGTCAATATCCTGTTAAGTCTATATTTGTGGTATCTCGTAATTGTCAGTGGGGCTGTACACATACTCCTCTCTTCTAGAGAATACGCTGTTTAAAACATAACACAATAAAATCAAACAGTTATTTAGTTAGTTATTTGGTGAAAAGATGTATCTAAACTTGAAATGTTCAAATGTATTTAAGATATACATCAATTACGAAATGTAATGCTAGTTATTACAAATGAATTTCAACAACGTTTAGCAAACGTTTTAGAGCATTGGTGTTGCCTTAATTTACTAGAACAGCAAATGCAACGAGTGACTATGAAAACATCTGAACTAAATAACTTGACAAAGTCGCAGTGTATGTAACGTTTCCTTACGGAATAATACAATGAAAAGGTAAAGCATATTTACGTGTTAATCCCCTGGTACTCTACACGTTCACGTAAACGTTCTGTTGGTTAAAAAGATGTGTTTAGTTATCAAACTGAACCCCTTTCAAATGGCAATTATAAGCAAAACCAAAATAACAATAAAATGACAGTGGATAAGAAGTGTGTTCATGCACTACCGAAATAAAATATATTTGTAATGGTTTTCATATATTAATATACAAGAATATAAATAATGAATACTATCCAAACTTCCGGAAGTATTAAAGTGTTCAGGGTAGTTGCTTCTTATGCAGCAACACTTACAAGTAGGCGTAACCAGTCGTACATGTTTGGTCAATAAATTGATGTAGTTATCTAGGTTTGCTTGCATAACACACATGGTTGACTTTGAATATCTGAGATTAAATCAGATTTGTTATTATGCATAACCCATAATTTTTAGTTTACAAAATAAATAATGAAAGCCGTCGTTACCTTTGTATTTTCCTACGTGTAGACAGAGATAAACAACAGCAAAAATGAGGGCGATGGTGATAACGATAAATACAACAGCGACAACGATCCAAGGTATGACGTCACCTGCGTAGATAATTAAAACCACATATTTATAAGTCACATTATAGGGGTTGGTGCCTTTATCAGTAATTATATTATGATATATTTTTCACTAAGTAGGAAGACGCTCCCAAACACTGAACGTTTTATTTGATCCTCCCCAACACCGAAAAACGAAAAAAAATACAATTTAAAAGAGGACAACATACCTGTGCTTTCCACTGAATCTTGAACAGGTTTCGTTGTTAAAGGCACATCTAAATAAAAGTATTCAAAATATTATAAGTATCAGCTTCATTAAAATTCCCGGATAACGACACATAAACTTATAAAACATACACTGAAACACACGGACGTCTTCATACGGACGTTTAATTTTTATTTCTAGCAAGAGGCCCCGCGGGCCTGTATCGCTCATCTGGATAATAAGTAACCACCCCTTTGTCCCCTCGAGAGACCACACTCCACACTATACAAAAACATGAGTCCCACTGCAAAAGCAGACTCTGCACACAATATGGTTAAAACTAGGGTTGTCAACGGTTAGCCGGTTACTCGGTCGGAAGACAACGAACAGGTAACACAAATAAATATCCGAATAGTCGGAAAGGACTAGGGGCGTTAATGGTCATTTCCAGCCTCATTGGGGATTTTGAATTTGTTTGTCACATGCGGAGGTTTTCATTTCTGCATGCTAACTATCCAAACACATATTTTTGTATAGCAACGCGATTTCGTTGCTATGGTTGGACAACTAAGTATGCGCATTGGAATAAATCTGCACCAAAAAAGAAAGCCCCAATAACCAATCTGATGTTTATAAAAGAAATTGGTAAAAAAAATCAAGTTAACTTCTTATGAGATCATCTATGACCAATAACGCCCCAATAAAGTGTATATATATCACAATACTCCTGTTCATGTAATATGAGAGATACCATGAAACTTCTTACTTACAAGAGATACGTGTAGCTCTATCATGCAAACAGGTATTATAAATATTCATGTATGATTACTTTTTAGGCAATGCCCAATATGTTCATGTTCAGGCTTATAAGTTGGTGTTGCTTTTGTTCTATATTGTAAATATTGACAGAGATGCCGCCAACACCATAAACAAGAGGTCAAAGGGTCATAGCGGTCACCTGAGTCATATTATAAGTACTGGAAATTCAATGTCATTGTTAAGTTGTGATATTGAAATCAACATGTAAACGAAGTAAAAAATAAAACTTGTCATATCACCAAAGGATAAGAACTTTAAAAACTATTCTAATATATTATTTTGGTAATGTTATTTAGCAAATTTTCCCCTTTGGCCAACCCCTAGGATATGTCAGGATTTTACTTTCTGATTCTATTTTATTTCAATTCATTATAACTATTCTAATCATGTTTGAATAATTTCTTGCCGAAAATGGACAAGATATAGTCAGAAGTGTTATTTCCCTATATAAACCAGTTAATTTTACCCTCTCCAAAGGAGAGCAGATGACATGGCGGAAAATGAAATTTACAAATTAGATAATGCACCTTAGGACCTTTCTTTCCATGAAGAGTATTTGTTTGTAAAACCTCAGAGTCTGATAAATAAGATTTTTATTTTAAAACCATTTTCCCCATTTTGGCCCCACCACCTAGCCCCTGGGGATGAAGCAGGATATAATTTTCTCATACAATCTATTTGCCATCTGGCACCATAATCATTCCAATCAAGATTGAACTGCTCAAAATGGACAAAATATACCCATAAGTGTTATTTCCTTGTATAATCTAAAGTAAACGTTACCACTTACCCAAGCGAAAATGGATGGTCCGGGGGTAATGAAATTGAAAAATAGATAAACCCCCTGATGGAATTGTCATCCATGCACAGAAGTTGATTGTAGTACCTCTGAGTCTGAAGAAGTAGACTTTCTTGCCGAAAAATAAAAAAAAAACTGTTTAAATCTCAGATATTCAAAGTCAACACTGTGTGTTATGCAAGCAAACCCTGATAACTACTTCAATTTACTGACGAAACATGTGACTTGTTACGCCTACTTGTATGTATTGCTGTATAAGAAGCAACTATATTGAACACTTAAATAGTTGCGAATGTTTGTAAATATTCATGATTGAAATTATTGTGTATTAATATATTATTGGTAAATTTTCCCTTTGTGTCCCCGCACTAGACCTTGGGGATTGGACAGGAATCCCAATTTTACAATGCAATACCCTCCTCAATTATAGATGATTCTGACTTAGTTTGAACAATTTCCTGCTGAAAATGAACAAAATATACCCAAAAGTGTTAGTTCTCTATATAAACTGTTGTCAAGTTTCCGAAGGAAAAACGAATGGCCCGTTTTTTTTTACAATTTAAATAAACCCATGATGATTTTTCCAACCATGCAAAGAAATTGACTGAAGTACCTCTGAGTTTTGAAAAGAAGATTTTTAAAATATTGGTTTATTTTCCCAACTTCTTACAAGGATGCTTCTGACCAAGTAAGAGTAATTTCCAATTGAAAATCGACTAAATATACCAAAATGTATCCCCTCCCGAAGGGAAAACAGATGGCCCGGGAAGACTGTAGTACGNTTATAAGTATCAGCTTCATAAAACATCCCGGATAACGAGACAGAAATTTATAAAACATAAACTGAAACACACGGACGTCTTCATACGGACGTTTACTTTTATTTCTTACAGGAGGCCCAGAGGGCCTGTATCGCTCATCTGGATAATAAGTAACCATGGGAAATTTCTCATTAAATATAACAATGCAACTTTTTCCATGTGGGGTGGATAATTTCGGCGGAACGAATGGCGTTGTAATTTTTTTTTAAGTTAATCTTACTCAGTGATTTGTTAAAACAGCACATATGTATGTTAAAACCACATATTTATAAGTCATACTATATTTGTTGTCGAATTCGAAGACGTTGGTGCCTTTATCAGTAATTGTATTATTCACGCTATTTCATGAAATATTTTTCACTAAGAAGGAAGAAGCTCCCAAACACTGAACGTTTTACTCGATCCTCCCCAACACAGAAAAAACCCATTTACAGTTAAAAAGAGGACAACATACCTGTGCTTTCAACTGAATCTTGAACATATTTCGTTGTTACAGGCACATCTAAATAAAAGTATTCAAAATATTTTTAGTATCAGCTTCATTAAAATTCCCGGATAACGAAACATAAATTTATGAAACATACACTGAAACACACGGACGTCTTCATACGGACATTTACGTTTATTTCTAACAAGAGGCCCCGAGGGCCTGTATCGCTCATCTGGATAATAAGCAACCACCCCTTTGTCCCCTCGGGAGGCCACACTCCACACTTTACAAAAATATGAGTCCCACTGCAAAAGCAGGCTCTGCACACAATGTGGTTAAAACTAGGGTTGTCAACGGTTAGCCGGTTACTCGGTCGGAAGACAACAAACAGGTAACAAAAATAAATATCCGAATAGTCGGAAAGGACTAGGGGCGTTTAGGGTCATTTCCAGCCTCAACGGGGATTTTAAATTTGTTTGTCACACGCGGAGTTTTTCATTTCTGCATGCTAACTATCCAAACACATCATATTTTTGTGTAGCAACGCGATTTCGTTGCTATGGTTGGGCAACTAAGTATACGCATTGGGAAAAGGCTGCACCAAAAAAGAAAGCCTCAATAACCAATCTGATGTTTATAAAAGAAATTGGTAAATAAATTCAAGTTAACTTCTTATGAGGCCATACATGACCAATAACGCCCCAATAAAGTGTATATATATCACAATACTCCTGTTCATGTAATATGAGAGATGCCATGAGACTTCTTTCTTATAAGAGAAACATGTAGCTCTATCATGCAAACAGGTATTATAAATATTCATGTATGATTACTTTTTAGGCAATGCCCCATATGTTCATGTTCAGGCTTATAAGTTGGTGTTGCTTTTGTCCTATATCGTAAATATTGACAGAGATGCCGCCAACACCATAAACAAGAGGTCAAAGGGCCTTAGCGGTCACCTGAGTCATATTATAGGTACTGGAAATTCAATGTCATTGTTGAGATGTGATATTGAAATCAACATGTAAACGAAGTAAAATATAAAACTTGTCATATCACCAAAGGATAAGAAATTTAAAAACTATTCTAATATATTATTTTGGTAATGTTATTTATCCAATATTCCTCTTTCGCCAACCCCTTGGATAGGTCAGGATTTTACTTTCTGATTCTATTTGATTTCAATTTCATTATAACTATTCTAATCATGTTTGAATAATTTCTTGCCGAAAATGGACAAGATATAGTCAAAAGTGTTACTTCCCTATATAAACCAGTTAACTTTACCCCCTCCAAAGCAGAGCAGATGACCTGGCGGATACTGAAATTTACAATTTAGATAATGCACCTAATGACCTTTCTTTCCATGAAGAGTATTTCTTTGTAAAACATCAGAGTCTGATGAATAAGATTTTATTTTTAAACCATTTCCCCCATTTAGACCCCACCACCCAGCCCCTGGGGATGAAGCAGGGTATTATTTTCTCATGCAATCTATTTGCCATCTGGCACCATAATCATTCCAATCAAGATTGAACTGCTCAAAACGGACAAAATGTACCCATAAGTGTTATTTCCTTGTATAATCTAAAGTAAACGTTACCACTTACCCAAGCGAAAATGGATGGTCCGGGGGTAATGAAATTGAAAAATAGAAAATGCCCCTGATGGAATTGTCATCCATGCACAGAATTTGATTGTAGTACCTCGGAGTCTGAAGAAGTAGACTTCTTGCCGAATAATAAAAAATCTGTTTAAATCTCAGATATTCAAAGTCAACACTGTGTGTTATGCAAGCAAATCATGATAACTACTTCAATTTACTGACGAAACATGTACGACTTGTTACGCCTACTTGTATGTGTTGCTGTATAAGAAGCAACTACATTGAACACTTAAATAGTTGCGAATGTTTGTAAATATTCATGATTTAAATTATTGTGTATTAATATATTATTGGTAATTTTCCCTTTGTGTCCCCGCCCTAGCCCTTTGGGATGGGACAGGAATCCCAATTTTACAATGCAATACCCTCTCAATTAAAGATGATTCTGACTTAGTTTGAACAATTTCCTGCTGAAAATGAACAAAATATACCCAAAAGTGTTAGTTCTCTATATAAACTGTTGTTAAAAACGAATGGCCCGGTTTTTTTTTACAATTTAAATAAAGCCCCTGATGATTTTTCCAACCATGCAAAGACATTGACTGAAGTACCTCTGAGTTTTGAAAAGTAGATTTTTGAAATTTTGGTTTATTTTCCCGTTGGAGCCCCACCCGGGCCCCTGTAGTTGAGGGATTAATTCCAATTTTACAATTTGAACCAACTTCTTTCAAGGATGCTTCTGACCAAGTAAGACTAAATTCCAATTGAAAATCGGCTAAATATACCCAAATGTGTCCCTTCCCGAAGGAAAAACAGATGGCCCGGGAGGACTGTAGTACTTCTGAGTCTTGAGAAGAAGAATTTGGTAATATTGGTAAATTTTCCCTTTGGGGCCCTGCCCTTACCCCTGAGGTTGGGACAGGAATCCCAATTTTACAATTGCGTAGCCTCATCTATCAAGGATGATTCTGACCAAGTTTGAAAAATAAATCCATTCACTGGTTCATGAGATGAAGTCAATAATGTAAAAAACAAATACGCATAACGGACGACAACGGACGGAAACTGATCAGAATAGGTCAATTGAGAAAAGCTCAGTAAGCATGGACAAAAAATCTTATAACATATAATATAATTTCCCCATTGGGCCCCGCTCCTCTGCCCCCAGAGGGTCCAAACCGAATGCTTTTACAAAATTGAGTCCCCTTGGTCCAAGGATGCTCCAGACTTAATTACGATAATCCTCAATCCTTACGGGGGAAAAAGAATTTGAAAGGTTTTACCTCTATTTTCCCTATTGGGCCCGCTTTTCTACCCCAGGGGGGCCGACCTCACCGTTTATACAAAAGTACCATTGGCCAGAGGATGCTCCAGACCATATTGGGATAAAATCCCTTAATCCCTACGGTAGACTTTTCATAGACCTATATGTGTAAATGGGTATATTTAAGCATTTAACTGTTAGCAGATGCAGTATGCATTCATATCGACTGTATACTGCATCTGGTAACAGTTCAATGCTTATATTTACATTTATATGTATATAGTTAGTTTGTTTTGTATAGTAACTGAAGCAAAAATACGTTTGAATTTCCCGCTTATCATATCAGTGACGTCAGTAAATTCAAATCCCAGAACAGCCGATATTTCCAGAAGAAATAATATAGTCCCTCGTGTCATTGAAAACCACACGCACATAAAATGGTTTGAACACAAACTTAACTTTATTATTTATTTCATATGAGTGTTTATGTTGAAAAATTGTTAATAATTGCCTAACTTCTGCTTAAAAATTTAAAATTAAAGCTGTTTTCCGCGCATTGATAGATAACATGTATTTTGAAGTGATGCGGCGCTGAACGGACTTGATTGTTTCCTCGGAAATGCTTATTTTTCCTTCGACTGGAATATTACGTTATTTACAGAAGCATATATACTCGGAAACGTTTAATTAAAGTGGTCCTTTCAGAAGGTGATAACGATTCCAAGGACATTTCGTTTAAAATAGATTCCATGTCTAATCGGTCAGATTAGCATCGCTAGCAGACGACGTTCACAGGGGCTCGGTTTTGCGATTTTGAGTAATGGATGACATCACTGAAAAACCACAACACTTAAAAAGGTATTTATACACATTTTAAAGCCTTGTCGATACCCTCGACTTTTACAAGGTTTTAGAAATGCTGAATTTTAGCGTTGTGGTTATTCACTGATGTTATGCATAACTAAAAATCTCGAAACCGATCCACTGTGTGATGACGTTGACAAACTTGGTAATTTCATATCTAGATGGGCGCTTACAATAATTTTGTGGTACCTACACATCTTATAATAGATTTATATTGTCATATTTGTCAAGTTGCTTTTTTTTTTGCGATTACCTATATTGCTAAATGCTAACGAAACCATAATGTTTTCCGACTATAGGCCTATTGAAACCGAAAGTATCGGGAGGCCATGTTTGTTTATCTTGTACCAGCTGTATTCTTACATTCGTCGTATCACTGTAAATTGTAGTATACAACCTCATATACTGCAATTTGGTTTACTAACGACATATAGGCAAATGCAACACAGAATTTAAATATAATCAGGTAAACATGACATTGCTGCGAAATAATATATGTTTTAATTTAAAGAGAAATTATGTTGATTAGTGTCTGAGATACATATTGTAATTGGAGTTGGCATATTATGTGATGCTTCAAATAAAATGCTACATAAATAACACGGCAATATATTGTAAGAAAATATATAGTCCCGCACCGGTTGTTTTCTATATTTAACAAGCAGTACACTTATGTCAGGAAGCATAGGTCACAATCAGGTCACAGTTACCTACTTCTTGCACTCTGTAATCCCAAAATGTTCTTGTAAATCAAATATGGTTACTCCAGTTGAAAAAGTATAGAAAATATGCCCCGAACAAACATTTGCAAAGTAAAGGCCAAAGCACAGTGACATAGTTCTTTAATAGTGACGTTCCTCTTGCTTGCACTTTCACTCCGCCATCCCAAATCTGGTACTCCAGGTGAAATAGTATCTCCCCCACGGCAACCGTTGGGGATTGAATAACGTTGATGGCGTTGACAATTTTCCCTTTCTACCTATGTAAACGTGACATCACCTTAAAATTATCTTGCCTAACATGGCGGATGTTGTTGATAAATCGGAACACGCTTATTCTTCCAGAAAACCTGGTCTTATTCCCGTCTGATTGTGCTGTTTCATTTGTTGTCCATATTTTGCCCAGTTTCGATAAGTTTATTCGGAGTTCTAATCAAGGATTTGTTGACTGTCCGCTTTTCTCTTATCTTTTCCTGATGTTCTGTCCTTAGTTACTGACCTATCGGATAAACAGATTATCTGGAATACCTTTAAAATAACTATAGTTAAGTAACCTATTTCTAACCTTCGCCAGGATAAGAGTGAAACATACGTAAGTTGCTAGTTCTTGTGCCCGTTTTTCGTTTATGTATAATTGTCCTTTGAATTTAATCAAGGATGATAAGCTTTCATACTTACAGTTTCTGATGGTAAAGTTGGTTTTCAGGCCTGCTGCACTTGTACCACACAAGCTGCCAGTGAATGGTTCACACATATATGAGGTTTCTGTATCTGCTGCCGTTACATTGTAGGTAAGTGTACTGCTGCGTCTGTAGTTACACCCGTCCTGGACCAAACCATTTTCATTCTGATTAATGTCCGCTGCAGTAGGGTAATCCTATAAAGCAGAAATCTACACAATAATACCAAAGTCTTATCGACATAATAGCAAAACTCATTCTAACTTAATACCAAACATCTTCATCAGCTAGTTGAGTGTTTGCTACCGGTTATGGTAAAGCTAATAAGAAAGTAAGCACGGTCGTCCTGTACCACGTTTTAGTGATTTTCCAATATTATAGTTAGGTTTGGTTAATATTGTTTAACGTCCTATTTATAGCTAAGGTCATTTAAGGACGTTCCTCAATGTGTGTTGTGTAAGCGTGCATGTGTGTGTGTGTGCCGTAGACAGGGAATTTTGGTGTAAATATTAGAGCTAATCAAACGTGACATAACAATATGTAGTAAGTGGACTGTGTACCGCACAAGAGTAACACATGACGTAAACTGTACCGTAAATCCGGTATTGCTGCCTGCTTGTTTGTAACACCACGTGTGGATCTTCTTGTCACTGCCTACAGTACCGGAACAGCTGAACGTTAGTGTGGTACCCACAGAGTAATACTGACCATTCACATTGGGAGATGGCGTAACATACAGGGCGTTGGTGTAGGTCGGCAGAACTGTAACAGATATATTAGCTATGTTTAACATTGGGAGATAGCGTAACAAACAGGGAGTTAGTGTTGGTCGGCAGAACTGTAACAGATATATTGGCTATGTTTAACATTGGGAGATGGCGTAACAAACAGAGAGTTAGTGTAGGTCGGCAGAACTGTAACAGATATATTGGCTATGTTTAACATTGGGAGATGGCGTAACAAACAGGGAGTTAGTGTAGGTCGGCAGAACTGTAACAGATATATTGGCTATGTTTAACATTGGGAGATGGCGTAACAAACAGGGAGTTAGTGTTGGTCGGCAGAACTGTAACAGATATATTGGCTATGTTTAATATTGGAAGATGGCGTAACAAACAGGGAGTTAGTGTAGGTCGGCAGAACTGTAACAGATATATTGGCTATGTTTAACATTGGGAAATCGCGTAACAAACAGGGAGTTAGTGTAGGTCGGCAGAACTGTAACAGATATATTGGCTATGTTTAAAATTGGGAAATCGCGTAACAAACAGGGCGTTAGTGTAGGTCGGCAGAACTGTAACAGATATATTGGCTATGTTTAACATTAGGAGTTTGCGTTACAAACAGGGAGTTAGTGTTGGTCGGCAGAACTGTAACAGATATATTGGCTATGTTTTACATTGGGAGATGGCGTAACAAACAGGGAGTAAGTGTAGGTCGGCAGAACTGTAACAGATATATTAGCTATGTTTAACATTGGGAGATGGCGAAACAAACAGGGAGTTAGTGTAGGTCGGCAGAACTGTAACAGATATATTGGCTATGTTTTACATTGGAAGATGGCGTAACAAACAGGGAGTTAGTGTTGGTGGGCAGAACTGTAACAGATATATTGGCTATGTTTAACATTAGGAGTTTGCGTTACAAACAGGGAGTTAGTGTTGGTGGGCAGAACTGTAACAGATATATTGGCTATGTTTAACATTGGGAGATGGCGAAACAAACAGGGAGTTAGTGTAGGTCGGCAGAATTGTAACAGACATATTGGTTATGTTTAACATTGGGAGATGGCGTAACAAACAGGGAGTAAGTGTAGGTCGGCAGAACTGTAACAGATGTATTGCATATGTTTAACATTGGGAGATAGCGTAACAAACAGGGAGTAAGTGTAGGTCGGCAGAACTGTAACAGATATATTGGCTATGTTTAACATTGGGAGATGGAGTAACAAACAGGGATTTAGTGTAGGTCGGCAGAGCTGTAACATATTAAAATTGACTGTATTCACATAAGAAGAAGGCGTCAACATCCGGGTGTTGATGTAGGTCGGCAGAACTGTAACAGATATATTGGGTATGTTTAACATTGGGAGATGGCGTGACAAACAGGGAGTTAGTGTAGGTCGGCTCATATATATATATATATATTAGCTATGTTTAACATTGGGAGATGGAGTAACAAACAGGGATTTAGTGTAGGTCGGCAGAGCTGTAACATATTAAAATTGACTGTATTCACATAAGAAGAAGGCGTCAACATCCGGGTGTTGATGTAGGTCGGCAGAACTGTAACAGATGTATTGGATATGTTTAACATTGGGAGATAGCGTAACAAACAGGGAGTTAGTGTAGGTCGGCTCATATATATATATATATATAAGAATTAATAATAATGTCTTAATGAATATTATTTAACGAGTTGTAACAATCCTTTGTTTGTCTGTCTATTACTACTTTTATATACAAATATATATTTTACATATTAAACAATTTTTCAGTCGCAGCGAGTCTATATACTGGATGTGTGGTGAAAGATGAAGAAATCTTAAGGAAATCAGCCACATGCTCCAAAACTTTCCAAATACTGTTTGATAGAAAGGTTTTAAAAAGCCCTTTTATAAGACATTAATTAGTGACAAATGCATGCACTCGCGATCATTTACTGCTACATGGGAAAGATGAAATCAACTCTTGACACAAGGACAGCAAGGTAAAAACTGGTTTTTCACCATTTACCAGTAACTGCGGGTATTTCATAGTAATATACCAGTCCTTTCTTCTTTACCTTTTTTTCTTTCATTCTAGAATATTTCTGTTATAAAAATGTGAGATACGTACCTGTAGCAGTAATATATTTAGCAGCAGAAACCACGACACCACCACCTGCTGTCAGAATTACTCCCATATTACACTTGTAGGCTCCTCCATCCTCACATCGTGTGTTGTTTGTGGAGATCGTTAACACAAGCCGAGCACCACCGACACTATCCACATTTCCTGTCGCTGACACACCCTGTCTGTTCTGGTAAGCTGTGTTACCCCAGCTGATTACTGATGATGAACTGGCTTTATTATAGGTTACAGTCACTATTGATGTATAATAAGTACTGCTAGTGTTTTTTCGAACACTAATAGTACTGACATCACTGATACCAACAACTGAGCTTGGCTGACACATGATTCTAAGTTCTGATGTCGGCGTTACCAAAGTACTTGTTCCTGTTATGGTGATGGACAGACCAGAAACTGAAACACACCAAAACATGATCTGAGATACCAGTATAGCTCGGCTGATATGTGGTTCCGAGTTCAGAGATCAAGAATGTGATCAACGTTGTTCATTACTGTTACACAGACTACCTGGCCGAATTTGCATGACATGTTTAGGGACAATGTAGAGCATTTAGGGCCATTCAAACGGCGATTGTTTTGAAGTGTTTTATGGCCCTTCGACAATGGATCATTTGAGCCATTCCAATGGCGGAACCAACATGATAGTTACTATAATATCGTGTAATGATGGTAAGTTAACAATCTTGTTAATACCCCTATGATTTGTAGGCGTCCAAAAACCTCTAGTCTCAATATTCAGATTATATTGTACTACACTTTGTATAAATTCGCGTGTGATACAGAATGTTGAATTACTAAACTCGACCATGTGTCGTATGTGGTTCGTTTTAGGTACCATGCGTACCGTGGTTCACTAACCTACTATGGAATCTACGTGTTTACAGTGTTGTTATTAAAAATATGGCGGTTCACCAACATGCATTGTTATAGTCGTCTGTACAAGAATCCTACAAACAGATAACAAACGAAACAGACCAGACCTCGTATTAAACAACTCATCGTCTGTTTAAATCGGCAAATAGATATATTTTTCTAGTGTTTGAACGCCATTTTTACGCTATGATAATAAGATGTCATTTATCTGTCATTGACATCGTTTTGTCCGCTAATGTTGATTGTTTATTTTGGAGTTTTTGGGATGGAAATTGAACGTTAACTCGAGCTTTTCATGCGATTTTTATGAGAAGTCACAGTCACCACTCGCCTAGTATAGAGCAGGGCTACAAGACAAACTGTTTAACTGAATACAGCAGTGATAAAACGAGTTCCTACATGTTTATTACGGGTACTTCCTATACATACGAAGAAAGACCATGCACAAGTATCATTCCTTGTTTTAAAATGTTAATACTGGTCCGTATTCGAGTAATAGATATGTCAATATAATAATATAACTTAAATGTCAATAGAATTACAATTATCTCTCCATTCAGTTAATATCGAAACATCGGGAAATGCGTGTGCAGCTTCATTATTCCTAACGTGCCTTCATTTGAGAAAATTTAGAATGGGCTCCGTTTCCTCTTATTCCATCCTATTCTTATACGACTGATTATTTGTGATCAATTGTACGATTTTGTTCATTGTGTTTAACACGAACTTAAAATTAATCGTAATTCTGACCAGATGCGTTCCCATAGAGGCACACTATTCAAAAGACTTTGCCCAACGGGATTGTTCAGTCTTGACTCATTCGGCGGGTCGTATGACCGCCATCCAAAATTCCCCAAAAATTGTCAGAATATTCGATTATGAAGGCGAAATTCTCGGAAATATGGATCTTAGATCGAACGAATCTGCGTGAACTAACACCATGTTCATAATTCAAATGACGATAACCTGCCTGGATACATTAAGAAACGGCAAAGGAAATCGCTGCAGACGAGGCGACAGGGACAGAAATTAAGAATGAAAGATTGGTTAGCCTAATCAACGATATGATCAGAAAAGGAAGGTTGGATGATCAGATAAAAGAACAAGAGGCCCAAGGGCCTAAGCGTTAACCTGATTTATATATTATAGGTACTGGTAGCTCTATTTCATTGTTGAGATGTACAAAATGTGGAAATCAAGAAGTAAACAATGTGAAATACAATACCTATCATGTTACCAAAGGATAAGAACTTTAAAAACTATTCAAATACGTTAAACAATACTAATCAAACAAAACAAAACCTAAAAAATGAATTATTTTGCTATAGATAAATATAGCATATATTATTATTTAGCCAATTTTCCTCTTTGGCCAACCCATTGGATAGGTCAGGATCTTACTTTCTGATATTATTTGATTTCAATTTCATTATAATCATTTTCCCCAAGTTTGAATTATGTCTTGCTGAAATAGACAAGATTTAGTCAGAAGTGGTTTTTATCTATATAAACCAATTGCAAAGAGAACAGATGACCAAAGGGATTATATAATGCACCTAAAGGCATTTCCACCCATAAAAAAAAAATAATCTTGTACATCTGAGTGCAGAGATATTTTAAATATCAGCCATTTCCCCCTTTTTTGCCCCACCACTCCAACCCCTGGGGCAAGGTCAGATATTATTTGTTCATGCCATCTAATTGCCATCTCATCACAATTATTCCAGCCAAGTTTGATTAATGTCTTGCCGAAAGTAGACAAAATATACCAAAAGTGTTATAAACATAATATAAACTATAGTAAACGTTACCACTTTCCCCAAGGGAGAGCAGATGACCTGGGGGATAATGAAATTTACAATTTAGGTAATGTACCTAAGTACCTTTCGATTCATAAAGAGTATTCGTAAAAATCTTAGTCTGATGAAGATATTTAAACTTTTAACCATATTCCCCATTTGGGCCCCATCCAGCCCCTGGGGTTGGGGCAGGAATCACATTTTTTTTAAATTTCACACCATCTTCCTCCAAAAATGATTCTCATCAAGTAAGAATAAGTGGTATTTACCTATATGAACTTTAATAAACTTTACCCCCTCCCCAAAAGAGAACGGATGGCCCAGGGGTATTGAAATTTACAACTGAAATAAAGCACCTGATGAACTTCTCATTCAAACAGAAAAATTGACTGTAGTGTTTCTGAGTCTGAAGAAGAAGATTTTGAAATATTGTTAATTTTACCCTTCGGCGCCCCGCCCTGGCCCCTTAGGTTGGGACAGGAATCCCAATTTTATTTATTTGATACAATCTTCTACCAAGGATGATTCTCACCAAGTAAGATTAATTTCCGGCTGAAAATGAACAAACTATACCAAAAAGTGTTATTTCTCAATATAAACTATAGTAAACTTTACCCCCTCCCAAAAGGAGAAAGGATGACCCGGGGGTACTGAAATTTACAATTTATTTACAGCCCCTGCTGATCTTCCAGTTCATGCAGAAAAAAATGACTGTAGAACCTCTGAGTCTGGAGAAGAAGACTTTTTAAATATTGGTTAATTTTCAATTCGGGGCCCCGCCCTGGCCCCTGGGGTTGGGGCAGGAATCCCAGTTTTTATTTAATTTTATATCATCTTCCTCCAAGGATGATTCTCACCAAGGAAGAATTTCCTACTGAAAATGAACAAAATATAACCAAAAGTGTTATTTCCCTCCATAAACTATAGTAAACGTTTACCCCCTCCCCAAAGGAGAACGTATGGCCCGGGGGTACTGAAATTAACCATTTAAATAAACCCCCTGATGATCTTTCCACCCATGCAGGAAAATAGACTGTAGTACAACTGAGTCTGGAGAAGAAGATTTTTGAAATATTGGTTAACTTTCCTTTCGGGGCCCCGCCATGGCCCCTGGCTTTGGGGTAGGTATCCCAATTTTACAATTCTGTAGCCTCATCTACTAAGGCAAGGATGATTCTCACCAAGTTTGAAAAAAAAAAAATCTACCGGTTCTTGAGAAGAAGTCGAAAATGTAAAAAGTTTAGGCACGGACGGACGACGACGGACGGAAAGCGATCAGAAAAGGTCACTTGAGGAAAGCTCAGGTGACCTAAAAAAAGAGCAGACTATCCATGCCCGGCTGACTTGAAATTGTTGGCGGCACTGAGGTGCAAAATTTCTATTTACAGGAGCTTGAATTCTGGAAACGAGACGTAACTTAGCAGCAAACCAAAACATGTCTATATTTTCACATGCTTCGAAGTATGAACCAGAATAAAGAAGGAATAACAATCAAACTTTAAATTTCAGGTATGTTTCATTAAATTTACTTCGGTATATAATGTATTTTGTTCTGTTCCTCATCATATCCTTAACACTTTTTATTTATTTAACGAGTGTATCGATGTAATATTAATTCATGCATTGTTCGGTTAACCTCAAAACAATGTAACAGAGGTAATTTTAATAGTGCTTCACGCCGCCGATGGAGGTCACATCCGGAACCTTTGGTTAACTAGTTTGATGCTCTACTCAGTTAGCTAATGAGAACTTATCCCTAGCTAGTCGGTTAACATCGGATAGCATTTACTCAGAGTTACAACTATTTTTAGCCGGTACACATGTATATTATTTATATATCTTACAACTTATCGTGGTATATTACCGTACATGTATGGTCATAAGAATTAGTTATTGATCGAAATTTACATTTGCACTCGAGACTGGCCGAGTAACATACAAACTTACAATTAAAAATGTGCACTTTATTCAGTCAGTGCACAGATAAAACGGGTACATACAGTGTGTATACATTTCCTGTCGATAGGCAAAACATTCGAGTGACATTGTTGTCAAGGTAACTTATACAAATCGCTCACTCAGCCATAGCTTGGCAAATGGACCAGTCGGCCCTGCAATGTTGCTACACGTTTAATACGTATATTGTTCGTTTATAGAGTAAAACTTTGATTTTACATATTTCCAAACTGATGAATCTTATTGAAGATATTAAAACTTCAATTCGACAATCCAAATACCGGACAGAAGCAGTAAACAATGCCTTTCATAAGCATAATACCTTATACATGTTACAGTGTAAGCCGTATGGTTTGGTTTAATTTTGTTTTAACGTCCTATTAACAGCTAAGGTCATTTAATGACGTGCCTCCATGTGTGTAGTGTATGCGTGCTTGCGTGTGTGTATGCAGGGGACAGGGTATGTTTGTATGCTATGAATGATATAGGTCACTTACCTGAGAATACGGTGACTGCTAGAATGACCATTGAGGTATACATGACCAATATGAATATACAGTGATATCGAATCTCTCCGCAACCAGGAAGTTACCCTACAATGACATGGTGTGCTAACGAACGTATACAATAGATGCTCTAGAGGTGTACACATTGTTAGTTGTGTGTATGCATGAGTGCATACACTAGTCAGGTGTTCTAAGTTCACGTCAGTTAACTTGCTATTTGTTGATGAATTTTACAGATTAATGTTGCCTGATGCGAAAATGGAGGCAAGGTCGTCTAGATGTAGGACGCTGAGCTCATGACTCGAATCCCGTCATGGCTTGGTTTTAGTTGTTTAGTATTGTTTAACGTCCTATCAACAGCTATGGGCCTCCCCTGTGTACAAAATGTATGTGTGTAGTGTATGCGTGTGTGTTTTGGGAGGCTGCGATATGTTCGTGTTTGTCTCCTTGTGATTGCGTGGAACTGATGCCGACTTTATAGTGCTACCTCACTGAAACATACTGCAGAAGACACCCGGCAGGACACCCCACCCGGTCACATTATACTGACAACGGGCGAACCAGTCGTCCCACTCCTAAATTGCTGAGCGTTAAGCAGAAGTAGAAACCATCATTTGTACTGACTCTGGTATGTCCCGGCAGGGGGACAGAACCCAAAGCCTTCCTCACAGGGGCGAACGCTCAACTTAAGGCCAAAAGTGAAGCATTGTCACGAGAGACATCAGGAAGAAAGTTTATAATATTGCCTAAATGACTATTATTTACCGAGTTGTATAAATCTTTTATTTGTCTGTATATTACCGTTATCGTTTAGAACAGAACGCAAAAAGACCCACAATTACAAAGACATGATCGTTTTTCCACTACTTTTATCCAGACATTTAAAACAGTCTTTCAGTCGCAGTCTATATACTGGATGTGTGGTGAAAGGTGAAGAAATCTTAAGGAAATCAGCCACATGCTCCAAAACTTTCCAAATACTATTTGATAAAAAGGAATTTTAAAAACCCTTTTACAAGACATTAATAAGTGACAAATGCATGCACTCGCGATCATTTCTCAAGTTCCTGCTACATGAGAAAGATTAAATAAACTCTGACACTTCACAGACAGCAAGGTAAAAACCTGGTTTCTCACCATTAACCAGTAACTGCGTGTATTTCATAGTAATATACCAGTCCTGTATATTATATGGGCCCCATAATATTTAAAGTAATTCGTATCCTAGGACATACCTCCATTAGGATCCAGTGTTATATGGGATTTTACCGTCTATATTACTTCTTTGACCCAGTCCTGTATATTACATATATTTGCAATATATTAAACAACTCATCGTCTGTTTAAATCGGCAAATAGATATATTTTCCTAATATTTCTATGACAATAAGATATTGTAGCAGGGACATACTTTTAGTGTATTTGCTTAGAGTTTTTATTTTCTTTGCATCGTGCAGAACGGATTTTAAAATTTGCGACGCTCTGATTGGTTATTAATAGATCAGGAGCTAAACAATCGCCGTTTTAAACATCTCTGTGGGAATACAAAATATGTTTCAAAATGATTTGAAGTGTTTCTTCTTAAAACGGGTTTAAAAATTAAAGTTATCGACGTTTTTGACGAATCAGGTCTCGCAATAAAAATATTTGCGGTTTGAAAATCGCGGGCTTCAAAATTTCCCACATTCTGATTGGGTTGAAAAAGACCGGAACAGAAAACTTCACCGGGAAGCTTGCATGATCAATATAAGAGTTTCGAGTTAATTTTACCAGTTTTGACCTCATCACAGACAAGTTTTATGATTGACTCAAAGGTGTACCAATTATAATATGTGTTTGTCACTCTTTCAACAAGAAAACAACCGTCGGCTTCACGAAAGATATGCCTGTGCGAGTCTAGTCACTTCAGTGCAAAGGAGAACCGGTCAGACGAAGAGATTCTTTGTTTATCAACGACAATGTTGATTAGCCGCCTGATATACAAGTATGTACGCGCATGTGATGGTTAAAAGTAAGTATTCGTAGCCTACTTTGTCATTTCGTGTCCGAGTCGCAACGTGACTCCCCCGTTCCCCTCTCTACCCTGGTCCGATTTGCTTCAAGTCAGTCAGTGTCTGAAATACACATGCTATACTGATATGGGTCACAGAACACATAATGCTGTGATCCATATCAGCATAGCACATAGTGTATTTCAGAGGTTCAAGATGGGAAGTCGAGAGGGATTCGAGATTCATTTATACATAATAAGGCGGCAATTGCTGGTAGTTTGTAAGGTGTTAAGGACAATACATTGCCATTCTTTTTAAATGTACAAAATGCATTAGACGTGTTGAAAAAAGTTTCTTTTTACAAGTTATTTAATCAGTTTTGTCTCTTCTATTTAATTAAAAACAACGAAACTTACAAACAAGACGCCCAGAGGGCCTGTATCGCTCACCTGAATATGTTTAAACAAATGGTATGAAGTAAAATTATAGCACTCCATGGTAAATGCTATAAGTACATATGCAATTTCACCACACCGCTGCTTATACAAAATTGAGTCCCCTTGACCCAAGGATGCTCCAGACTAAATTAGGATAAAATCCCTTAATCCCTATGGTAGAAGAAGAATTTTAAATGTTATACCTCTATTTCCCCTATTGGGCACTGCCCTTCTGCCCCTTGGAAAACCACACCCACTGCTTATACAAAATTGAGTCCCCTTGGCCCCAGGATGCTCCAGACTAAATAAGGATTAAATCCCTTAATCCCTATGGTAGAAAAAGGATTTTAAAGGTTTTACCTTTATTTCCCCTATTGGGCCCCGCCCGCCTCTCTGCCTCCAGGGGGGTTTGACACACCATTTATATAAAATTAATTCCCCTTCACCCAAGGATGCTTCCTACCAAATTTGGACAAAATCCTGTCATTCGTACAGAAGAAGAAGATATTTGAAAAATATGCTATGTTTCCCCTATTGGACCCCACCCTTCTGCCTCCAGGGGTGGGGGTTGGGGCACACTCACTGTTTATACAAAATTGAGTCCCTTTTGCCCAAGATCCTCCAGACCAAATTGGGAAGAAATCCCTTCATTCCTATGGTAGATTTTAAAGGTTTACCTCTATTTCCCCTATTAGGCCCCACCCTTCTGCCCCCTTGTAGACCATACCAACTGCTTATACAAAATTGAGTCCACTTTAACCAAGGATGCTTCACACCAAATATGGACCAAATCCTTTCATTCCTACGAAAGAAGAAAGATTTTAAAGAATTTGTTGTTTCCCCTATTGGGCCCGCCCCTCATCCCCCCAGGTGGGCCATACCCATCGCTTATACAAAATGGTTACCCTTCACCCAAGAATGCTTCTGACCGAATATGGAACAAATCCTTTCATGACTACAGAAGAAGAAGGATTTTAAAGAATTTGCTATATTTCCCATACTGGGGCCCAACCCTCAGCTCCCAGGGTGGCCACACGCACCAATTATACAAAATTGAGTCCCCTTGGCCTAAGGATGCTTCAGACCAAATTTAGTCAAAATTTACTTGGCCGTTCAGGACTAGTAGCGATTTAAAGGAAAAGTTGATGGACGGACGACGGACGGACGATGGACGACGGACGCTGCGGAATGGCATTATTGACCACGGTGAGCTAAAAATGACAAACTTCAAGCATTCCATTAAGTCTCCTTAATGCATATTATATATATATGAGAGTGTGTGTGTATGTTTGTTATGGACTGTGGTCTGAGTGGACAAACATATATATGATTTGCTAAGAAAGTATTTTATATTTAAGTTTTCAAATGTCATCAAATGATTTTTATTTTTAGTTCTTATAATTACAACTTGGTTAAATGTTCTAGCCTATATATTTGTAAGTGTATATGAGTGTGTCTTGTTGAGCAGTGTATTCAATTTATGCTTTCTGTCTATCTATACCGGTTAGGAAAAGACTTATATAGACTAAGCCTTTTGTCTCATCCAATTGTTCAATTTCTTTGTCCAATACAATTTGTTGAAATAAATAAGTCCCCTTTACATGTACAATGTCTTTTACCATTAACGTTATTATTTCTAATATTTGTTCTACCCTTTAATTGCATCTGTATTTAATGAAGGCGTTAATTGCACTTATTTTGTTGTAGAAAAATGATATATGGTTATAAATGATAAATGCATACTTGCCAACTTTTTGATTTTTTTATGGGGTAGAAGCCGTGTGCTCAAAATAAAACATTACAAAATATGAATAATTATAAAAGATGTGTATAAGTCCCCTAGGTAAATAAAAACACTTTAAAGTGTCAAATTGCCAATCGACTTTTTAGTTGTTCTTTCTGTTGAAAGCATTAGGTATCAGAATAATTAAGCAAGTTTTATTACTGGCTGCAAATGGTCAATTCTAGCACGGATTTAGATAGCAATCTAATACCGTGGTCTGACCTATGAGTCGGAAGGTGTTAAGGGGACTTTTCGAAACGTGTGAAATAATCAGTTCTTAAATATAATGAAAAATTGATTAACTGATTACATGTAACGTTTTAGTCAATTTTCAACCACGTGTATAATCCATTCAGATACTTTTGTTTGTTTGTTTGTTTGATTTTGTTTAACGTCCTATTAACAGCTAAGGTCATTTAAGGACGGCCTCCCCTGTGTGCAAGATGCATGCGTGTAGTGTATGTGTGTGTATTTTGGGAGGCTGCGATATGTTCGTGTTTGTCTTCTTGTAATAGCGCGGAACTGATGCCGACTTTATAGTGCTACCTCACTGAAACATACTGCCGAAGACACCCAGCAGGACGCCCCACCCGGTCACATTATACTGACAACGGGCGAACCAGTCGTCCCACTCCTAATTTGCTGAGCGTTAAGCAGGAGTAGAAACTACCATTTTTAAAGACTTTGGTATGTCTCGGCCAGGGGACAGAACCCAAAGCCTTCCTCACAGGGGCGAACGCTCAACAAATGGCCAAAAGTGAGGCATTGTCAAGGGAGACATTAGGAAAAAGAAAGTTATTTAGAAAGGAGAGAAGAGATAAGGTCCCAATTTTAGTCGCCTCTTACGATCATGCAATTGGGGATACGTGGTCACTCATAAACTCTATTTACAGATCATTGATATATCTGGTCACACACTCTATTTATACTATAAACCACTGAGATGCCTGGTCACAATCACTAATTATACTAATAGTTCACTGAGTTACATGTACCTTGAGCCACACTCAGGTATAACTACCCTATATCTGAATAATTGTAGAATTAAATATATTTAAAATGTAAAGATAAATGTATCTTTTACTTCCGACTGTTATTGTAGATCTTCGTAGAAGTGTAATTTTGTAATTGTAATAGCGAAACGTATTGTTCCAATTACTTTGTCCTTGTAAGAGTTATTTCCATTTGTGTATGTGAGTTGTTAATGTATGGTTAGCTTGACAGTGTATTTATGTTTGTTTTATTATTTGTTACATAGTTAAAATTGAAAGGAATAAATATGACGAAATAAACCCTGTCGTCTTGTGATATTTATACAAGAAATACACCACTATTACAATGTCATTTATCTGTCATTGACATCGTTTTGTCCACTTATGTTGATTGTTTTTTGGGAGAATGTGGGATGGAAGTTGAACGTTAATTCGAGCTTTTCATGTGATTTTTATGATAAGTTACAGTCACCACTCGCTTAGTATAGAGCAAGGCTACAAGACAAACTGTTTAATTAAATATAGCAGTGATAAAACGAGTCCATACATGTTTATATCGGGTACTTTCTATACATACGAAGATATCACATGAAAGATCATGCACACGTATCATTCCTTGTTTTAACATGTTAATACTGGTCTGTATGCGTGTAATAGATATGTCAATATAATAATATACATTATAAATTTAATGTCAATAGAATAACAATTATCTCTCCATTTAGCTAGTATCGAAACAACAGGAAATGCGTGTGCAGCTTCATTATTCCTAACGTGTCTTCATTTAAGAAAGTTCAGAATGGACTCCGTTTCCTCTTATCAAAATTTTATCCTATTCCTTTACGAATGGTGAATCGTAATGCAGGACTACATTTATTGGCAATTAGCAGGCTCTTTATTTATTTCACAACAATTATGAAACAAGTTTTTACAACTTATATTAATCACTCTGGTTGGCTCGGAGGTAGCGCGCGGGGGTCTTAATGTGGGAGGAAACCGGAGTACCCGGAGAAAACCCCAGCTGCCGTGGTGAAAGGCATGAGCTATCCACTGCGCCACCCGACCACCCAAGAAGGCTTTCATGGAACACCCAGACGAAAAAGATATACGTGACAAAATTTATAAAATACTGCAGGATGACTCTGTGTAAGATTGCGTGAACTAACACCATGTTCACAATTCAAATAACGGTAACCTGCCTGAGTACATTACAGAAACGTCAAAGGAAATCACGGTAGACGAACCGACAGGACCAGAAATTAAGAATGAAAGATTGGCTAGACTAATCAACGATATGATCAATAAAGGGATGTTGGAGGAACAGATAAAAGAAAACAAGAGATCCCAGAGTGATCTTGGCGCCCACCATTGTACCATCTTCATTAGTTCTTTGTCAGTTCGATCTTTTCTCTTCTGTCTCTAATCTGTTTGATCCAGTCATGCTAACAGTAAATGCACCTTGAGGTACTTTTGATCTAAACTTAACACTGATGTGTATGAAAGACAAACTTCAAAGTGAGTTTGTCAATTCACATATTGACTAGTACAGTACTGAATTTGAAAGAAATATAATCGATCATTGCACTGTTTAGTTCTTCCTTTAGCCATTTTGTTTTTATGATCAGTCTTAAAATATAATATGCACAACGAGGGATTAAGGGGAACCTACATATCAAATTTGAGAAAGATCAAGTTGTACCTGAGACATAGTACTAACAATCCTTCAATGTCGGGCGGACATTTTGTTTATCTGATCAGTTTCAAAATTAAACATGAACAATAAAGGATAGTGGGGAACCTACATATAGAATTTGAGAAAGAATCCTCCAGTACTTCCTGGACAATAGCACTAACAAACCTTAACTGTCAAAATCATTGATTTATTTATTCGATCAGTGTCATTAGAAAATATGCATACATTCATAACAAGGGGAGCCTACATCAAAATGTTAAGAAAGATCTATCTAGTATTTCTGAGTAACAGCCGTAACAAACCGTCACTGTCAAAATCCAAAATGTCTGCCATTTTGTTCATCTGATTAGTCTCAAAAGTTGATATACACAAGGTACGGACCCAGGGGAACCTACATATAAGATGTGAGAAAGATCTATCCACTACTTCCTGAGAAGTAGTTATAAACAAACGTTTAATGTCATAATCCAAGATGGTGGCCTTTCAGCCATTGTGTTTATCTGATCATACAGACCTAGGGAAGCCTACATAACAAATTTGAGAAAGATCCCTCCAGTACTTCCTGATAAACAGCTATAACAAACCTTTAATGTCACAATCCAAGATGGTGACCTGCCGGCCATTTTCTATATCCGATCAGTCTCAAAATTGAATATGCACAACTACAGACCAAGGGAAACCTACATATATAATTAGAGATGGATCTCTTCAGCTCTTCCTGAGAAATAGCGATAATAAAACTTCAATGTCAAAATCCAAGATGGCTGCCAGTCGGCCATGTTATTTATTCGATCAGTCTCAAAAGTTGCCCTGCACAACTTAGGACCAATGGGAACCTACATATAAAATTTGAGAAAGATCCCTTCGGCAATTCCCAAGAAATAGTGATAACAAACGTTCACTATCAAAATCCAAGATGGCTGCCTGTCGGCCATGTTGTTTATCAGATCAGTCTCAAAAGTTGCCCTGCACAATAAAGGACCAAGGGGAACCTACATATAAAATTTAAGAAAGATTCCGCCGGTATTTCTTGAGGAATATCGAATATAACAAGAATTGTTTAAGGACGGACGACGGACGGACGGACCACGGACAACGGACGCAGGGGGATTTGAATAGCCCGCCATCAGATGATGGTGGGCTAAAAAGGGCAGACTATCAAAGGCCGGCTGACTTGAAATTGTTGGCGGCACCGAAATCTAACAAATCTATTTATAGGAGTTTGAATTCTGGAAACCGGACGTAACTCTGCAGCAGCCCAAAACATATTAAGGACACGTTTATTCACTTGCTTTGAAGTATGCGCACGTATTTGTACTAACCAGAATAAAGACGGAATTACAATCAAATTGCAACATTTAGGTAAGTTTCAACAAATTTACTTCTGTATTAAATGTATTGTGTTCTTTTCCTCGTCACATTCTTAACACTTTTATTTGTTTATTTAACGAGTGTAAAAGCAGATAAATACTTCGTCCGTATCGATCTGTATGCATTATTCGGTTAATCCCAATAACACTGTAACAGAGGTCATTTCAATAACGTTGAAGTCCTCCGTTGGGGATCGAACCCTTGACATCATGCTAACTAGTTTGCCGATCTAACGAATTAGATNGAGAAATTGTCCCTAGCTGATCGGTTGAAGCGGCTTGAATTTACACAGGATTACAACTATTTTAAGCCTGTACAAATGTATATTGTGCTATATTACCGTACATGTATTGCCATATTGAATAAGTTATTGATCGATATTTACATATGAACTCGATACTGCCTGAGTAACATACACATTTACAGTATAAAAGGTATCTTATACGCAATCAATGTACGAATAAATCGGGTCAATACACTCAGCCAAAGCGTGGTATAGGGACCAGTAGGCCTTGAAATGTTGCTACACGTTTAATGTGAACACTGTGTACAGAGTAAAACGTTAATATTACATATTTCCAAACTGATGAACATTATTGAAGATATTAAAACTTATAATAAGTTTGATATAGGACAATTAGAAAACCGGACCGAAACTGGAAATGATGCTTATACATGTTACCGGTAACGTGAGCCGTATACAAGTTTGTTTATGACATTAAGTTATTGACCCATGAATGATAAATGTCACTTACCTGTGAATAATGTGACTGCTAGGATGACTATTGAGGTAAACATGACCGTTAAGTTTGAAAGTGTCAATTATCCCGACAACCAGGAAGTTACCCAGCGATAACAGTGTATGTATATGTGCGTATGCAGTAGTCAGATGTTCTATTATTATACACCTTGTGAGTTAGCTTTTATGCATGTGTGTACACTAGTTAAATGCTGTAAATTCACGTCAGATGACCCGTGATATATATAGAACTTAATTAGTGGCATGGCACCACGAGTATTCCAAAGTCTGCTTCTATTGTCTTCGGTTCATTTGTTGTCTAGGCGTAAATAGCGTTGCTTTAGTAACACTCCTAACATTGTTCTCTATTCACATACTATATATCCAGCAATACATTACTGACGTCGTTTATTGTCACTATAATTTTGAACTATAAACAAGTGTTATTTACGTCAAAGAGTTACGTGGTAAAGTATCACTGTGTATCGAGAAACATTTGTCGTAATCTAACTTTCGCCTTTTTCGCCCTCCACAATAAGGGCGAATTTATCCTGACAGCAAATATTAGTACACACCATACAATACATGTATATAGTTAGTTAATGTGAAAGGCGAAATAAAAAATAGGCAAACATGGATTTTATCGACGTGCTAAATATTTCTTCGATGTGATAGTATTTTTGTCTGTTGAAGTCAGTACATGTAGTTATGCCATTGATGAAAAACTGGTTTGGTCATATTTGCCATAAACAGAGATCATATTTCATGTTAGATTGGTTTTGGTTTTTTATTGTTTTACGTCCTATTAACAGCTAAGGTTATTTACGACGTGCCTCCATGTGTTTTGTGTAAGCGTGCTTGTGCGTATGTGTGCCGAAGACAGGGTATGCCGTGTGTTAGGCTACCGTGTTTTCTCCAGTAGTATAAAACTCTTCTCCTTTGACCAGTGGTATATCTCTAGCAATTTTTTTTATCCTGTTAAGTCTATATTTGTGGTATCTCGTAATTGCCAGTGGTGCTGTACACATCCTCGCCTTGGGCCAGTGTCAATATCCTGTTAAGTCTATATTTGTGGTATCTCGTAATTGTCAGTGGTACTGCACACATCCTCGCCTTGGGCCAGTGATTATATTCTGTTAATACTATATTTGTGATATCTCGTAATTGTCAGTGGTGCTGTACACACCTCGCCTAGGGCCAGTATCAATATCCTGTTAATACTAAATTTGTGATATCTCGTAATTGTCAGTGGTGCTGTTCACATCCTCGCCTTGGGCCAGTGTTTATATCCTGTTAAGTCTATATTTGTGGTATCTCGTAATTGTCAGTGGTGCTGCACACATCCTCGCCTTGGGCCAGTGATTATATTCTGTTAATACTATATTTGTGATATCTCGTAATTGTCAGTGGTGCTGTACACACCTCGCCTAGGGCCAGTATCAATATCCTGTTAATACTAAATTTGTGATATCTCGTAATTGTCAGTGGTGCTGTTCACATCCTCGCCTTGGGCCAGTGTTTATATCCTGTTAAGTCTATATTTGTGGTATCTCGTAATTGTCAGTGGTGCTGTACACATCCTCGCCATGGGCAAGTGTCATTATCCTGTTAAGTCTATATTTGTGGTATCTCGTAATTATCAGTGGTGCTGTACACAGCCTCGCCTTGGGCCAGTGTCAATATCCTGTTAAATCTATCTTTGTGGTATCTCGTAATTGTCAGTGGTACTGTACACATGCTCGTCTCTTCTAGAGAATCCGCTGTTTAAAACATAACACAATAAAATCAAACTGTTATTTAGTTAGTTATTTGGTGAAAAAATGTATCTAAACTTTAAATGTTCAAATGTGTTTAAGATATACATCAATTACGAAATGTAATGCTAGTTATTATAAATGAATTTCAACAACGTTTAGCAAACGTTTTAGAGCATTTGTGTTGCCTTAATTTAATAGAACAGCAAATGCAATGATTGACTATGAAAACATCTGAACTAAATAACTTGACAAAGTCGCAGTGTAAGTAACGTTTCCTAACGGAATAATGCAATAAAAAGGTAAAACATATTTACGTGTTAATCCCCTGGTACTCTACACGCTCACGTAAACGTTCTGTTGGTTAAAAATATGTGTTTTGTTATCAAACTGAACCCCTTTCAAATGGCAATTACAAGCAAAACCAAAATAACAATAAAATGACAGTGGTTTTCATATATTAATACACAAGAATATAAATTATGAATATTATCCAAACTTCCGGAAGTATTAACGTGTTCAGGGTTGTTGCTTCTTATGCAGCAACCCTTACAAGTAGGCGTAACCAGTCGTACATGTTTTGTCAATAAATTGATGTAGTTATCTAGGTTTGCTTGCATAACACACAGGGTTGACTTTGAATATCTGAGATTAAATCAGATTTGTTATTATGCATAACCCACCTTAAAATTGATATAAATTTTAGTTTACAAAACATATATTGAAAGCCGTCGTTACCTTTGAATTTTCCTACTTGTAGGTAGAGATAAACAACAGCAAATATAAGGGCGATGGTGATAACGATACATACAACAGCGACCACGATCCAAGGTATGACGTCACCTGCGTAGATAATTAAAACCACATATTTATAAGTCACATTATAGACGTTGGTGCCTTTTTAATTGTATTATGATATATTTTTCACTAAGTAGGAAGACGCTCCCAAACACTGAACGTTTTACTCGATCCTCCCCAACACAGAAAAAAAAAAATTTACAGTTAAAAACAGGACAACATACCTGTGCTTTCCACAGAATCTTGAACAGGTTTCGTTGTTAAATGCACATTTAAATAAAAGTATTCAAAATATTATAAGTATCAGCTTCATAAAACCTCCCGCATAACGAGACAGAAATTTATAAAACATAAACTGAAACACACGGACGTCTTCATACGGACGTTTACTTTTATTTCTTACCGGAGGCCCAGAGGGCCTGTATCGCTCATCTGGATAATAAGTAACCATGGGAAATTTCTCATTAAATATAACAATGCAACTTTTTCCTAGTGGGATGGATTTTAAACAATTAGCCTATTTTCCCCTATTGCAAGAGCTTATTTCGGCGGAACGAATGGCGTTGTAATTTTTTAAGTTAATCTTACTCAGTGATTTGTAAAAACAGCACATATGTAAGTTAAAACCACATATCTATAAGTCATACTATATTTGTTGTCGAATTCGAAGACGTTGGTGCCTTTATCAGTAATTGTATTATTCACGCTTTTTCATGAAATATTTAGGAAGAAGCTCCCAAACACTGAACGTTTTACTCGATCCTCCCCAACACAGAAAAAAACCATTTACAGTTAAAAAGAGGACAACATACCTGTCTGTGCTTTCAACTGAATCTTGAACAGGTTTCGTTGTTTCAGGCACATCAAAATAAAAGTATTCAAAATATTTTAAGTATCAGCTTCATTAAAATTCCCGGATAACGAGACATAAACTTATGAAACATACACTGAAACACACGGACGTCTTCATACGGACATTTTCTTTTATTTCTAACAAGAGGCCCCGAGGGCCTGTATCGCTGCAAAAGCAGGCTCTGCACACAATATGGTTAAAACTAGGGTTGTCAACGGTTAGCCGGTTACTCGGTCGGAAGACAACGAACAGGTAACAAAAATAAATATCCGAAGAGTCGGAAAGGACTAGGGGCGTTAATGGTCATTTCCAGCCGCATCGGGGATTTTAAATTTGTTTGTCACATGCGGAGGTTTTCATTTCTGCATGCTAACTATCCAAACACATCATATTTTTGTGTAGCAACGCGATTTCGTTGCTATGGTTGGGCAACTAAGTATACGCATTGGAATAAATCTGCACCAGGAAAGAAAGCCCCAATAACCAATCTGATGTTTATAAAAGAAATTGGTAAATAAATTCAAGTTAACTTCTTATGAGGCCATAAATGACCAATAACGCCCCAATAAAGTGTATGTATATCACAATACTCCTGTTCATGAAATATGAGAGATGCCATGAAACTTCTTTCTAACAAGAGATACGTGTAGCTCTATCATGCAAACAGGTATTATAAATATTCTTGTATGATAACCTATTAGGCAATGCCCCATATGTTCATGTTCAGTCTTATAAGTTGGTGTTGCTTTTGTTCTATATTGTAAATATTGACAGAGATGCCGCCAACACCATAAACAAGAGGTCAAAGGGCCTTAGCGGTCACCTGAGTCATATTATAGGTACTGGAAATTCAATGTCATTGATGAGATGTGATATTGAAATCAACATGTAAACGAAGTAAAAAACAAAACTTGTCATATCACCAAAGGATAAGAAATTTAAAAAACTATTATAATATATTATTTTGGTAATGTTATTTAGCCAATATTCCCCTTTGGCCAACCCCTAGGATAGGTCAGGATTTTACTTTCTGATTCTATTTGATTTCAATTTCATAATAACTATTCTAATCATGTTTGAGTAATTTCTTGCCGATAATGGACAAGATATAGTCAGAAGTGTTATTTCCCTATATAAACCAGTTAACTTTACCCCCTCCAAAGCAGAGCAGATGACCTGGCGGATACTGAAATTTACAATTTAGATAATGCACCTAAGGACCTTTCTTTCCATGAAGAGTATTTGTTTGTAAAACATCAGAGTCTGATGAATAAGATTTTTATTTTTAAACCATTTCCCCAATTTAGACCCCACCACCCAGCCCCTGGGGATGAAGCAGGATATTATTTTCTCATGCAATCTATTTGCCATCTGGCACCATAATCATTCCAATCAAGATTGACCTGCTCAAAATGGACAAGATATACCCATAAGTGTTATTTCCTTGTATAATCTAAAGTAAACGTTACCACTTACCCAAGCGAAAATGGATGGTCCGGGGGTAATGAAATTGAAAAATAGAAAATGCCCCAGATGGAATTGTCATCCATGCACAGAATTTGATTGTAGTACCTCTGAGTCTGAAGAAGTAGACTTTCTTGCCGAATAATAAAAAAAATCTGTTTAAATCTCAGATATTTAAAGTCAACACTGTGTGTTATGCAAGCAAATCATGATAACTACTTCAATTTACTGACGAAACATGTACGACTTGTTACGCCTACTTGTATGTGTTGCTGTATAAGAAGCAACTACATTGAACACTTAAATAGTTGCGAATGTTTGTAAATATTCATGATTTAAATTATTGTGTATTAATATATTATT
>NW_018408789.1:15173-27345 GCF_002113885.1 Mizuhopecten yessoensis | reverse complement strand
CCCTTATATATAGCATTAACATTAGCAAGTTTCCATGAAGCAGGGATATGTCCAAGTTCCATCGTTTTGTTAAATAGTAATGTTAGTGGATATGATATTGAGGGTGTTAGTTTTTTAATTACTTTGGGTATAATTCCATCAGGCCCTGCTGGTTTATTATCATTTAGTAGTTCAAGTTGGTCGATTACATCTTGTTCAGATATGTCAATACTTTCTAATTGAAAAGGATAGTTATTTACAGTTGGTGGCAGTGGGTCAAGATTAGGAGAGGATGATGCTATTGAGGTCAAGTAATCGTTTAGTGTATTAGCTATAGCATGTTGCAGAGATATATCGTTATGACCAAGAGGATGAATGTTAGTTGATTTATCATTAAAATTAGATATAGACTTAGCTATTTTCCACCATTTAGATGGGGTAAGGATTTATCACTCAGAGATCTCTGTAGTTTTTCAAGATAATCTTTTTTCGGTTTTTTTTTTGATTTCAATAGTTTCATTTCTAATATTTCTATATTTATTCCAGTGGTATTGACTATTAGTTAATTTTGCTTTTTTATGGATCCCATTTTTTTTGTCTTAGTTTTAATCTGATTTTATTATTTACCCATGGTTTATCATCTGAACGTATAGTAATTATTTTTGAAGGAATATATTTATTTGTTGATTAATATTGTTGGTAAGTATTTGGTTGAATTCTTCTGAGGTATTATGTTGCACATGTGTCATTCAGTCAATATCTCTCTAGTGATCTGTTCATTTGGTCAAAATCAGCATTATCATACATCAATATAGTCTTTTTTATAAGAGGAAACTGTAATATGTATAGGAGAGTGATCACTACAGACCTGAGGGCTTGTACATGTATTTTGATTGATTCGAATATTATTAGTAAAGACAATATCTAAAGAGGTTGAACTATTAGGAGTGATTCTTGTCAGTTCATTTATTAGACTGTTCATATTATATTTATTAAGAATTCTGCCGAGATGAGAGTTAGGATGTAGATTTAACATGTCAATATTTATGTCACCTGTTAAAAGTATGTCTAGTGAGGTATCAACAGCTTTATCCAATAAAATATCAAGTTGTTTCCAGTATTCTACATTAGATTCCGGTCTGTATATACACCCTTATAACAATCTGCGATTACCAGTATACACTTCTATCCAAATAAGTTCGATATCATCATGCTCCAAATCTAATCTTCTTTTAGTCTGAACAGTATTTTTATAATAAATCAAAACACCACTCCGTCCTATTTTGTCTATCTTTTCTGAATGGTTAATTTGGAAATGAGTCTAGCATAATATCATTATTGGGTATATCTGGTGTTAGATGAGTTTCTGTTAAGCAAATAATGTCATTAGAGTGCAGCTCAGAATCAACTTTATCAAGTTTGTTCCTTACAGACCTAACATTGAGATGAGTGATTTCTTTATTTTGCGTGGGACAAGGATTAAGCTCAATGTCATTAGCAAGAAGTATTTGTTTTACTTACATAGCGGATATAGCTATTATTATTAGTTATGAGTATAATGTGACAATGTAGTAAGGGACACATGTACTCTGCATGTGTATATATAATGCAAGCATATTGGAATATGATTATTATTAACTAATCATTTACTAATGTACTGTGTATATATACATTTCAGGTATCAGTCATCCTTATGATTAAAGATATAAAACTAGGAAGATGTTGACTCTCATTTAATTATATACATGTATACTCCCCCATACTGCACATGAACCTCTGCTAGGTACTTAAAATAGGTTAAAGAATGTTTTTATCATTTCAAAATTGTGAGGGTTCAGTCCCACCGCTGGGGCTCAACACATATGCCCATATACACACGAGCTTCCGTAATAAACCCCCGCGGCCAGGCACACGGGCAGGTTCAACATGGACAAGTAATTAAACAACAGATCCCAGAGGGATCTTGGCGCCCACCGTTGTACCATCTTCATTAGTTCTTTGTTAGTTCGATCTTTTCTCTTCTTTCCTCTAATCTGTTTGATCGAGTCATGTTAACAGTAAATGCACCTTGAGGTAACTTTTGATCTAAACTTAATACTGATGTGTATAAAAGCCAACCTTCAAAGTGAGTATGTCATTTCACATATTTACTAGTACAATACTTAATGTGAAAGAAATAGAATCGATCATTGCAATATGAGAAAGATCAGTTTAGTCCTTCCGTTTGCCAGTTTGTTTTTATGATCAGTCTCAACATATAGCATGCACAACGAGGAATCAAGGGGAACATACATATCAAATTTGAGAAAGATCCCTAAAGTTATTCCTGAGAAATAGTACTAACAAACCTTCAATGTCAAAAATCGAAGATGGCTGTCGGTAGGCCATTTTGTTTAACTGATCAGTTTCAAAAGTAAACATGAACAATAAAGGACAGTGCATATAGAATTTGAGAAAGAACCCTCCAGTTCTTCCTGGGAAATAGCACTAACAAACCTTAAGTGTCAAAATCAAAGATGGCTGCCTGTCGGCCATGTTGTTTATCCGATCAGTCTCAAAAGTTGCCCTGCACAGCAAGGGACCAAGGACAGCCTACATATAAAATTTGAAAAAGATCTCACAGGTTCCCTCCGAGAAATAGCGATAACAAACCCTCACTATCAAAATCCAAGATGGCTGCCTGTCGGCCATGTTGTTTATCAGATCAGTCTCAAAAGTTGCCCTGCACAGCAAGGGACCAAGAGGAACCTACATATAAAGTTTGTGAAAGATCCCTTAGGTACTTCCCGAGAAATAGCGATAACAAACTTTCACTATCAAAATCCAAGATGGCTTCCTGTCGGCCATGTTGTTGATCCGATCAGTCTCAAAAGTTGGTTTGCACAGCTCAGGACCAAGGAAAACCTACATCTAAATGTTGAGAAAGATCCCTCTGGTACTTCTTGAGAAATACCGATAACAAGAACTGCTTTAGGACGGACGACGGAAGACGGACAACGGACGGACGGGCCACGGACGCAGGGTGATTTGAATAGCCCACCATCAGATGATGGTGGGCTAAAGACTCAGTATTAAGATGGCCTGGATATATAGATATACACGTCCTGCCCTCAAACATGACACGAACCCTGCCCCATCCCACCACTGAAAAAGACATTTTTTTGCACTTATCTAGAACTAATAAATTAGTATTTTCATGTCGGTTATACAAGTATACTACTTTCTGGCACCAACAAATATGAAGAACTTCATTATTTCTGAGATTGTGACAATTACGAATTCCAAGTCGAGCAGAGCTATTGAGCCATTGTCAAACAGATCGAGTGAGGCGTAGAATAGTTTTGTGAGTTAACAGGTTATTTTTTTATATTCATGTTAACAATGTTAACAAATTCTGTAAAAAAAATGGAAAAAATGTAGGTTTTTGGTTAAAATGTTGATGCTTGTGTCATGCCCTTTAATTCATGTGCATGTAGTTTAGACGAGCATTTTGGCGATCACATATTGATTTATTTTGTCATAAATATGAATTATGATTTAACTGTTTGTCCTCTATTGTGAATTTGTACGCATACATATGTACAAGGGCACTCCCCGAATGAAAAGGATGAACACGCCAGGATTTGATGCCAACATTGGTTATTATTCACCTGGAAAAGTGATGCTAAGGAGGGTACTTCATTGTCTTTAAAAATGTATATGTTTTAATTGGTAATAAAAAGCACTCCTGGTGATCATGTGTACATGAAACCACAGGTGAAACAACATGTTTATCTATCATGAAATGGACTCCACCTTTGAAATAACACTTAACCTATATACCTAATTCCAACAGATGGTATAGTCCTCTCCCAACTGACGGGGTGATCATCACGCCGTGCCATCTCTTAGAGTAGAGTCAGTCCGGTGAGCCTTGACCATTACTAATATATAGACAATAGAGGATTAATCCCCTATTGTTTAGAGTAGAAGCATACGCGTCGTGAACTCCTTGTTTGGGCCTTAGTCATATATAGATATTCAAACTGCTGGCAAGGGGAATACATAGAAAATCATAGTTCAAGGGATGGTTGATATTAGAAGGAAAACACATATGAAAATGGAGGAAAATCTTCAAAAACCTTGGTCCAGATTATTTTGGACACAGAAAAAAAGGGTGTTGCCCGGGCAACTAGGGCAACACCCTTGGGTCCGCCACTGATGCCAATAGCATGGAACAGATGGGCAGAACGCTGGTTCGTCCCACAACTATGGGTCAGACCACAGGGGCCCGCTACAAATGACCGAGATACACATATGTCATCCCAATACGTGTCACAGTACACATAAACATACACGCTTATGTGTGTTGTGACCTAATTCCTGTAGGAACTCTATCTAAATCAGAGATTTATAACGATAGAGTTCCTGCACAGCTCCTATATAGACATGTATGAAATGGAGGACGGTTAGTTTTCAAAGTACTCACGTGGATTATAGTGATTGAACATTGATATCGCCAACGAAACTTGTAAATCTCAATAGATAAATGCTTCCGCTATACGATCGAACTAAAAAACCCTGATATATATGCATTGCACATCATCACAATAGTTCTTAATTCCAACATAGCCAAAATCTCACTTCGAAACGTCCGCCATTTCTGTTTACAACACCGCGCATGCGCAGAGGAGCAGCAAAGGTAAGTCCAGAGGCCAGCAAAGTTGAAAGAATCACCGGCATGTCTGATGTTTTGGAAACAACTGAAGGCAAGAGAATAATTAATTTTGATGACAGGATGCTGGAGGTCACAGCACCTGATCTCGATGTAAACATCAATCCAAAATTAATAACTATAGTAAAGAAGTGTCAATAAATAATGTTTGTAGTCATCAGATTTTATACGGTGCTGTCAATGCCTGTAAATAATATGTGTTTGGTTTAGAAACCCGAAACTTTTATTTCATAGTTATTTTTTAGAATTTGAGTCATATCAGTGAAAACAAAACTACAGAATCAAGGCGTATATTTTTATTGTTTGAAAAACCATCGTGCAGAATGGGTATTCTGCATAGTATTTTCAAATACACATTTGGGTAAGTTAAACTAATGCTTTTTACTTTTGGAAATAACTATTTATATCGTTACAGTGTACAACACAATTAAGCATTGAGCAGATCTTGTTGAACTATTTCGACAAAAGAAATGACGTGTTATTTGTCTGATTCTATGTAAGCTGGTTTTAAAGAACAATTGAATACGTACACATAGTCACTNCTTGTCCGGAGGTTTTCTCAGAAACTACTGGGCGGATAATCATGAAACTTCACACATATACTTATTAGGGGGTCTAGGTGTGCAACAAGCTATTTTTATCTCGACCGGAAGTCCAAAATGGCCGCTATGAATTTTTGAAATTTTTGGAAATTTAAAATTCCTAAAGGTGTTCGCTAAGGTTAGCCAATGTCACCTATCCTATTTTACATGTTTTATAGATATTTTCTAATGCATTCCAAATTTGGCATGTAGGTGTATGATGGTACCGCGAACTCAACTATGACATCCGTTTTCTAATTAAACAAATGGCTGCCATATACTGGTTACTGATTGGTCGAAGCTCCGTTGTAGTTCGATTTCGTTCAAATTTAGTATGTATGTGTAATATGGCATTGCAAACTCAACTGCGACATTTGTTTTCTAATTTGACAAAATGGCCACCATATACTAGGTTCTGATTGGACGAAATTTACATATTGTTCGATTTAACTCAAATTTAGTATGAAAATGTTTTATGCAATTGTGAAACTTTTCTGATGTATCTTTGCGACTATGGGGACCGTTTGGGGGACTTCTGTAATGGCGCCCATTACAATTAGTACTAGTTGTCAATAATTTGATGATTTTGACGACAACTTATTGTTTTATAGTCAAACTGAAGACAAAAAAGATAAAGAGAACAACGAAACATCAATAAGTGCTATCTATGAGAGCACCGATGACCGGGAAGTGACATCTGCTATAGTTAATAAAACACTGAGAGAAACGTATATTTATATTAAGTAATAATTATTCATATATATTTTTTATATGAATCTAGCATATGATCTAAAAGTAAATCTTGTATGTGGATCCTTGTTAAAGTTAATTTGTAAATACATTTTGAATTATGTTTCATAAATCATGTGCTATGAAGAATTATGTAATGAATTGCTTCACTACAAGCAGCAAAATGACTTCTGATTTTGTGGTTTTAAAGTGTTATGTATCATTCGGAGTTTATTTATCTTTTTTTATCCAGCAAAGACATATCCGACCCGCTGGTCATTTTAAGAAAATTAAATGAGAACTTTTTAACTGGCCGCCCTTTATATGTCATCCAAGAGGATGAAGTAATAGAGGGAGAGACAACATCACTCTTCTTATCACGCAATGAACTATTCAAGGACATTACAGAGGGAATGGCTTTCCAAGAAAACATCAGGTACATGAACCCTATAGAGTTGAACTTTAATGGGGAGTGCGCAGTTGACAATGGAGGTCCGCGCCGAGAGTTCCTCGGTGCGTTTGTTGCTAAATCCCGAGAGGAAATGTATACCGAAAACAAAGGTTGTGTAGTTCTCCAACCGAATGATGAATTTCTAGCCTTTAGGAGGTACTTTTATGCAGGCATGATACTTGGTAAGTTTCCTAATTATTTATTGCATTATACACTGATGAAGATATACTAAATAAAGATAAATATTTGCTTGATCAGGGAATATTTGTTTGATTTTATGTTAATTCGGATGCATCAGACCTGATTATTTTTATATTCGTGGACTTCAGCAAATCTAATAATCATTTATCAAAACATTTTAAAGATGCTAATATGGTACACAACTTTTATTCTAACAATGTTTATTACATATTTAGAAAGATCAGTTATGAAAACTTTTACAATACATAAGCATCTTATGGCACACCAACAGTTATGCAAGCAATGTTAATGATATATTGAATAAGATCATATATGATAGCTTACATTTTGAATGATTTTAAAATTAAATGGAAAAAAAATGGAAACCAATTTATGTATTCATTTTAATTATCAAAAGGACACTAACTTATTTCTTAATTTTCTCTCTCTCTATATAATATACAACATTATGAGATATCTGATATACCATGTTTTAAACAATTTCCTTTATCTCGATATCTACATTTATTATATGAGATATCTGATATCCTGTTGGATATATCTTATATTTTATCTTATATCTTTTAGGAAATATATAATATCTTATCTTATATCTTTAACGAGATTTATCATGTACGTAAAGGATATAAGCCTCACTCTTACTTAAACATACCCCTCCTTGTGTTAATATTGGACAGTTTCAATATCTGTTCAGTATGTGCAATCAACCACGAAGGCTATTGATACAATAAAGGACAGTGGTGTCCTTTAGCATACTTTGCACACTTTTGTACAATTGCATGCATTACAGGTGTGTAAAATATGCCCGAGTAGAATTTAGTCTCATTTGAATAATGTCGTCCAACAGTGAAAGTGCGTTCTCAACACACTCCCTGTGTAGTACATTTTTAGCATCAGCATTCAGTATTGAAATGGATTAAATTCAAATATTGTGATTGATTTATTGAAGAAAGTGATTACAGTATATTTCTGGGGTTATATCTCTAAGAGAATGAAATGAAAGAATTAAACCACACAATTAAAAAAAAAAATCATTTCAACACCAACTCCAAAATATTTTCATCAAAGATATTTCACAGCTATATATCTGGGATTATACACGAATATTTCAAGGGATGATACGAAAGAAATTTTGTGCACATAAATTGTGGGAAAAACGCAAGATTTCTACTGCTCTCAACTACAAAGAGTTATTGCCAAAATTACGAATTCAAAGGAAATTACAGTTAATGCTGGAAATGTGTCTCTCAGTAAAGTGTTTGGATATGTATGCATCTATATGGATGTTTCATGTAAAAAGAGTTTTCCGTGATTCAAACCGTCTTTCAAGGAAAGAATATAGTGCATGGGAAATCTGACTTTGGGTATATATAAATACCGGATATACTTTAAGAATGTTGATATTTAAATTCTGTGTAACATTTCATTGTAGCCAGGAGTTCAAATACTACATTCAAATCATCGCGCGTAATACCAGTGTAATGAATGTATGTATGTGCACGTGCAGCATGGACCACCCGTCCAAATCCCAGTCACCGCCATCTCCCTACCTCACTCTGACTTTACCTCTCGATGGGAACACACGTCACATTGTCCTTACTCTGGATGTTCCTGGTTAGTATTATTGTGTGTAAGTATGAAAGAGTATAATTAAAACATAAACTCATTTGTCATATTTCATCAATTGTATATATATCCATTATTACATAGGTTGAGCGATGTATGAGTGATTATGTATGTTTATTCATTGTATAGGTTTATTTGTCCACGGAATTAAGATATCTTTGAATTGCAACGGCGTGGAGTGTTGTCATTGAGAACCCTTCGTTACATCGGCGCCCAACGTGTTTAGAAAATGGACCAGGTTCTATCCACCATCATTTTCTACTTGATGTCCCGGACGGGAATTAAGAGCACCCAAACCGTAAGTGACGGTCCCTAGTGAGGAACCGGCCGGAGTTTGAAGGGAGCTACTACTGAGCTGTGGAATATCTGGTGGAGGGGGACGCTGCAACGCGTCTTGGGAGTAAGGACATCATCCAATACTTCGGTATCACAAGATAACCTGTTATATAGTGTATAATGCAATGATTAATGACATTTTGTCAGCATATATGTGATTTGGGACGAGTCGTCCTGATCCGTCCGAAGACTGTTGAAATTTAGATCGAATAACTTGATTAACTGCATATGTAATATTGTCAACTGATGCAGTGGAGCCTTTTTTAGCTCACCTGGCCCGAAGGGCCAAGTGAGCTTATGGCATGGTGCGGCGTCCGTCGTCCGTCCGGCGTCAACTTTTTACTTTAAACAACTTCTTCTCAGTAACCAAAAGGCCTAGGGTGATGATATTTGGCCAGAAGCATGCTTTGATGAGGGCTACCAAGTTTGTTCAAATAAATGACCTTCATCAATTTTCAAGGTCACAGGGGTCAAATATGTAAAAATCTTTAATCAACTTCTTCTGAATAACCAAGAGGCCTAGGATGATGATATTTGGCCAGTAACATGCTGGGATAAAGGGCTACCAAGTTTGTTCAAATAAATTACCTTGATTTATATTCAAGGTCACAGGGGTCATATATGTTAAAAACCTTTCAACAATTTCTTCTGAATAACTGAGAGGCCTAGGGTGATGTCATTTGGCCAGTAACATGCTGTGATGAAGGGCTACCAAGTTTGTTCAAATAAATGACCTTGGTTTATATTCAAGGTCACAGGGGTCAAATATGTTTAAAACCTTTAAACAACTTCTTCTGAATAACCAAGAGGCCTAGGGTGATGATATTTGGCCAGTAACATGCTTGGATGAAGGGCTACCAAGTTTGTTCAAATGAATGACCTTCATCCATTTTCAAGGTCACATGGGTCAAATATGTTAAAATCTTTATACAACTTCTTCTGAATAACCAAGAGGCATAGGATGATGATATNCATCATCATCATCATCATCATCATCATCATATGTAAACCCCTGTTGACCAGCAATATTAAGGAAGCATGCATTAATACCCCTAGCCCTTAGTGAATAAACTTGATCTTCCATAATAGAATTCAGCGGAGTTACTACTAAAACAATCGCCGGGTTGTCGAATTTCAGTTTCCTCTGCATTAGATACGGTATAAGCTGAAAAATCAAGCTTTTCCCATAACCAGTGGGAAGAACAGCTATGCAGTCTGTTCCATTGAAAACATTTTTAAGCGTTTCAATTTGTTTCTCTTTCAATACATGTGTAACCTGCAGCTTTTCTTTTGCATAATCTAGACACGTCTTAAAATCCGCCATATTTGTTGACATTAGAGACGCGGAAGTATGAGTGAGTTGGTCTTCCGGCGAAGGAAATGTAGCGATTTTGTACGTATCAATCCGCCGGCATACATTCGAGGTATGATTCCGCGCCTAGCCGGAATTGGCCGAGAAGTTGCGATTGATCATAGGTACTGGTAGCTCAATTTCATTATTGAGATGTGATGTGGAAATCAATATGTAAACATAGTGAAATACAATAATCGTCATGTCACCATAGGATAAGAACTCGAAAAACTATTCAAATACATTATTTTGCTATTGAGAAATATAATATCTATCATCATTTAGCCAATTTTCCTCTCTGGCCAACCCCTTAGTTTCTGTCATATTACAGTATTCGATTTCAATTTCATTATATCTATTCCAACCAAGTTTGAATTATTTCTTGCTGAAAGTGGTATAGTCAGAAGTGTTATTTTCCTATACAAACAAAGGAGAACAGATTACCAAAAGGGTAATATAACTAACAGTTTATATAATACACCTAAGGGCATTTCTATCCAAAAAAAAGATATTTGAATCTTCTACCATCGGAGTGCAGATGTTTTTTTTGAAATATCAGCCTTCTCCCCCTTTTTGGCCCCATCCCTCCGGCAAGGACGGATCTTTGGTTGTTTTCAAATTGATAATGCACCTAAGGAACTTTCTATCCATGAAGAGTATTTGTTTGTAACAAATCTGAGTCTGATGAAGAAGCTTTTTTTTTTTTTTTAACTTTTAACCATTTACCCAATTCGGGCCCCACCCCTCCAGCCCCTGGGGATGGGGCATCATTTGAGTTTCTCATACCATCTAAGTGCCATCTGACATCACAATCATTCTAACCAAGCATTAATAATTTCCAGCTAAAAATTTACATAATATACAAAAAAGTGTTATTTCCCTATATAAACTAGAGTAAACTTTACCCCCTCGAATATCGCGGGGGAACTGACATTTACAATTTACACAAGAGGCTCAAGGGCCTTTGCGGTCAACTGAGTTATATCATAGGTACTGGTAGCTTTATTTTATTGTTTCGATGTGATGTGGAAATCAGCATGTAAACTAAGTACAATACTAATGTCATGTCATCAAAGGATAAGAATTTTAAAATATTGGTAACTGTTCCCTTTGGGGCCCCGCCCTGGTCCCAGGGTTTGGGGTAGGAGTAGTATATACATACGCCCGTTACCCCGGACGCTGTGGTTGCTAAGGTCAAACCACGTGACCGGAAACCGGCAACAGTTGAAATTACCTGTAGAAAGATATACACAGAACTGGAGACCCAACAATAGGACGATTAAAGTGGCGATGGACCAGCTCGGTTAATCCCTCTTTAGAAAAGCAGATTAGGGCAGATACAATAAGTACGACGGAGATGTCATTATTGGGGGTTCGTAACGAGGGGATTATGAGATAGAGATAAGAAAGGGGTGGAAGTTATTTTGATAAGGATACACGTGTTGAAGAAACATTTACCGAGATCGTTTTTAAGCTCAGAGGATACGACATCCCGTTACCCCGGACGCTTCGATTGCTAAGGTAAAACCATGTGAGCGGAAACCACAAGCAGTTGTCGTTACCCGTAGAAAGATATACACTAGGGACTTAACAATAGGACGATTAAAGTGGCGATGGATCAAGTAGGTTAATCCTTCTTTAGAGCTATACGGATGATTGTTGTTGAAAGAGAACTACGTTATTGACAAAGTCTATGAAGAAGTAAACACCGAGAAAACTTAGATACTAAGACAAAGCGACAATGGCGGAGAAGGAGCAACAGCGTGTCAAGCGACTCCTGCGGGAGGAAAAAGAACAGATCGAGAGATGGAGACGAAAACCAGCGACATGCGGGAGAAGACAAGAGGCCCAGAGGGCCTGTATCGCTCACCTGGATACCTAAGCAATCATGGCAAACTATTCTCCAAATGAGATCAAGGGAATATGCCAGACCCCAAGGCCAATCCTTGTAGCATAGCTATATTAGATTTTTCATGCCCAGCAATTTTATGTATGGTTATGAGGTGGGGATCCCAACTGTTTCCAAGCTTTGACTCAGAAACTAGGTCCCTAGAGTTGTTGTCTGACTCCAGGATCGATTCTAATATCGTGAATGCATTTGTCTCTTTTTGCCAAGCATTTGTATATATAGTTTTGGGGTGGGGATCTCAACCGTTTCAAAGTTATGACCCAGGGGCCAAGTCTGCAAGGGTGGGGCAGACCCT
>NW_018408789.1:0-14509 GCF_002113885.1 Mizuhopecten yessoensis | reverse complement strand
CACCTAGGGATGCTTCCAGTCAAATATGGTTGATATCCACTTCTTAGTTCCAGAGAAGAAGTCGCTTAAAGCAGTATAGCCAAATACCCTTTTTGGCCCTGCCCCTCAGCCCCCTGGGGGGTCAGCCACACCATTTGTACAATTTTAAATCCCTGCCTCCAAGGAATGCTTTTGATCAAATATGATTGATATCCAGTGCACAGTTCTACAGAAGAAGTCGTTTGTAGCAATATAACCAAATTGACCCCTTTTGGCCCCACCCCTAAGCCCCCTGGGGAGTCAGCCCCACCATTTGTACAATTTTTAATCACCACCACCTAGGGATGCTTCCAGTCAAATATGGTTGATATCAACTTCTTGGTTCCAGAGAAGAAGTCGCTTAAAGCAATATGAGCAAATTGACCCCTTTTGGCCCCGCCCCTCAGCCCCCCTGGGGGGTCAGCCCCATTATTTGTACAATTTTGAATCCCCACCACCTAGGGATGCTTCCAGTCAAATTTAGTTTAATTCCAACCAGTGGTTAAAAAGAAGAAATCGTTTAAAGAAATTGTTGACGTACGGACGGACGGACGCCGCGCCATAAGCTCACTTGGCACTTCGTGCCAGGTGAGCTAATAAAAATGTGTCACGTAGTAGTTCATTACATTATGTGAAACGAGAGCGTTATATGCGTGGAAGCGAACTAGTTGAGCATACGTTATCTGTTTTTTGTTTGTTTTTGTTTTGTTTACTTATTTATGTTATAACAAATAGACGTTTGAATTAATTAGTAATGTGAAATGAGCATGCTTACTCTGTTTATCCTGATATTATTGCTCTCGTTTTGGTTCAATGCTATGTTATAAAACTCATTATATGACGTCACGCCAACGCTACAAATTTATTTATTTACAGGAAATGGAAGAATATAAAACACTTTTAAAGCAGATCGATGCCATGGAAGATACCGCTGGTAAGTTAAATGTGAGTGTTCTTTTCATTACCATGAAAACGCGGAAATGAGTATTAAGTACAATCGTAAAGCGTGCGTGAATATTTATGGATATCTGTTATTCATTCAGAAGGAAGAGGAAGAACGAAAAGAAGACGAGCAGACAACTCGCCCGACCTTGGTAAGTTTGTGCTTTATAAATATATCGAGATATTATGTAAACTTTTATAACAAATAACGAAAATGCTCAGGCGGGATCCTCTTCAGATGCAAACGGGGCGGAACATCACTGTTCAAAATGTGGGAGTCAATTTGAAACTACTGCGGGATTAGCAAGTCACAAAACCGAAAGACATAAAGACAAAATTAGTGATACTAACAACGACAAGGGAGAGTTAGAGACAGATGACGAGGAGAATGGGGAGAGACGGATATATAGCGATGACGAGGAGGAAAATATGTTTAAAGAACTCATCAATACATTTGGGGCTATAATCAATATGCATCATCGACGAGGTAAGATACAGGATGAGTATAATTTCTCAGTGGTTGATTCGACATGATCGTTTGACATATTAGAAAACCAACTTATGCAGATATTCAGGGAGCAGAGAGCTGCATTCAAAATGAACTTATCACTAGGCTTCGCGTTAGTGAATACTGACGGAAATAGGAGGTATTTCTACGCTCATAATAACGAAACAGTTTTCGTTAGTCCGACGCTCATTAGTGACATAGCTGACGTAAATTAAGCTATTGAAAAACTCCGATCAATGGATTTATTGGAGCATGTATTTCTACAAAGACCCTCTGCAAAATGGAGAGTCTATCGTCTATACGTAAAATTGTTGGGCATGAAAAATCTAATAAAAATATGCTACATGGATTGGCTTTGGGGTTTGGCATATTCCTTTGGATTTCATTTGGGGAATATTTCGCCATGAATGGTTTGATATCCAGTGGAGCGATACAGGTTCATGGGTTTAAAATGTCTTTTGGTTTTTCTTACAGACATGAATGTCTTACATCTCTTGGCTTTACACTGAGCATAATTAAATCTTGCAGAAATGGCCATGTGATTGAGAACCTTTCGATGGGACTTTTAGCATGATTTTCCAGAGGGATTGGGTCTGTTATTTGGGCCCAAATTATTTTGTTGGAAAATTGCTGGGGTTGCCATGAAGAAATTGGGTTGGTAGGGAGACGTGAAATTGGTATAATATATTGTTTTGTCCTTTGGGTGTGGTCATAATTTAGATGATGATGATGATTTTTGTTGTTGGGTCTTTCTTGTTTCTATTCTTGAATGAAATCAAACGGTAAACTGCTTTTCTATGTTGGCATTTATTTTGGGACAAGGCCCGGCTTTGGGGTGCAAATATTGAGCATTTTATTCATGGATGTTGGCGGATGTAATATAGTCATATTTGTTTGTTTGTTTGTTTGTTTGATTTTGTTTAACGTCCTATTAACAGCTAAGGTCATTTAAGGACGGCCTCCCCTGTGTGCAAGATGCATGCGTGTAGTGTATGTGTCATGGATTAGATCATATTTATTTTAATGTAGATGACATTATGATTATTTATACACAGTCTTTTGAAAGCGGAATTGGATAGAGGTCATAATTGAACATGTGATATTGGATTGTATACATTTTTTTTGGTTTTGCTTGTTTGGTATGAGTGCAAACCAGAAGCCGTGATTATTTTTGTGTTTGTTGTAGGTGAATGTAAAAGTGAAAGTTCTGACAGATGTAGTACAGAGACCCAGTGGTTCTGATCCTAAACAAGTCACTGGTGTGTGTGACGTTATCGACAGCATAAGCAAGTCAGTGAAAGCTATGTATGTAGCCACTGAAGCTTGTTTGTTTGTTTNCAATTGGGGGCAGCAGGTACAATTCTTCCGCCCTACCTGCAGGGCAAGCCACTGAATCAATTGGGAAGTTCCGTCAAGGGAAATTTTACAGTATCCGGGGTGTTATGCTGGGCGATGCCATTCGAGTTTCCAACAGGACATTGGTAAGTTTTGGGCAACAGCTATACATTTAGTAATGCATGTTCTTAATGTCGGTTAATTGATACATTCTTGATAAATGTAATGCTAATTAGTAATTTCACATGTGTTTGATAAATTTTTGTGCATGTGTTAGGATTTTGTACCCAAACCAGGGCTAGCTGTACATTTGTTGCATGTTTCAGTAGTGACATTTAACAAGAACATGGGGGAAATGAACTGATTTACTCGATTGTTAATGACAGAAAATAAAATCAAAATGGAACTAAGATACATATGTATGTGATGGTCTTTTGTTAGTGGTGGGGAAATTGGTAGTTGAAGATGTGGTGGAAAAATGGATGTGATTGGTTTGTGTTTGTGTTGTTGAACTGACTGTTATTGTTAGAATAATATGTGTATGTTTTTATGTTAAGGTTCTGGAATGCGGAAGTTTTGACTTCGACAAAGCTGTGGAAGATGACCACCTCATTCCTGTGGCACTTACTGTGCCTCAGGCTGCATCAACCCCAAAGAAGAGGCGGATCTCTGTTCACGGGACGTTGAGTGATGTATGTATTTGGGTGTTTTGGATTTGGACATCTTTGTTGTGCAGAAGTCTGGTTGATGACGTGGTGTTGTGTAGATGAATTTGGGATATGTTGTGTTTTATACTATAATGTGTGGAAATGGAAGTTCCTATTCAATTCTTTAAATGATTAGTTCATGACATTTGCTATGTGATTTGCACATGGTTTATGGTTGTGTTCTTGTCTGCTTTTGTTTGGGTTGAAATCCTGTAAAATCTAGTGTAATTGGTAAAATGATACCAATGATCAAATTGTTATCAAATTTGATACCAAACACGTTTCTGAAATAAGTGTTTTGAAACTAGATATGTTGTGGGTTTTCTGTATATGTGGGGTCTGTTTTTAAAATGGGTTAAACAGTCAAATCTCCATTGATCATACTTTCAAGTATATAGTTCAATCTGTCAATGTAGTCAATGTGCGAATTGTTCTTAAATATCAGTTGTAATATAGTTTTGTCATGAACAGAACGATCGATTGGAAAGTTTTATATAATTTGTGCATGTTATTCTTTTGTTGTGCAGGAAACAAACCATCTTTATGATTGGAATGATTGGAAAGTGTTTAATGTATATGTGTAGTTGGCAACTGCTCAGGTGTCTTAATGTGTCCTGTTTTATTAAAGGTTTCAGATGTGTTTGTGACCGAACGGTCGCGACGAAAGGTTTTAAAGATTGCTGGAGAGGTCATTTAAGGTACCGTTAAGTTGTGGGGTAAAGTTGTGGGGTAAGGAGACTCATTTGGATGTCCCTTCAGTGGGCTCGTAAGTGGAGGTGACGTGTTTGGATGTGGGCGAGTTTCGTGGGACGAAGTAGGGCAATTCGGGTGGGAATACGAAATTGATGGTAATTATGTTTTCCAGAATATTATGGCGGGGTTGGTTGTATAATGTTGCGTCAGCTGCGGTGGCATGGCGGTTGTTTTGTATGTGTAGTTCTGGTTTTAAAATTAATGCTAGTAGTTGATAACAGCTCAGTGGGATTTAAACGAAAACTATGTCCAGCATTGGTGGGCTATGGTGACTACAATATTGTATAAACAGTGTGTGTGTGTTAAATTGGGGAAATTGTAGATGTTAATAATTGTCTTTTTTACAAAATTGGATTTCATCCCAATTTTGATTTTGTGTGCGTGTGGTCAGAGTTGGGTTTGGTATTGGGGGTCATGTGAGGGGATGTGTAAAATCTTATAATTGGGTTTGTTGGCAATATAACTGTGATGTGGCATGTGCTTTTTACATTCGGGATTCTTGTTTGTTTCATGGGGGTATAAGCTGTGGGAATCATGCTTGAATTTATTTTGTTGTGTCGAGGACATTGTCATTTTTATAAGGCTGTCAAATTTTTACAGGAGTATTATGGTCGGGCGGTGTTTCCAGCGTAAACTTTTGTTTGTCTGCCAATCTCCTCTACATTTTTCGCTCGATCTCTTTGAAACTTGGTACACATTATAACCATGATATGATGTTGTTTTAAACGAATTATGATTTGACAATTTTTCTAAAAGTTATTGCCCTTTGTTCATTTCAGTATTTGATTTTTGTCTGTCAATTTCCTCCTACATTTTTCAACGGATGTCTTTGAAACTTGTTATACATTATAATCTTGATATGAAGTTGTGTTTCCTTTAAATGGATTTTTATTCGACTGTTTTTCCAAAAGTAATTATTGCCCTTTTTTCATTTCAGTATTTGATTCTTTGTCCGGAGATCTCCTCCTGCATTTTTTGACAGATTTGTTTGAAACTTAGTAGAGTAAATATTCATGATATGTTGTTGTGTTTCCTCGAGAAGAATTTTGATTTGGCAATTTTTGCAAAAGTTATGTCGTTTGTTCGTTTCAGAATTTGAATGTTTTATCTGGTGATTTTCCCTTTCATTTTTATAGCATGTCATCTAACCATTCTTTGAATGATGATTATCTTATTTTAATGTACGAAAGTATATAACCCTATATGGCATTTGACAGGCGTATATTGTTCCGCCTAGCGGTACTGTTGTTCAAATTTGGATGATTGACTTGTAAATTGGGATGTTTTATAGTTCAGTGGGTGTGATGGACGAGGTTATGCCATAATATGGTGGCTGTTGTTCGTCTTTAATCGACGTCTTTTTCATAACCACCATTTGGAATAATTTTGACTGGAAGCATTCGTTGGTGGTTGGGATTCAACATGGTGCAAATGGTTAGGTTGTCTTGCCAGGGGCTGTGGGGCAGGGCGAAATGGGGGCAATTTAGTTTTTTTGCTTTATGCGATTTCTTTTATAGAACTGCTCAGTAGTGGTGATTCAAAATTGTACAAATGGCGGGGCTGACTGCCCAGGGGGGATATCAACCCTTATGTCTGGATGGATCTGTTGGTAGTTTGTTCAAAATTGTACAATTTATTGGGTTTACTTCCCAAGGGGGAATTTGGCTGTGTTGGTACAAATGACTGTTCTGTACACTTATGCAATGGATATCAGTCATATTTTGTCAGAAGCATTCATGTGTGGCAGGGATTCAAAATTGTCATATGGTGGGGTTGATGCCATGGGCTGTGGGGTGGGGCCAAAAACTTTTATTTCTTGGAAATGGGTTGGATCAGTAAGTACTATATAACCATATATACAATTGCTAAGTATAATGAAATAATGCACATTTGTTTCCAGGGTGGCCCTAAAGTCTGGTCCTACGGTTGGAGACAAAGTTCTTTTGGGTCATTCTTGAAAACGGTTGATATTTTTACCTAAATCTATATATTCAAATTTTGGGCATTTGGAGACGAATGCAGTGATGATATTTCAATTAAGTGTGGGGTCTGAGTGAATCCCTAGGACCTTGTTTATAAGTCATAGCCTGGAAACAGTTTTGATCCCCACTTTATAAAGATATACTGATTTACTGAGTATAATACGATGAATGGACATATGTCTTGGATGGCTTTGGGGACTGTTCTACTCTTGGAGACTTTTCCACTGGGTCGTAACTTCAAATTGGTTATGATCTTGCTTCAAATCTATTTATGCAATTGTTGGGCATAATGAGACGAATGTAGTCATGATATTAGAAATGCCTGCAGGGTCTGGTCCATGTTTGCAGACTGAACTTCTTGGTCATATCTTTGAAATGATTGATATCCCCATGTCAAATCTATAAATACAAATGCTGGGCAAATGGAGGCAAAATGCAGTCATGATATTAGATTTGTTCTTGGGGTCTGGCATCAATCTTAGGGACCGGGTTTCTGTGATGCACAATGCAATTATATGCATATCATATGATCAGTAATAGTTAGTTCATTTGAAATGATATGGATAAACATCATGGCTATAGCGTTGAGTTATATGATGGTTAATTTGGTTTGGATTCATGGGAGTTTTGTACATTTAAGGAGATAGCTGATGAAGCAGATGTTGACGGTGTGATTGATGCCGCTTTGATTGAGCTGTAGATATGGTTTTAGATCATTATTATAAAACTGATATACAAAATTTTGTACTGATTCAGGCTGCTTGCCAGTTCAAGTGCTGTATAGTGATAATCAAAAATGGTATGTTTGACCACTTCGGTTGTCTGTTCTGTATTATCCATGAAGTATCATTCAAATTTATAACTTGGATTTAATTTTCATTTAATTTGGTACTTTTAAAAGTTAGGCAAGTCTGCTGTTTGTGTGGGTTATTTTAATACTAGAGCAGATATTTGGGGTAAATGGCATTAGCAGGCATGATTTTTGTTTTGTCAGGGATTCTTTGATTTTAATGGCATTATGTCATTAGAATGTTGATAAATTAAATGTATATTTTTCAATGGGAAACATTGCAGACTGATTGAGGGTGGTAAGTGCCTTCTCCAGTGTTTTATTTGACCATTGTGATTGTGATATAGATAATGTGTTCATGTTGCCAGCTTGACATATTTGGTATTTGTGTAGTTTGCTGGATTGTTATTCTGGCTAGTGGATCCTAGTTGTTAGTACATTTAAAAATGTTATTCGTGTTTTATTATTGGCTATTGAGTCGGGTCCCTATGGTTAAGATCTGAAACTGACTAGTAGTTGTTATTTTCTCTTGCAAAAGTGAATCTTGGATGGTTCTTGATGGAGCAGATGACATCCTGAAAGTGGATAGTGGCGACCTTCAGGATGTATTCCCGACGTTGACATTTGAACCTGCTGTACATGTTACGGGTACCCGCAAGGGGTCACGGGTTCTTGCATTGTAAGTGCTAAGTTGATTTCAGTGTTTAATTGTATGTCTAATTATAGCATATGCATGTATATGATCCCCTACATTGGTGTCTGTAAGTCTTTGGTGTGTGATGTTGGTCAATTCTGAATGGTGTTTTTCTTTATATTTCAGACGGCGTTCAACTGCTAATGAGTAGATGTTGTGACTTTTGGAATGTGGGGTAGAGAATGTCTTGTGTTGTTCTGACAGCTGGAGTATTTTCATGTAGTATTGTTAGTTTGTGTGGAGTGATCAAGTAGTTTATTTACAGTTAATCGTTGCATGTGTTCACTTATAGAGATTATGTATATTGGTTGGTTCACGTGATATTAGATTGAATGTACGGGGGATTGCAGTGATACATAACCTGTATACCAAAGGATGACTTGTTGTGATCAGCTGAAGTATTTAGAAGAGGTATGTAACAGAAATGAATATTTTGAGTTAACGTGAGTTAACGAGTAAATTGCAGCAGGTTGTTTATTAAACAGAAACGTATCTGATTTCTGAATTGAATGTATGGTGGGTTGCAGTGATACGCAAGAAATACACTAGTGAATGATTTGTTTTGTACAACTGAAGTGATTTCATGTAGTTTTGTTAGTTTTTGAGCAGTGAATACGTAATATTATGTAACTGGCAATGATAGCATTGTTTTTATACATAATATATATATTGTGTGGTTCATGTGATCTTAGAATGAATGTATGGTGAATTGCAGTGATAATTTCTACTAGAGAATTACTTGGTATGATCAGCAATATTATTTGAAGCAGAAAATCATTATCCGTGAAAATAAGAGATATAAATTAAAGTGTAAATTGCAGTTGGGTTTTTATTAGGTCATTTGACCCATTGGGTCTGGATGACCTATAATCTTTGTTTACGTCTTTTGTCGACTACCGTCGGTAAACTGTCAACATTTAAACTTCTTTCTGGTCCACTTTATAAACACATTTTAGCCTTCTTAAAAATTGGTGGGGATGTTATGGAATGGAAGTCAACACAGTGTTATTTTTCAGCTGTGTGAAATGTTCAACATGGCTGCCTTGGTGGCCATTTTGTAACATGATTGTGCAATCATGGTTTTCCTAAATTATACCATTTTTAAACTTGTCTGAATTGATCCTGAGATGGTGTTGTCAATGTGTTGTTATTTTTTTATGGTTCAGTGCAAAATCCAAAATGGCTATTATGACCGTTCTGTTGATTAACATATTTAAATTTCATTTTAATTTCCTCCAGTGGGATTGAAGTCAAACTTGCCTGAATTGATCCTGTCATGGTCCTGGTCTGATATTCAAGATATGCACTCTCTTGAAAAACGTTTTTTTAGCTTTTTGTTTCAGGTCCAGTGGTGCGATTGAGCTAAAATGTGGTGGTTTTGGGGCTTTGAAAGTGGAGCTTTGTTATAAACCTGTTTGAAAATGGTATTCTTCCTTAATGCCTTAATGGATATCGCAACCAAATATGGTCTGAAATANTCGTTTCTTGAATAAATGAGGGTGAATAATATACATACAATTTATATGTGTGTGAGCTGAATAAATTGTTACAAAAAACTGCAACAGATGGTTGATTTGATTGATTGATAATTATAAGGCATAAAAACATTGTGTTATTTTAATTAGATAATGTTTTATTATTATATAGTCTTTGCTAAGCAGTCCTTCCTAAAATAACTTTACATTTAGTATCAGTACAAAAAAGATACTATATACATGTGTTGAATTAGCGTAAATACAATATGTATTTTAGGCCTAATCAACACCCTTACAGTAGCTGCTGCCAAAGTCAGAGTGCCAGATGAAACAAAATTTTCGAAAAGACATAAACGTGAACGTATGACGGAAAAAAAATAATCACGACATGGTACACTAATACTTATTTACAGAATAACATAAGAGGATTAAAATTTCATAATGTTTATTATTAATATTTTTTTGCAAAGTCTTTTCAATTACAATATATTATGATATAAATAAACAAGAGATCCCAGAAATAGCAATAGGTAAAAATCAAAAATGGCCATCTGTTGGCCACATTGTTTTCTGGATCTGACTCATGACTTATTAACATGTAAATTAAATTTTAGATAGATTCGAGTTCGGCTCCTTGCAAGTTATTTTCGCTCTCACTATTTTTTGCTACGCGGCCTCGTTTTGAATTCACAAGGCTACGCTTCCATGCTGGTGCTACGGCGGAACTGAGCTCAGTTTCAATTACCTCTCCCACCCTCCCAGGAGAATTACTAAGGTGCTGAAGGTTTATTACCTGGCTTGCTTACTACTTGTATTTTGTTTTACAAAATTAATACCATGTATGTATAATATGCATTTCACATAGTGTGCGAGAGATTATTTCTACAACATTGTATAACATGGTTTAATTGTTTTTATTTGTTCATAGAAATTATGTGAATATTGTTTACCTTGTGTGTATTAAAGCCATTCTGAATTTAGCTATGTCTCCGCTTTGATATATATAGAACCTAGGTAAATTGAATGTGGACATCTAGGAACCAAGGATAATCTACTCATCATCAAATCTGAGAAATATTCAAGGGAAACCTCCATTGGAAGTTTGAGAAATATCGTCCCAGTACTTCTAAGAAACAGCGATAACTAACTTCTGTGGTCAACAGACTCACCTCTATCTATATATGAGCCAGTTAGTGTTCTAGTTAAACTGCTGTTTACGTAGACGGCTGAAAGGCAATTCAGGTTTATGTCTGCGTATCATAGTTGTCAGTCTTTTGTAGGAATTTGTGTATGGGAGTTTGTCTGTACATATATGTCGACATCTGATCGTTGGGCCTTCTTGGTTAGTGCATCAATGTTGATAATTTCTTTAGCCTGTTTGTTTGTTTATGTTTAACGGCCCATCGACGGCTGTGGTCATTTAGGGCCATGGTGAGTTATTTATTTATTTATCCTATTTAAACAAACATGTGCCTTTTTAATGCGGTATTCATCGATATGGTGTTAGATTTGGGTCATTGTGTGCTTTTCGTTTTTGACAGAAATGCATGCACACAGTTTTGGATTTAGAGAATTTGAAGCCGTTTTCGTCTGCCCAATTTTGTAGTTTGTTTAAACTCTGTTGAAGTTGTCGTTCTATCGTGTGCATGTTCTTAGATCTGTAACAGATCAAGAAGTCATCCACAAATAACGACCCTTCTGTTGATTGACCAAGACATTTGACTATATCATTGATTTTAAGACCAAACAGACCCAGTTGAAAATCTCCATGGATTCCGCGGAATTTCCATGGATTTCGCTCCGCGTTTTCCGTGGAAATTTGCTCCACGGAGTATTGGGAATGATATTCCGTGTAGATTCCACAGAGAAAAAACAAAAGACTAGGGATTTCTCCATGGAGAATGCTGCCCAATTTCCACGGAGTTACCTGAACTCCGTGGAGATTACAGGTCGACCTCCGCGAAGGTTACCAATGTATTTCTGCAGAGAATCAGTCAATCTCCACAGAGCGAGCTTCATCTCCGCGGAGAAAACTGAATCTCCGCGGAAATGCTGGATCTCCGAGGAAATTACTGAATCTTGCGGAAAATGCTTGATCTTGTGGAAAATGCTGGATCTGTGTAGATATTGAAGAATAATGGTGTATTGTGAATTGAACATGCTCAAGAAACAATCATTTAAATAACCACAGATTTTTTTAGAAGATGGCTTTACAGCATTGCAGGGACACTCTAGCATTACAAATAATTGATCAAATGAAATACAGAACTATCTGAACTGCATTTCAGGCAACCTGTGAAACAATTTTGCGTATAAAAACGTAAAACATAAGAGTTGAGATTTTTTGGCAAATTATTTGAATGATTTTAAAAGAGGAATCATGGAAACTCTTGAAATATCATAATCAAATTGGAGTGTCTTGTACAAATTGAGAGATTTGACACTCCTCAGTAAATGACAACTTTCCATTGAGGCTCTGATTTAAATCAGACCTTCAATATCTTCCAATCAAGGACAATACGTAGATGTATTATATACATCTGTTGAAAAGAAAGTACAAAGAATTCTTTCAAATTTCAAATCAAAATTCTGTATTTGAAAAAAAAGAAGCTTATGTTATGACATTAAATGTCCCGTCACATAAAAACATATTTTTTGGATTGATCTACTAAGGTGTCTTGAACATTTCACGACTTCTTAGGAGTTGCAGATGGCTTCAACACTTCTGCAAGCTTAATGTTGATGGCCTGATTGCTGCTCTGTGGTCCAGGAAACTGCTGCCTCATGATGTCTGAAATAAAAAAAAATTTTGTTTGTTTGTTTGTTTGATTTTGTTTAACGTCCTATTAACAGCTAAGGTCATTTAAGGACGGCCTCCCCTGTGTGCAAGATGCATGCGTGTAGTGTATGTATTTTGGGAGGCTGCGATATGTTCGTGTTTGTCTTCTTGTAATAGCGCGGAACTGATGCCGACTTTATAGTGCTACCTCACTGAAACATACTGCCGAAGACACCCAGCAGGACGCCCCACCCGGTCACATTATACTGACAACGGGCGAACCAGTCGTCCCACTCCTTATTTGCTGAGCGTTAAGCAGGAGTAGAAACTGCCATTTTTAAAGACTTTGGTATGTCTCGGCCAGGGGACAGAACCCAAAGCCTTCCTCACAGGGGAAAGTAAGGCATTGTCAAGGGAGACATTAGGAAAAAGAAAGTTATTTAGAAAGGAGAGAAGAGATAAGGTCCCAAATTTAGTCGCCTCTTACGATCATGCAATTGGGGGCAGCAGGTACAATTCTTACGCCCTACCTGCAGGGCAGCTGAAATAAATAATCTGCCATTATTAACAAATAGGGTCGTAATAATAGCTCTACAGAGCTTTGTAAACACATAAATAAAATGCTTGTGTCCCTTGTGTCTTTGATAAAAAAATGACTACTAGCATCTTAACTTTGGTCTCGCATTGTTTATTGTTTCATTCCAACCAATGTAGCTTTACTATGATATAACAAGGGTTATCATAACAATATATTTATTTACCTGTTAAACAAAAGTTAGATGACAACAAAACTTGTTGTTCCTTACTTCCATCACATTGTCATTAATATTCTAAAATTAAATACAAGTGGATGACATAAGCCTGACATCAAGTACTGAATCATGAGCACGTAATGATACTGATATGTATTGTCTTGCCACCAACACTAGATTTGTAAGAAAATAAATATACAAGAAAATTACCATATAACTGCTCAAGTTTCTCCTTGTCAAGACCCGGCTTCTCCCCCATGCCGGAAACAGAGTGCCCATCTCTCTCACTGTCCTTAAATATCATTCTACACAGGGTTTTGCATGCCTTAGAGAAGGCAAGGTGTTTCACCTTTCCAGATAATTGTTCCTATGAAAGACAGAATAAATGACATTTGGTCATGAATCACTTGCCTGATGTTGACCAACTCAAAGTCGTTAAAAAAAGACAAACATATTAAACTTTGCCATTGATATATAATAAAATTACAAATATTGAAGGATAAAGTCACTTTGACAGAAATAGGTGTGAGATTAAAATATGAATATATGTTTATTTAGAAATATCTGCTAAATTACCTTTGTAAATCCATTAAGGAAGATTTCCTGATCATGAAGTTGTTGCTGGGGCTGTAGGTGTTGTTGGGGCTGAAGTTGTTGCTGTTGCTGTTGCTGAGGCTGTGGCATAAACTTTCCTGTGGCGGTTGTGATTGTGCATACTCCAGATGCTGATGTTGCTGCTGTTGAAACTAGATGTTGCTGCTGTGAGAATGAGTAGTCCTGCCACGGAAACTGTCTGTGTTCTAACTCATTTCTTAACCTCTACAAGAAATCAATAAAAACTATGGTCAATACTTGAGGATAGTCATTACACATGAATAATGAATACCTATTTTAATAAAATCAAGTCAAAACTAGATTTGTAAGCTATAGGCTTACATGGGTCAATCTAAACTTGATTCACTTCGGTTTTATGGGTTACAAGTTTCCCCTACAGAAGAAATTTCTGTTATTTGAAATTCCCCTATGTGCTTTAAATTAAAATTCACCTTTTTCAACAAGTAAATACCTGTTCCATAAAGGGCAATAACTCAAATGAAAAGAGGTTGAAATACATATAAATCACAATTGTACCACTATCTAAGGTATTTATTATATGCTTTGTAAATATTGGGTAAGTTAGTCTACAGGCATCTTACAGTACAGATATTAGTATTTAGTGTCCAATAATCATGAGTCTGCAAATGTAACCGCTTAAAGTGCCTTTGGCCGGTATAAATTTATGCTGTGGTTGTTAACTTTGTGTCAACAGTTGACATATATCCAAAGCTGCCAAAAGGTTAGAATTTTTTTCAGGAGAATATTTAAATATTGATCTAAAACTTTAAAATGATTTAAAAACTACCATAGTTTTCTGTGGGCCCTTGTGTAACTAGGCCCACCTCGAACCAAATTTCCCATTTTTTTTTAATCATGAGGGGCCCCCACTGACATTTATAAACAAGGTTTCAGGAAGAAATTTTATGCTCATTGCAAGAAAAACTGAACTGAACTCAACAAAATGATATTAGTATATTGCATCACTGCAATTAACTTGCCTTAAAATCTTCCTCCAACTTGTTAAGTCTGACATGTAGATTAGCACAATGTTTACAAAATGTGCTGTTTTCAGCATTTGGGGCTGTGGATATCCTCTAGAGTTGGCATTGTCAAATCATGAAGTGTTGTTTCTTCTAGATCGCAGCTCTCATCCAATGAAAAATCAAACAACACCTCG
>NW_018408788.1:3063898-3070758 GCF_002113885.1 Mizuhopecten yessoensis | reverse complement strand
TCCATTCCGTTTGTCAACTGAAACGCTGACACCCCTGTAGTTGAAACGACTGATATATTTACATATTTCATTCAACAATAAGGCAGACGGACTGACTTATCAATTAAAAAATATAACAACATTGATTAGCTTCAAATACATACATGCATCATTATGCTTTAATTTTCGTCCAGAAAATCCGTTTTGCTCCTATTTTGACGTATACAAACTATGAGGTGATCGAGCACGTACGTTCATATGTGATACCAACTTAGAATAAAAGATTGTCTTCACATTTATTAAACAACGTTGTCTGAAACAGGGACAAACTTTACGCACGGTATGTTCCGGGAAAAAAATACCTAAAAAGAAATATTAAATAATTTACATATAACATGTAAGATCAGTGAGAAGTTGTAAGCTATGTTTTTCGAATCACTTGGTCATTCGTGTAAAATAGCATTCTTGTAATTCTACCCACAGTAATATATATCAAATTCAGTTTATCTGAAAGGATTGAATGAATAAATATTTTAAATGAATCCTTTTGGTGCCTCTTTCAAGTCGAGAGAATGTCACAAAAACATGGTGACTCCTTTCACTTTCAGAAGAATACGATGTTTTTACATAATGCCCTATGGTGCCCCTTTGATTTTATGTCAAATTTAAGAAAATCCACTTTTCAAATGCTCCAGGAACCTTGGATTTTGCAAATATTCTTAAAACACCTCATAAACTGTTATTTTCTAAACCGGAAGTTACCGAGCGAATCTCGGCAACTTATCTAGGTCATGGAGACAGCATCGAAAAATTCGATCGAAAGTGAAGAAAATGACTATTTGGTCGTTTTCCAGTAGGGTAGAGTCCGGTATATTCGGACAAAATTGACCTCCAGTTTACTCGCCTGTAGTATTTAACAATTAAAAACATATTAAATGTGCATAGAAGGCTAATAAAACTACACATTTTTATTTTTCTAGTTAATCTTTGTTATACTTTTATAAATAACTTCGTTATTTAGAGATAGTGATGCTACAGTACACACAGTGTAGTGATATAGTGGGTATTCTATAATGACGATGTACAAACATGTAGCCATACATCTATAATGATACTCAGTATGAATTTCCTCTGGCTTTTTAAAATTCAACAGATCTAATGCTATTCACTACCAATTTCCTCAGGTTTTTTTAAATTCAGGAAATCTTATAATATTCATTACCTCTGCTTTTTGACAATTCGTCGCATAAAATTTGATAAGTCATTTAAGTTGGTTGAATGTGCAATAGTTCTAATTCATTGCTTTCTTTTTCATTTCACGTTTTAACTGTCTGGCTTTTTTCTGTGCTTCTAATTTCTGCTTTCTTTCGGCCAGGACTCTTTTTTCATTAATAATATCATTGCTTGTTAAAAGCCGATGCGTGGTTATTGCGCGGCTCGGCTTTTTCAAAGGCACTGCGCATGTCTGGGCGTTTCTACAAGGGGAAAACAGATCTTCAATATTACTGCTCCACAACGACGAAGGCAATGTGGCTTCACCATCATCGTTGGCACTTGCAATTATTTCGAGTTTTCCAGATGCAATGAGGTTGAATAGGTGCTGAGGATCCTCAAGCTCAGCTGGACTTTGTGATATACTCGCAACGGCAGCAAGTGTTTCCAAGTCACTTATGGGCGGGGAACCGGACGTTACGTGACTATCAGAAGTAGTGCTGTTGTAACCTGCCATGTCTAAGTCTTCATCTGAAGCCCTAAATGGAGCGTGAATTTCTGCGGAAACCACAAGACTGTGTGAAGCGTCTTCATTAGGAGTCCGTAAACCTTCAGGTACGCCCGGCAGAAAGATACCGGGAGTAGACTGAGTATCAGCACTCAAGGAAACGTTGCTGGGCGGAGCAACAGGCAGAGTAGTAGGCACTGCAAGAGGTTCAACGCTATCATCTGTGGTGTTGGTGCTGCTGGTAACGGTCCCAGATGTAATGGTTGCAGATGGCAACGGACGGTCAAACACTGTGCTGGGTAGGAACGCAGACTTGGGAACCGCGGTGGGATTGAAAGGATGTATTCCACAGCCACGGAACCCGCTGATGATATTCTGCACCGTAAGCCCGGCTTCCCAAGCAGACGTGAACATTTGTGGGAATGTCCATTTATTGATGATGTTACATGGAGCTAGAGATAAAAAGTTAGAGCAGGCTTTATTATATGCCTTATTGAACGGCCCAAATACACTCCTGTCAAGAGGCTGAAGGTAGTGCGTTGTGTGAGGGGGTAAGGCAATGATACTTATGTTCTCCTGCTTTGCCAATTCCAAGAGACCCAGAGTTTCATGCGAACCATGACCGTCTAGAATTAAGAGCTGTGGGCGTTCTTGGCCACAGTGTCTTAAAAACACGTTCCTGAACCATTCTTCGCCCAGCTCCTCGTTCATCCACGCCCGTTCATGATAGGTCCACACAGAATCTTGAGGTGAAGCGGCCGTATTGTACCCAAACAGAGATTTTCTGGTTTTGCCTTTCACAATTAGCATCGGAGGCATTGAGGTACCGGCAGCATTGACACATGCCATTATTGTGACATTGGATCGGTCATTGCTTGTCCGTCCAACTACTGACCGGGTCCCTCGACGGGCGATGACATTCACTGGGTTGTGCTCCAGGTGTTTCCCCGTCTCATCACAATTCCAAATTTTTTGAGGGGCATTGCTAAGATTTATCTCTGTTATGATAGATCCAAGACCTTTGAAATACCGTTCAACAACAGTTGAATTCAACATTCGCGCCCGAACGGTACCAAGCTTTTTAGGTTTTCTCAGACCTATTTCAGGGTGTCTTCTTTTCAGTCCGTACCACCAGTGTTTTGAAGGGGTGACGTTACGGAACCCAGAAATATTGGCACGTTTACATAAAATACCAGCTCTTGTAAGTAATTGCTGACGTGATAATCCGAAACCCTTTTCTGCATTTTCTGTAACACTGTTGATAATCTGATTTTCTGTTGTAATATCCAATACCGGTTTTCGTCCGGGTTTCGTCTCAAGATTAAATCGTCCTGAAACACGATCGTACAATGTTGACTTTGGAAGACCGTATCGTTCAGCAGCCAATCTCACAGACATCTCCCCATCTTTAACTGCCCTTACAGCTTCCTCCATGTGTTCGTATTTATGCTGTACATATTTCCCCTTTTTCTTGGCTAAGTACTGTTTGGGCATTCTGCAAAATCATAAAAAGTAATAATTAGATGAGTGTATATGAAGTTTCTGATGGATTTAAAAAAATAAAAGTACGTTTTAAATATTCATAATGTTATTTTGGTCCTCAATTAAAAGTTATGAGAATATTAATTAAGTGTCCGAATGTGCCGGCCACTTGAAAAAATATGTCCGGAAAGTTCGGACAGTTTAAAAAACATAATTATTTAAAGAATACACATACATTCTTCTAAAATCTCTATGAAATTATATTTTGAGAACTTAAATTAACCTGAATAAACTAATTATCTGCACATTTAACAGTACACTACTTACGTATAAGCGTTTGCTTTTGATGACCTTTGAAGTTCAAACTTTCGCGGCATACAATCTTGGCAGCAAAGGACGCAAAATATCCGGAATATTTTACGTTTCTAATATCATTGTACGTTACCTTAAACCGGAAGTATCACGAAAAACACCGACGACCAACACGGGAGAAAAACAAGAGATAAGGATAGTTTATATGTGGAATATAGGCACACGTGTGTTTGATTTTTATTAGTTAATGTCCGAATTTACCGGCTGTCCGAATATAACGCGCTAAATAACTTGTAACCCATATTTAGACGGTGTGTAGGGAACTTTGACATCCCAGCAAATAATATCCGGATTACTATCCAGCCAATAAACGCAAAAACTTAAAGCCAATAGTGTTATCCCAATGGGCCAAATGGCCGCCATTTTATCCAAGATGGCGGATTATGCAAATTAGCAAAGTGACCGTCATTTCTCCATATGCACAAGGTAGCACGCTCACCAACATACCCCGTCTCCTGCATACACACGTAATCACACATACACTACAAATATGGAGGCACGTCCTTAAATGAACTTAACCACTGAAGGAAGGTCAGGGATCGAGAAAAATAATAAACCTGCTGTTACCCACAGAGTTTATCGTATGAGGCGACTAATGCGAGAACCCCCTGCAAAATGGGAATTTGTTTTGTGCCGTAGAATGAGCGTCGAGTAGTTACACGGCAAATGGAAACAAGATTTCGAATACATATTTACGATGTATTAACACCATAAACAACTCACACCCACACAGTTTTACACATAATGATCCTATATATACTACACAAAAAGTCTGCTGCAACATGAGGGAGTTAACAGTTCTCCTGGACGACTCTTACACTATATTGTAAGTATCCTCGTGCTTCGACGACAATGTGTTCCGCTAACAACTCAGCAATCAGATGACACTGACCAATGTCCACACAGGACACCAAGTTCCACACAGGACATTATATTTGTGTATAGAACCAATATATATATGGCTACCACACTGCTGGTAATGAGAAAGTGTAGCCTCCAACAACAGTCACTGTTGTAGTGTCGGCAAATGGCCACGGTTGCGTTCCCTGTCTTTTCACCACAAGACTAACTCTCTATCTCTTCTTGTGCCCAGGTAATGGATAGGCTGACCTTGACTGACGTCGGTCCTGGCGCCTTATCACTTGTGTCTCTAAGAAGCCCCCGATAGAGATCAGCTGGTGTGCATCGTAACCCTCACATGAAGCACATTCTGGTATCTGTGCATGTACATGTATAAATACTGCACTTGCAGTAGAATAGGGTAAATAAACTCGGCGAACTTGCTGGAGTTTCTAAGCGTCCCGCTTGGACTTACCCAATTCCGGTTACTCTCTATGGTCATTTAAGGACGGCCTCCCCTGTGTGCAAGTTGCATGCGTATAGTGTATGAGTGTGTGTTTTGGGAGGATGCGATATGTTCGTGTTCGGAGGGGGGCGATCGACTTGTTGTATCCCACTGCATGTTCCCCCCAAATACCACCCTGTACAATTCTGGGTTTCTTTAGGAGCCTTCTACCACGAAAACATCACAGAAACAAAACATGATTTACTGCCCCGATGGCAACACTTGAAATCACTTTCGTTTCCAGTCTGGCGGTGTCTCCCTAGGCACCTGTCTTCATAAAACCCTGGCTGTTGTGAGGACTTAAACCCCAAACAAACTATCTTTCTATATATGCACGCTCTTATTTATTATTCATCCTCTACTGAGTGCAAATTGGCTTTATAACACATTAGTAAGTCAAGTGGTTTGTTTTAGATTGACTTTGTTTAACATCCTATTAACAGCTAGTGTCATTTAAAGACGGCCTCCCTTGTGTGCAAAATGCATGCGTGGAGTGTATTTGATAGGACGTTAAACAAAACAAAACAAAACGCCCCCTCCGAAACCTGCACAATTAATAGTATAAATAACGCTGTATATTTACTAAAAGCACAAACATCAACAGCGGAATGTTTAAAGTATGTTTTATATACTGTCTCAATCATGCAAAGCGTTTAAACAATACATTGAATTCATGAGAAAGCTTTCACATCAGACATTGAGGCACCCACGCTAACAAAAAAGCATGTGGAGGCACGTCCTTAAATGACCTTACCTGTTTGTAGGATGTTAAACAAAATAAAACCCAAACTAAACGTATCACCAAACCAAATACACGGGACTCGGGAACAATTCACATGTTAAAAGACGTTCTAATTTATTGTCAGTGCTAAAACTTAGAAAACAAACATGCCATAATTATCGGTTAATCACATCGATAGCACAAACCGAATTCCAACAGATAATCGGTTGTGGTTTTCAACCTTTAAAATCGATATGGTATTTGCCATCCAGTGAATATCATCCTCTTTGTGTGTACCATATTGCCCGCCTGGGGTCTCAATGATAACCTAATCGGTTCAACACTTCATAGTTAGAACAATATGAGAGAAAAAAAATAAGCACTTAAAATTCATTGTATTTAATAAAATGTTTGACGGTAAATGGCTCAATCATGCGTATAACAAATGCTTATCTTATTGAGAGGACAAATCCCAGAAGTAACTCTTGTACATGCCCATTAAATCATTCATAACGATTGTTTCTGGTGCCACTCTATTGGGTCGAAAATCAGCCATCCGATGCTAAAGTTTTTCTATTTGTCGTATCCTGTTGCCCTTATTGGAATCTGTCATCGCGTGGATCATGTTAATACCTTAGAGTGAACATTGACCCTGCGGAAACGATTTCTGTGCAAACATAGTTTGTGGAGCAACAATAAGTCCCCAGGCCAAAATGCTTTAGACAGTGTAATATCTCTTGTTTTGTAGTTTCAGGAAACAATAAAGATGTCAGAAGGATCATGACGTTATATAAACGTTGTTGATGAAATACGATATGTGCACTTTCCTCTTTTCATGGCAACTTAACAACGATCTCTAAGTTCAGTTAGAAATGCAGTTATACATTTTTAGGTCACCTGAGCTTTAGCTCAAGTGACCTATTGCTATCCGTTTTCGTCCGTCGTCGTCCGTCGTCCGTTAACATTTTACATTTCAAACTTAAAGTCAAGTTCTGCTGGGCCGATTGAACTGAAAGTTGGTAGGAATGATCGCCTCATGGTCCTGACAAAGTGTTGTTATTTTTCGGGTCGATCAGAAATCCAATATGGCCGCCACGGCCGCCATTTTGAAAACCTATTTCAAACTTAAAGTCAAGTTCTGCTGGACCGATTGAACTGAAAGTTGGTAGGAATGATCGCCTCATGGTCCTGACAAAGTGTTGTTATTTTTCGGGTCGATCAGAAATCCAATATGGCCGCCA
>NW_018408788.1:3017747-3063754 GCF_002113885.1 Mizuhopecten yessoensis | reverse complement strand
GATTGAACTGAAACTTTGTAGGAATGATCAGCTCATGGTCCTGACAAAGTGTTGTTATTTTTCGGGTCAATCAGAAATACAATTTGGCTGCCATGGCCGCTATTTTGCTACTAAATTCTAATAGGCCGATCTCACTTAAAATTGGTCTAGGAATGATCAGCTCATGGTCCTGACAAAGTTAAGTTAACGTTATACTATTTTTTACTCGAATTGGTACATTTTTCAACAAAAAAAATAAATACTGTAGACTCAGGTGACTCTTGTTAATATCAGAAAGTGCATAAAAAGCACAAAATGGAAATAACATGTTTTAGTTCACCAAATAATAAATTCCCGACTGCTCATAAATCATCCGTATGTGGAACATCTAATACATAAAAGTATACAACAGGGAATTGTGAACCCCTACCAACCGTTCCCAGCTACGATTATCTATAAAAAGATTTCTTGAAACGTTCTTTATAAAACAAAGGTGTTAAACGTATCATCAAAACCATGGCTAGATTGTCGGATACGCGTATTCGTAAATGCTTAATAATAATTACTCGATATTCTATCGCAGAAAGCTAACAAATCTTGTTCTGCTTTACTCTTGTAATGAACGACATATACGTGTAATTGGGTTACGAGTCCACTGATCTGTAACAATAAACATCAGCCTTCCAAGTATTACACACGACACATTTGCCTTTGCCCTGGATGATTCATTCCTCGGTCTAGATGATTTCCCGCTAGTTGTAACTATATTAAGGATTTTCACCATCGATACAGCTTCAAACATATTGTATCAAACTTACACGGTTCACAGTACTGTTGGTCGGGAGACATCTCAAGTGTCACTTCACATTTCGCATAAGTTTGGTTGTGTACCTGAAAAATATTCCATCATCTTTGGTTCAACAATTGATTAAGCTTACCTGACATAGATTGGAAGATTGACAAACTGATTCATAGTCGCAGTGACGCGTCAGAAACGAATTACAATGCCATAATCCACCTTCATAGCAAGTTTGAGGAATGTTTTAATTTGGGCTTGTTAAAAGAAAAAGAGAAAGTAGCATTAAAGTTTGAAGTGTAATAATATGCCCGTACAGCAGAATCGAACATTGTTCATTTATACCAAAACAGCTGTACGAGGAAGTTCATTTTAGCTCACCTGACTCGAAGGGTCAAGAGAGGTAATGCCGAGTTGCAGCGTCCGGCGTCAACTTTTAAAAAAATCAACGTCTTCCAAATAACAAAAAGGCATAGGGTGGTGGTATTTCGCTAGTGACATTGCTGGGATGAAGGGCTACACAATTTGTTAAACTGAAGGACCTGTGTCTATAGTAAATGACACAGGAGCCTATATATTAAAACCTTTAAACGACCTCTCCTGAATAAGCAAAAGTTCTAGTATGTTGATGCATTCTATATCAACATTAGATCACAGGGGGTCAAATTTGTTGAAAACTTCAAGCTTCTACTGCATTACCAAAAGCCCATGATATTGATAATTGACCAGTGACATTATGAAATAAAGGTTTTAAAACAACTTTTCTGCATCTCCAAAAGACCAAGGATGTTTATACTATTTTTAGCCAGTGACATACTGGGATGACCAGGCTACATAGTTTGTAAAAATAAATGGTCTTTGTCCATATTCAAGGTCGCAAGGTTCAAATATGTTATAAACCTATAAACGACATCTTTTGAACAACCGAAAGGCCTAGTATTTTGATATACTTCAATGTCATATGTGTTAAATACGTTTAAAACTTCAAACAACTTCTACTGCATAACTAAAAGGCCAAGGATGTTGATATTTGACATTCTGAGATAAAGGTCTACGAAGTTTGTTAGAATGAATGACTGACTTCTTTTAAGGTCACATGGGTTAATTGTGCTAAAATAACCAACAATAGCATATTTGCTTGTATCGTAAGATGCGACTAATACGGGAATTAAGGACACAAATGCAAAAGAAATCTGCTTAACCCATTACAATATTTGGGATCTTGCAGTGGTTAAGTATTTTCTCATCCCCCAACCTCCAGGGATTTGAAAATATTGCATTTGTAATATCTTTATAGCGACGTCTTTACCAGCTGATTAGCGCATTTCTTTTAAAGTTTCAATAAATGTCAAGTTTACGCATATTTACATGAATAGTTTGTTTTAAGTGCCTACAACGAGTCCCACAATCATGGCAATCAGAACATTATTCGGAACAGATAACCAGGACAATACAGCTTATCCGCGATCCGACAATGACAAACTACGTTGTCATATTTTTGTAAAACAATTTTTAAATACTTAGTTAAACAAACAACACAACAAATACGAATCACGAAATAAAATGTCCATCGTTTTGCTTACTACGAGTTATTCTTTAGTAATTTGGAAGATTACAAATATGATTGAGCTACAACCACCCCCCAGTATTCAGGAAACCCTAGATATTATGTGATGGAGGTTGCATGTGCCACTTGCCTTACGGTTATAGACACATTGCTTGGGTTCACCGGTATAACAATATAATGTATTAGTTTCAATAGATCTATTTCTACAACATTGGATAATGTATTTGGTCACATTCGTAAATCAAGTTATCATTATATCGATCGCTCAGAGGAGATGGAAACAAACAAGTCCTATCCCATAGTCATCATAACGGGTGTGATGACCAATGTGCGAAATCTGATCCCCGGAGGACTGGCAAATATACGACGAAATTGTTCTACTGTTCGATAACTGACTTATAGATACGAGTAGAGAAGGCAATTGGAAGCTCGATCAAGTCAAAATGAATTTATCTCAACAAACACAAACTGTAGTATTGCGCGTTCATAAATGACAGACCAGAGATCCTCCATGTCAGGAGAAATCAAAGGCAAGTTGTATCTCTCTGCATATTTATCATTTCTCCCATCTTCGCTGCTTTGTTCACGTAGGGTTTAACGTCCTCACAGCTAAGGTCAAAGAGGCTGAGGAGAAACCACTAATGTGTGATGGCCAATTGACAACACGAGTCATTTTTGGGCTAAGCAAAACTATAAATAGAAGTTTAAAAAGGGATACATCGATATTAAACTAAAAAGTAAAATTGTTAAAACAATTAACATAACACACACACGCGCGCTCGTCAATGGTGAACTCAAGGTAAATGAGGACTTGGTTACTGTGTATTGTTGAATATTTTTCACCAAAAGCCTATTTAAGATGTCCGTTACTACCATTTCACTGAAAAACAACTTTATACACAATCTGTACGTGTCAAGTTGACCGGGGACACACGCATGCGGTAGTGTGTCATGGCACCGGGATTATGTGTGTATAAAAAAGTACAATAGAATTGGGGACTTGTTTGTGTTCATATATGTATATATAAGCAACAAAAGAGAAATCTAATACACTGTATAAAGTGTCCAATGCAAGACACCATGGGTGAACAATTGTTCAAGATAGTTTTGTTTTTGGGTGGCTATTTATGAGGACAATTTTCTTAAGTATTTCAATCTTTGAATTACCGCAGATCTGGAGCTAAATTACTAGTTAAACAGTAAGCACAAACATAACAATTAAGATAACTCCTTATTCTTAGTAACCTAAAATGACGTTAGTTGCTCTTAATATGACGTTTAACAAAATTAAACCAAGTCAATTGGTCCCCACTTTATAAAGATATATGGCCCTTTGTTATTTGTGTTTACCAAGGTTTGTCTATTGTCTAATAAGGAGAGACATATGTTCAAAACAAGTTTCTAATTGTACCTTAAACTGATGAGCCATAGAGGTATGTCTATAAGCTGAATGTTGGTGTTCAAAGGGGGACCATGGTTGACTAGTTGCACAAGGGTGTTGTCCTCCTTGGAAGCATCAACACTAGAAGAAAGAGTGAAAGCATTTTAAATTAAGTATTTAACAGAACAACTGAATTTGCATGCACAAACATGTTATTTCTTTGGGAAAAAAAATAAATTCAAATGATAATTCTGAATCATGGTTTTTATGCCAGATACAATTTCACACTTTATCAAGCTGCATTACTTCTGGATTAATAGAATCTTTCATGGGTGTGGTTGGTGGACAAGAAAATCTCAGCCTGAGAGTACAAGTTTGGCTACCCAGCATGGATGAACGAACGAGGTAAAGCCTAGTGCTGGACAGTCCAACTCTTACCCGCAGGTTGTCCACAGACCACACCCATATTTGATGTTGTTTCTCCCATACTCAAAATAAACAATGCCAGTGTCAATACTCTACATGTGTTAATATATCTTTGATTCCATGACAGGCGCACATGCATACAATTATGTTAATTTCTTAGGGGTGATGAACCCTGTATGCCAATACACAGAAGCATTAAAGTACTACACATGTAGTAGTGATGCCATCACAACAGTAATGATACAGAGATCAAAGGGTACTGAGAATGCAATCATAGGTCAGAGGTCGAGTATTCAAAAGCGTGCCATGACATCATAGCGCCCAAGGAAAACCCAGGCTGATCTTTTTATAATTGAAATCCTGTCTTTCATGGGTAAGTTTGGGAGAAATATTATTCTGCACTACTGTACACAACTAACTGTATAATACATGTTGAATGATGTTCCTATGCTAAAACTTTATTTAAACTGTTCGGAGATGAAGAATTCAGTATACAATAGGGCTTATCCGTGGTTCTAATAAAAAGAACCGATACCTAGTAGAATGTACATCCTCTCGCTACTCCCCTTCTTTTTTACACACAACCTCCCAAATGTACGGGAATTAGTGTTCCCCTTTGTCGATGGGAACATTTGCTGATACTCCCCTACCTGAAAGTGAGTTGTCTTGTTAAAGTGACATACATACTCATTTTTATAAATATTATGTCATATGTAAATATAAGATCAATACATCAGACATCATTAGACGTTAGTTCAACAATTAAAAGGACAGCGAAGCGATTTACTGGTTTCAAGGATTTCTCATATCCAGACAGGAGTTTAGTTATATACTAAAGCTAACTGTATATAAGAATGCATGATTTCTGCTCAATGAGCATACATGCACAGTTAACATACATGTACAATGAGCATACACGTTCAATGAATATACGTGTAGACAATGAGCATAAATCTGCAATAAATAAACATGTACAATGAACTTACATGGAAAATGAGCATATATGTACAATGAGCGTATATGTACAATGAACATACATGGACAGTGAGCATATATGTACAATGAGCATATATGTACAATGAGCATACATGCCGATGGACATACATGTGCAATGAGCATACAAGTACGATTAACAAGCATATCCAATGAGCATTAATGTACATTGTACATACATCTACAATTAGATAAATATACAATGAACGTATGGAAAAATATACGTAATTAACAATATATAAATATGACATTCATTAGCAGGTGACAGTGAATATTGTCAACCCTTAAAAGCCATTGTCACCCGAATCGAAGCCGAGGGTGACAATTGGTTTTTGAGGGTTGACAATAAAATCTTTAAATAAATATTTATCTTAGAAAAAAACACTTCTACACATCTTTCTCTTATATACATGTAATAATTTAATTTCATAACAAAGACATAAAATTATCAACATTAACAATACCCTAGAAACTCTCTGAATACCCGGCAGCTTCCTTTAACCACCCTCTGAGTGTTTTTTGAGTCCTTGGAGGAAAAAATATCCTCCATATGTAGCTCAGAAACGGCAGCAAACCTCGATAATGACATCTTGTTTGTTGATAGTCTGCTGTTTACAATCGCTATCGCACCGGCGCTTGATAAAATTGGCTGTTGCCGTCAAACGTTCTTGTGACCATCACGGTGGGGAAACGAAGCGGTGAAAATGGCCACTGTGAAGAACCCGGAACGCACATTTTTCGCGCATGTGATATTTTTTTCTGTCTCATGGCAATATCACCCGCACCCCTTAAAACCAATGTATTTTCGGAGGGAGACAGATTTTTGTTTAATTTTCTCCCAACCAATCAAATAGCTAGAAATTCACTTGAGGTGTAACAATAGTTTGTATCTCCCTCTAGGGATTTGTGTTTCAGTTTTATCGTATAGAACTTTAAATGATATACCGTCATCAATCTGTGTTTTTCCTATTGTTTATACGTCATCAATTGGTAATATATATACAGTTGTGCGATCAAACAACGTTACACGATGTGCGGTGTGTGCAAGAAGTGTGCACGGTGTGCAAATGATAAAAAAATTGGACCATCATTGCTTTCGCACGATTGACGTACGGTGTGCGATAACAATCGTGGTTAGTGTAAATTGAGGAATGGCTTAACAATATATATACGGTTTCGTGTTTGAACATATACACTTGATTTTTAAGTATGTTCTATATTCTAGCTACATTTATTAGCTTATTTTTCTGTCTATACTTTATTCAATTTAGAAATGGTGTTTTCTGTGTTTTTTAAACGACCTTTATCGACACATGTAAAATAACAACACAGTCCCGTATACAGGTTAACATAGCTACTTTTTTCATAACAGTCATAAGGTATCACATATCAGCTCTATGTGTCAGGCACAGGCCAGGTTAAACTTCGGTTTGACAATCATCAAATTGTTATTTACCGGTTCTGTAACCTTGGAGCCAAACCAATTTTTTGACAGTCAAATGGTCAATGTAATACTGTTTAACATGCATTGTAAAATTGTACATATGAGAAATAACAGTAATAAAAATTGTATAATTTTCTTACGTATTTTTTTCATTTAGTAATATTGATCAACAGATTGTACCGGAGGGCAAAACGGGACGAACGATTATTCAATCGCAAGGTTGTGTGCACCATGTGTGGACGATGTATGTACGATGTACGCACGCTATTTTTGGTGCATTGTGCGGTCACACAACTGTATATATATATATTTATATTTCAGGATTGGTTGTCATATTTTTGACGTTTATTGGCGTGTAAACTACATCGGGATTGCGATATATCGCAAGCCCGATGTAGTTTACACGCCAATAAACGTCAAAAATATGACAACCAATCCTTATATTTATATTCCAAACCAACAATATTAGTTGTGCAATGTTGCGAGTATTGTTAATTGCTGTTTTGCAACTCTTTTACACACCGACTTGGTCAGCGGTAAATTGTGCGGAACAGCCGGGTAGTTTCGCATTCCACACTCGTTGTCAAGGGCAACCAGGCCGACAAAAACAATAAACAAGAAAGTTCCACAGTAAACACATCAATTTAATAATTGATTTTTTTTTTTATTTAAATGCATATATGTCAATTACCAATTTGTATACTAACATGTGATCATTTTAATATATGTTGTGGTCATTTAGCGATTTAACTGTCATACAATAACATTTTAAGACAGAACACAGCGGATCAGCTGGCGGAGGCGGCCATTATTGAAAGTTTTGAGGCGGCTGACACAAGTTTTCACTGTTTACCGAAGGTAAATGAACACCATGAAAGGTAGATTACTCAAGAAACCTGACGTGAATGAAGACGAATTAGACTGATATGCAGAAGATGGTGTAGACAAGTGTGATGCTGTGCTTTCTGTTAAAACTGTGGTGGGCATGACTGTGTTTGTTTTCCGTTGAAGCTGTGGTACACGTGTTGGTCATGGCCGGAACGATAGAAAGTGGGCCATTTTCGTAGACCGGAGACCATTGTGTCATACCATTTCATAACATTCTATTTCTATTTTCTATTGTTTTTGTATTTTTCCTTTTTATTTATAGTGTACTTTTTAAACAATTTCACTGAAACGCGAGTCATTTCGACAATAAAAGTAGTCCTGGCAAACAAGTTATGTATCACTACACTGACCTAATCCCCGTTGTAGTTCACTGGAAAATATGTTACAATGGGACCAGTAGAGTTATCTAGGCACTATGCAGTGCAAATGTAAATATAAAACAATGTATACTTGTGATGTCATTATAAAAATCATTCCTGAAAAGCCTCAATTGACGAATATACATACAAACAATGAGCATACATATACGATGAATACTCGTGTACATTGAACATGCATGTGCAATGAGTATATATGTACATATACTACAGATGTAACATAAAAATGCATGTACATACATGTTCAGTTAACATACATGTACAATTAGCACTAATGTACATTGTACAAACTGCCATGTGATTTACACAACCTGTCAAACGAGGATGTCTCCTACACATCAGAATGAAAAATAGACACACTGAAATACAAGGCCATATCTTACACACCAGCAAATGAGGAACTGACATGTGATTTACACAAATTGTCAAATGAGGATACATCCTACACATCAGAATGGAAACCAGACACACTGATAAATGGGAAAATACGACCGGCCAATAAGGGAACACGTCTTTCTAGATATTCGGGAAAGCTGGCCTGCCGATGTTATAAAACTTTAACATTTGGATTTTGGAGAAATATAAATGGTCAAATATGGGTCTTGACATGCTTTAAACACTGATCAAACAGACTGTTCTGTTTGGGCTCCAACAAAGGAATATAAGCTGCCTTAGGCTACCCACCTGTCAATCATCAGCTGAGCCAAATACTTAATTTCACTGAAGTTTGGGAATTTGGTACTGATATTGTGATTTTCCGACTAGAGTATTGAAAAACTAGAAATTCATGATTTGATTGCGAAATTAGTAATTTCATGAATATTCAGTATCTGCTCAGAAGAATCAATATTTCCTGCTTCAGTCAGTATTGTCATACACATCTCCCACACAGTGAATTGCATGTTTACTAGGTATATGATACCCAGATAATGGCTAAACCTTAATTTCTTATAACTTGAGCTGTCCATTTCATACTTTAGCTGTTTATGTCAAATAGATTCTGGATAAAACAAGCAAACGTTTTACCAGGACCAACTGACCATGACTACCAAATATGGTCCATATCAGTAGTTTCTGGAAATATGCACTATCCCTTATATGGAAATTTTCACAGATGAAAGGACAGACAGACAAATAAAGTAAGAATGCAATTAGAACAGGTTACCATTGTTAGTTGGTGATCTAATAAAATTACTTGGGCAATCAGGCAATTATTAAGAACACCAATTGGTTATAATTGGGAACAAAGATTAGCCCATGTATACCTTACCTTCTTCAGTGACATAAATTTCGCCTAGAATTTGGACACTAACTGCTTAAGCTTTTCCTTCATTTACTGCATACTGGACATTCTTGCCGACTGCATGGTGTTTTCAGGAAGTTCGTAGTAACTTCTGTGTACACGAATGTCATGACCCATGAACTTTGCAAAGGCATTATTCCTGTCCATGCTCATTTAACCCTAAGTTCTTTCCGGAGTTTTGTAGATCTGCGTAAGGATAGGTTAAACGCTCCACTCTCAATTGCCAAGTTCCTCAATGCATCTGAGCCACTGATAGAGAACTAAAAATAACATTATCCAAACAGGACGTTAGAACTGATGTTCATATCTTGTCTTATCTTCAGGAGACGGAACAAGTCTTTTCTCTCATTTCCCTCTGTGTAAGATAAGAAAGGGTGTAGAAAATTACTATCTTTCACCCCATTAACAATGACGTCACGTCACATTGGCTAAACAATGACGTGATGTCACGAATTTGGAGCTCTCCGATGCAGCAATGCGGAAAAGGCGACGTGATGAAATTAAAACCTGTTTACGAGATATTTACCGTACACGTTAAACAAAATGTGATATTTTTTTCTGCGCAAACATTGTTTGCAAATATGGAATATGCTTAATCTGGCTAGCTGATTCTTTTTCGTCTAAAAAACTCTGGGGGAAAATTGATATTTTCAAAATGGTTGCGAGTCTAAACGCATTTTCATGGTTTCTGGGCTTATTCTGGTGGTTGGAATGAGAAAAAAATGCTCTCTCATGCCCAAGGGTGAAGGAAAGGGGTGAAGGTTTTACCAAAATTTGAAAATTTCTCTGATGGATTTCCCTATCCTACACCTCTCTGCATGAGGGAGTCTTATAGTATCATATCAGCTGTTAGTATACCAGGAATCTTGCTTCCACCCTTTCCCACAATTTCTATTATCTTGTGAGATCTGATAATTTCCCACACCAGTGGTGTCAGTGAAATGATCATATCTTGTTTTACTTTAGTGTCCAGAAATAAGGATTTGAAATCGTCAAGTTTTATTCTTTCTGCTTCTCCATTTCGTTTTCTGTTGAAGAATATTTTTTGCGTCAATTATATTTCAGCGAATCTCCTGTAATCATGTACTTTAAGCTTGCAGTATTTGCAAAGCTTATCTGCCTCCTGCTTTAAATAGATGTGTAGCTTTGGTGACTGGCAATAACGGTGGCTTGTTAAACTTGGCTTAATGCAATGTGTTATGGCATTAAGCTGTAATCTATATTGCTTTCTGTTTTCAGAAGCTTTGCACATTTAACCATGCTCTGTCCTAGGCGTAAAAGTAGGGAAGGTGTGAGGTATCGGCTTGTCTTGGGATTAAATCCAGCTGCACACTACACAGAAGCAATGAGTTCTTCCCAAATTAAAGGATCTAAACACTTCTCAATGGTATCAATAGAAGCATATTTCGATTTCATAACTTTCTACATCATACCTAATTCCACTAATATTTGTGATATGTATTGGTGTCGGTACTGCATATGTTTCTTTCGCTAATACGCACGCCTGATGGCAAATTCCAGTATTGTTGCGTCATTTATAATTACAGCTTTGATTTCATCATCCCTATCTTCACCAAAATGTCTTCATGTACCTCTGCCTACGCTTTACTTGGTAGTAACAGTTTGCCATTTGTGAAAGGTTATCCTTTTAAATTTACATCCTTGTCAGTCCTGGATTTTTTTTTAAAATTATTGTGATGCTTCTTTAGATCTGTTTTAACATAGAATCCAAAACAAAACTCATACCACACTTAATCTGCATAAGCTTTCTTTTGGTCTTCTCTGGAACGATACTTTGGGATAAGTTGACCACTTCCTTTTGAAAGAACATTATAATTATGATTGTAATTTCCTTCCTGTTGGTCTCTGCAGGCAGGGCATAATAATTGTATCTGCTGCCCCCATTGCATGATTGTAAGAGGCAACCACATTTGGGATCTTATCTTTTCTCTTCTTTCTAAACAATTTGCTTCCTCCTAATGTCTCATTTCAACATATTTTATTGACATAGAAGAATGTTACACTGTCACAAGGATTGGACAACAGGCTTACATCCTCTCCATTGATGGTAGATATATGGACATAATGGATTGATATTATTATAATAAAATTTTGCTTACTGTCAAAAATAAATCATTGTAAACGAGTGACATATTTTTGCGTTAGAACCTTTTTCTCTCTTTTTTTTTTTATAGACAATATGTCACTACAAAAATAAATGTTCAGTACTGTTCATTTCTAAGACCTCATGCATCTGATGTTAAATAATATGATATAAACATAACTATTTAGTAACAGATACAATATGAATATGTACGAATTGGCACGATGATTTAATTATGTCCTAATGTCTCCCCTGACAATGCCTCACTCTTGGCCACTAGTTGAGCGTTCGCCCCTATGAGGAAGGCTTTGGGTTCTGTCCCCTGGCCAAGACATACCAGAATCTGTACAAATGGTAGTTTCTACTTCTGCTTAACGCTCAGCAATTTCGGACGAATGGTTGGCCCGTAGTCAGTATAATGTGGCCGGGTGGAGTGTCCTGCTGGGTGTCTTCGGCAGTATGTTTCAGTGAGGTAGCACTATAAAGTCGGCATCAGTTCCGCGCCATCACAAGGAGATAAACACGAACATATCGCAGCCTACCAAAACACACACACATACACTACACGCATGCATCTTGCACACGGAGAGGCCGTCCTTAAATGACCATAGCTGTTGATAGGTCGATAAACAATACTAAACCAAATTAATACAAAACTAGAATCACCAGTCAGGAAATGCAAACCAACTATTTGTTTGTATTTCCTAACTGGTGATTCTAGTTTTGTATTTATGTACACGCCAAAAACTCATCCCACTCCAACAAAACTTAAACCCGGTGCTGACGCTATTGATATCACAATCAGCGAACTTTGATTATATATTAATGCTTTAAAATCAGAAATCATTGTGAGAATGTTACTTCAGTAAATGGTCATGAGCACGATTGAAATTAGAAATATGTCAAAATGACATGAAAGTCACCCCATATCCTGTATGTTCATTTTCAGATAAATCATTGACCAAGCTACAGCTGATATATGTCCACATGTCAATCAAAATGGTCTAACAATGACCAGGTGTAAATACATACACGCTGTTTAGGTAGCCATACAACACATTAAATTAATAAGACAAGAGGCCCATGTGCCTTAACGGTCACCTGCTATATTTATACAGAGAGTTGATTTTGTCTTTAACATGAACAAAGATATTATTCAAAGTGACAAAAAACAATAAAACCACCTTATTCAATATCTAGCTTACAGATTTAAGACTAAAAAGTATTTGAAACTAGCACCTCTGATCCTAAATAAGGAAAATGAAGGAAGTTTAGCACACTGACTCCATTGGGCCCCACCCTATAGCCCTTTGGGGGTATGGCTGGCTCAAAATTTTCTAGGTATCAAACTGTCAACTCATGGTTATACTTCCAATCAAGTTATTAACATGTAATATTCAAAGTATCATTTGCCATTATAAACCATAATAAATGTTGCCCCCCCCCCCCCCCTCTCCTTCCCCAGGGGGTAAACGTGAGACCATAGGGTTGATTCTACCATATCTGGGTCTTGAGAAGAAGATTTTTGAAATTTCAGTCAATTCGACCCTTTTTGGCCCAACCCATCAGCTGATATGTGCATACCATCAAACTGCTATCTGATACTGATAATGCTAACATCAATTGAATTACCTCCAATTGCAATTAAACAAATGTAAGTCCAAAATGTGGTTTCCCTATATAAACTATAGTAAAATTTACCCCCTCCCCAGGGGGAAACGTGAGACCAAAGGGTCATGAAATTCACAATTTTGGTAAAGCACCTTAAGACCCTTCCATCTATGAAGAGTATTTGATTCTACCATATCTGGGTCTTGAGAAAGATTTTTGAAATTTCAGTCAATTCGACCCTTTTCGGCCCAACCCATCAGCCCCTGGGGGTCAGTCAGGGCTCATATATGCATACTATCAAACTGCTACCTAATACTGATAATGCTAAGCTAAATTGAATTACTTCCAATGGAAATTAAACAAATGTTGGTCCAAAATGTGATTTCCCTATATCAACTATGGTAAAGTTTACCCCCTCCCCAAGGCGAAATGTGAGATCCCAGGGTCAAATAATTTACAATTTTGGTAAAGCACTTCAAGACCCTTCTATCTATGAAGAGTATTTGATTCTACCATATCTGGGTTTCGAGAAGAAGATTTTTGAAATTTCAGTCAATTCAACCCTTTTTGGCCCCACCCATCAGCCCCGGGGGGTCAGTCAGGGCTCATAGGTGCATACCATCAAACTGCTACCAAATACTAATAATGCTAACCTAAATTGAATTACTTCCAATGGAAATAAAACAAATGTTGGTCCAAAATGTGATTTCCCTATATAAACTATAGCAAAGTTTACCCACTCCCCAGGGGGAAATGTGAGACCCCAGGGTCAAGAAATTCACAACTTTGGTAAAGCACCTTAAGACCCTTCCATCTATGAAGAGTATTTGATTCTACCATATCTGTGTCTTGAGAAGAAGACTTTTGAAAATTTAGTCAATTTGACCCTTTTTTGCCCCGCCACTCAGGCCCCTGGGAGCTGGGGACCAAACCGGCCACTAGTTTTGTTGACCTTTGACCATGGAAGGTTTTTGAAATTGGTTCAGGGGTTTTGGAGAAGAAGTCGAAAATGTAAATTGTTTACGGACGCACGACGGACTACGACGGACAAAAGGCGATCTCAATAGGTCACTTGAGACTTTGTCTCAGGTGACCTTAAAACATGTGGCAACTATATATGTTACTGTAGCGTTGACTGACACCTCGAGTACGGGGAGATCTGCTGAAACGGTCACCTGGCATGGGCAGACCAGGTAATTGGAATATAACAATGTTTTCACAAAAATGAGTTTCAGAAAAGATTCAATCTTATATACGGATAAATCTTTTACTTTTTGTGTTATAAAATACACTTTTCCAAGTAGTTTTCTGATCGTCTGTAAATCCGATATCGGCAGCGTGTGTACGCTTAAAGGCAGTCACTGAAACAGGCCGACGAGGACCGCCAACAGCCAAATTTGGAGGACATGAAGAGATGTCACCTTGTAAATTCCTAACGGTTAATAGTATCACGCAACCTTGACTCTTTGCGGCACACAAATTTGCGAACTGTGTCACTTTCCCCATGTCGTATTGACACATTCTCACTGTAGAGATTGCATAATTCAGCATAATAAAACAAGAGTGCTAATAACGATGCAATTCTTCGTTATGTTTGCCCATACGTGATATTTATCAATTCACAACATAAGGTCCTGAGTGCATTTATCCGATTCTATCGTAAAATATGACTTAAACGTGCAACTTTTCGTAATAGTTAAATTGGCAATACAATCAGAGTTTATTCGACGAAACTTTGCAGTTTTTTGCTGCGAACATATTTCACTACATTTCCGAAAATCCTCGAAAAAAAATACGATAAATGGTCGCGACGAAGGATTGGTTTAGGATTGTTCTTGAGTATCGTGTACACCCCTTTCTTGACACTTCACTTTTCATTAAAAAAGTGCGCACTATATGCGAATACTAACGGTAGGTCAGATATAAAATATCTAAATCAATCAATAACAAATATAACGTCTACCCATTTGGGAACCTCAAATGTACCTGACTCATATTCGGAACTTACTTAGGTTATATGTAATTTCCGTGTTAAATTTGGTACGCATTTAAGTTTTATGCTATTCCTGTTTGAAAAGGAAATCGATATCTGAGTTGTCCAAGAGCTTGTAATTAGCGCCTGGTATATTCCGACAGAAGCAAACACACGAAAGCACTTCACAGCAAAAGGCAACAGATGTCAAAATCTGGGACTGAAACCGAAAGTAATAGTCCCCGCGCTGGGGTTCCCCCAGGGGTGACTAAAAATGCACATAAAGACGCATTTGATTCAATGATTGGCAGTATTGTCTTAACGTAAACATTATAACATTGCGGTTGAATTTTTATGAATACATAAACTACAAGTGTGGTCAGACCGGACCGGCATGCTTTTCGGCTGGCAGCGTGATAATATATGATATCAGGCTTTTGCTGTCCTCTCTTGTTGTGATAGACAATTCTTATAGACATACGAGATAAATGTCTGATAAAGGCAAAAAAGCTCTAAAGACAACAGGACTCACCATAAACTGGACAGTGTCGTGATCAATGTCAATATGGCGCAATCAATAGAATTTATCACAAGAAGCACTGGTATATTTTTTCACACACCGGAAGTGATCGTTTGCCGTATGTGAGTCAGTTTCAATAGCAGGAGTAAAATCTGTGGACATCCGCCCGCACTCAAACTCCTTTTCACCAGCAAATGCAATTATGCCACTTTTTGACAAGATAATGTGTATTGCCTTCTTACTCCCACCCCTNCCCCCCTCCCCCTCAAAGATAATGATATAATACATTATTGATGATTTTATACAGGTCAACATTATGGAATACATTTGTTTGATTTTTGTCGTTGATATTCAAGTGTCGTTTTCCATTTCTATGATTGAATAAATGCATGAAATTTTGTCTTTTATCTTGATTGTTGATTCTTGGATTGCTATGATATTAGGAAAAAGACTGGCAAGATGCAAAATTTCAAAAACAGAAAACGTTCATACAAGTTTGGCAATATGCAATTTTATTTAGAATTGAAAATTACTGAAACAGATCATGAAAAAGTCAACAATGATATAAAAAGCACACGAGCAAGACACAATTGTTTCATGTTAAACATGACCAATGCAAATTAAAACTGTTATTCTTATTGAACTGATCACATGTTAATAAGTTTGATAAATGATATTCATGTCCCCTGATTTGACTCATAAATGAATTAGTTATGAACCGTTCATATAATTCAAAAAAGACAATTGGATTTTTCTCCTCAAACGCTGACGAATACAGAAAGCTATTCCCTAAATCATTTAACCATGCACGTTTTTATATTATGGAACGTTCATATAATTGAAATAACAAATAATGTAAATGCATAATTATCAGAGGATTGCAAAGTTTCCATCTTGATTCATAGCTCCACAATCCTATGTAGGGTATTATCTACATGAAAGAGGCGATATTACAGGTAGAAACAAATGATGGAATAATTGTTTAAGTATAGAAAGGAACAAAGATGTTTCCATCTATGAGCAAAACTATATACTTTTCATAAGGCCCGTCGATTGAGTTTAATGGTACTTTGCAATCCTAAGGGCCCGGTCACGCTATCAAGAGTTTGGGTCATGACTTATTGAGATTTCTAATCCACTTGTTATTGACAAACAGTGGTGAAAACTGTCAATGGTTTAAAATTTTGGTGCAAGCTTTTGTCTCGTAAGACATATCAAAGACTTATTGATNGGGGGGGGGGGGTTGTCATCAAATCTTGTACATATGTGGTTGACATGTCAACTTGTTGCTGTGTAAAAATGTGTATGACATGCTACGAGTTCAACTGTGAGTTTGGAAGACACAATAACTTCTAGCTCCAAATCATGACAGTATGTCAGGGCCTTAAGAGAAAATTTAAAAAATGCTCAGAACGTTTTTCTCAAATACCTTCCACATTACATATGATTCAACAACCTCATCCATGTTTTCATTACTAAGAAGTTTGTCTAAAATTCTTCAAAAAATACTCTGATTTGCTGTCAACATTCAGCAAAAAATACTAACATTCAAGAAATGATAAACGAAAAGTGGACAATATAAGAACAAAAAAAACCCCCGCATAATAACTAATAAGCTCGGGTGTTATAATATGTGTCATCACTCTGCTTCAATGTCATTCAGTGATAGAACAAAGAAAAATTGTATATGGAACATATATGAATGACCTAATATGAGAACATGTGTACATTGATATTCATAATACAATGACATGTGATTCTATTTTCTTATGAACAGAAAACTATTGAAAATGAGTCTGCATTTGATAAACCAAACTCTCAAGGATTTTTTTTTTTACTAAGCCTTAATCAGTAAGGATTTATTTAAAGTGTTTTCTATGTTTGCATATCCTATACCACTGAACACTTTTTTTTTGACAATTATGACTACATGTATATATACATGAATAAAATGCTTTCAATCAAGAAACTTTTTATGATACATCTGAGTAAATAATTAACTATTTTCTAAACCATCAAATGAATGATAGACATCAAAATTAACATTTCTGTATATGGATGAAATACCACCACTATTGCAGCGCACTTAAGTTACACAGCATTTAAATGATATTATATAAGATATACAATTTGTAATTACCTACGTACTACGTCTCTGATTTGGAGATATATATGGGACCCTGCTTAGTCACCACTCTGGTGTTAAAGAGGAATATCCCCATATATCCCTCTTTAAGTCAAATCTTAGTTCCACTGAAATGATATGCAAAATTTGGAACTGGAATTACATATCAGGAATAATAAATCTGAAAAAAGACAACAATCAAAGCAAAAATCGAGGGCAATGAAAAAATGCTACTTTTTCTATTTAAATTAAGAACTTCACACCTTTTCTTTCAAAAAACTGTGTATCTAATCAATTGTTTTTACTATCAACTTTACTGTGTAAGGTTGCTTCCAGTCAATTAAAAAATGTTTTGCCTCTGTCAAATGATGAGCTGTTTTCACAATGATAAAGAAAATAAATTACCAATTAAATTATCCTTTTCAGACATTTTAACATTAATCTTCATTAAGTCAAGCATATAAATGTTGAACAATCAACATTGTACATGTGAAATACATCGTTTCAATTTGTTAGGGAATTTACATACCAGAAAGTACTTATTTTGCAAGTCAAAACTTCATCTTGTGATATGGGACCTTAAAGATTTTTGTCGTACCTAAAATTCACCTTTCACAATAGTTTTTGGAATCTGCGTTATTGGTAGTTTTTTTTTATGCCAACTGAACAAAGGCAAATTCAATGAAACACGCTAGAGCTTTATGTATGATTTGCTTTGTTCAGTTGGAATCCATACTGCCTATGAATAACAATAATAATCTTGTGTCTTGTAGTACCCATATACATCTGGTGCTAGTCCTGTGTCTTGTAGTACCCATATACCTCTGTTGCTAGTTTTGTAGTACTAATTTACCTCTGGTGCTAGTTTTGTTGTACCCATATACATCTGGTGCTAGTTTTGTAGTACAAATATACCTCTGGTGCTAGTTTAGTAGTACAAATATACCTCTGGTGCTAGTTTTGTTGTACCCTTATACCTCTAGTGCTAGTTTTGTAGTACCCATATACCTCTGGTGCTAGTCTTCCAGTATCCATATACTTCTAGTGCTAGTCCTGTTGTACCCATATTCTTCTGGAGCTAGTCTTGTAATACCTATATACATCTGTTGCTAGTCTCGCAGTACCCATATATCTCTGGTACTAGGTTTGCAGTACCCATATACCTCTGGTGCTAGTCTTGCAGTACACATACATCTGGTGCTAGTCTTGTAGTACCCAATACCTCTGGTGCTAGTCTTGTAGTACCCAATACCTCTGGTGCTAGTCTTGTTGTACCCATATACCTCTGCTGCTAGTCTTGTTGTGCCCATTTTCTCTGGTTGTAGTTTTGTAGTACACATGTACCTCTGGTGCTAGTCTTGCAGTATCCATATACTTCTTGTGCTAGTCTTGCAGTACCTATATACATGTATATGTGGTGCTAGTTTTGTAGTACCCATATATCGCTGATGCTAGTCTTGCAGGACACATACATCTGGTGCTAGTCTTGTAGTACCCAATACCTCGGGTGCTAGTCTTGTAGTACCCATATACCTCTGCTGCTAGTCTTGTTGTGCCCATTTTCTCTGGGTGTAGTTTTGTAGTACACATGTACCTCTGGTGCTAGTCTTGCAGTATCCATATACTTCTTGTGCTAGTCTTGCAGTACCTATATAAATGTATATGTGGTGCTAGTTTTGTAGTACCCATATATCGCTGATGCTAGTCTTGCAGTACCATATACATCTGGTTCTAGTCTTGTATTACCCATACATCTTTGGTGCTAGTCTTTTACTACACATGTACCTCTGATGCTAGTTTTGTAGTACATTTACATATATAATTACATGTGTTGCTAAACTTGAAGTACCAATATACCTGTGGTGTAGTCTTTTAGTACCGATATACCTCTGGTCCTAGTCTTGTAGTACCCATGTACCTCTAGTGCTAGTCTTGCAGTACCAATATACCTGTGGTGCTAGTCTTGCAGTACCTATATTACTGTACCTGTGGTGCTAGTTTTGTAGTACCCATATATCTCTGATGCTAGTCTTGCAGTACCATATACCTCTGGTTCTATTCTGGTAGTACCCGTACATCTTTGGTGCTAGTCTTTTAGTACACATGTACCTCCGATTCTAGTCTTGTAGTACATTTACATATATAATTACATGTGATGCTAAACTTGAAGTACCAATATACCTGTGGTGTAGTCTTTTAGTACCGATATAACTCTGGTGCTAGTCTTGTAGTACCCATGTTCCTCTAGTGCTAGTCTTGCAGTACCAATATACCTCTGGTGCTAGTCTTGTAGTACCCATATACCTCTGGTGCTTTGATTAAGCATTGATGAGTTATCACTTTAAGGGATGAAAGAGATTGTCGATAGAAATAAAAAGTTAAGCTATGGCAATTGAGTTTCTGCCCTTCTCTTAAATATACAATAAGCAGTTGTAAACCATACATAATAATAACCATTGCTCGGGGCCAAATGAATAGAGGCATTTAAAGCACCAATCCCTACCAGCTGGGATTTATCACAGGGGTTCGTTACAAATGTCTGAAATACACATTGCCTCTGTGTAGTATTACATATATTAGATATAGGCTCTAAAATTAAAAAAATAATTACAGAAAGGAAAAAGGCAAGGGTGAAAATCATTCAGTTACCTCTACTTCCGTTTTAAATGCCAACTGTGCGCATGACTAAGACTTTGACCTGCGCAATCTTGACTGGTGCGAAGATCATACACACCACTACTATAATACCTCGATGGATAGCATATCACGAACCATTTATTATCAAACACTTTCGCTGACTTTGAACCAACACAATCAATTCGTTTTATAACAAAACAAGTCTTATTTAACAGGTTTGGTTTGTATTGTTTAACGTCCTATCAACAGCTATGGTCATTTAAGGACGGTCTTCCCTGTTTGCGAGATGCATTCGTGTAGTGTATGCCTATGTTTTGGGAGGCTGCGGTATGTTCGTGTTCGTCTCCTTGTGATAGCGCGAAACTGATGTCGACTTTATAGTGCTACCTCACTGAAGCACACTGCCGAAAACATCCAGCAGTACGCCACACCCGGTCACATTATACTGATAACTGGCGAACCAGTTGTCCCACTACCTGAGCGCTTATCAGAAGTAGAAACTACAATTTTTAGAGACTCTGATGTATTTCGGCCAGGGGACAGAACCAAGCCTTCCTCACAGGGGCGAACGCTCAACTAAGGGCCAAAAGTGAGACAGTGTCAAGAGAGACATTAGGAAGAAGAAAGTTGGTTAAAAGGAAGAGAAAAGATAAGATCCCAAATTTAGTGGCATTTTACGATCATATAATGGGACGCCCTAGCTGCAGGGACCTTATTTAACAGAACTAACGAAAGCGACTTATAATTGTCAAGTTAACGTTAGTTTATTTACCTTTTTTTTAGCTCACCTGGTCCGAAGGACCAAGGTGAGCTTATGCCATACCGTGGCGTCCGTCGTCAGTCCGTCCGTCTGTCCGTCCGTACGTCAACAATTTCTTTAAACGACTTCTTCTTCGTAACCTGCAGGTAGGGCGTAAGAATTGTACCTGCTGCCCCCAATTGCATCATCGTAAGAGGCGACTAAATTTGGGACCTTATCTCTTCTCTCCTTTCTAAATAACTTTCTTTTTCCTAATGTCTCTCTTGACACTGTCTCACTTTTGGCCCTTAGTTGAGCGTTCGCCCCTGTGAGGAAGGCTTTGGGTTCTGTCCCGTGGCCGAGTCATACCAAAGTCTTTAAGAATGGTAGTTTATCCTCCTGCTTAACGCTCAGCAAATTAGGAGTGGGACGACTGGTTCGCCCGTTGTCAGTATAATGTGACCGGGTGGGGCGTCCTGCTGGGTGTATTCGGCAGTATGTTTCAGTGAGGTAGCACTATAAAGTCGGCATCAGTTCCGCGCTATTACAAGAAGACAAACACGAACATATCGCAGCCTCCCAAAATACACACACATACACTACACGCATGCATCTTGCACACAGGGGAGGCCGTCCTTAAATGACCTTAGGTGTTAATAGGACGTTAAACAAAATCAAACAAACAAACAAACCCCAGGGGGGGGGGGCCGTCCTTAAATGACCTTAGGTGTTAATAGGACGTTAAACAAAATCAAACAAACAAACAAACCCCAGGGGGCTAAGGGGCGGGGCCAAAAGGGGGCAATTTGGCTATATTGCTACAAACGACTTCTGTAGAACTGTGCACTGGATATCAATCATATTTGATCAAGAGCATTCCTGGGAGGCAGGGATTAAAAATTGTAAAAATGGTGTAGCTGACCCCCCAGGGGGCTGAGGGGCGGGGCAAAAAGGGGGCAATTTGGCTATATTGCTACAAACGACTTCTGTAGAACTGTGCACTGGATATCAATCATATTTGATCAAAAGCATTCCTGGGAGGCAGGGATTAAAAATTGTAAAAATGGTGTAGCTGACCCCCCAGGGGGCTGAGGGGCAGGGCCGAAAAAAGGGTATTTGGCTATACTGCTTTAAGTGACCTCTTCTCCGGAACTAAGTGATGGATATCAACCTTATTTGACTGGAAGCATCTCTAGGTGGTGGAGATTCGAAATTGTACAAACGGTAGGGCTGACCCCCAAGGGGGCTGAGGGGCGGGGCCAAAAGGGGGCAATTTGGTTATATTGCTATAAATGACTTCTTCTGCAGAACTATGCCATGGATATTGATCATATTTGGTCGGAAGTATTCATGGGAGGCAGGGATTCAAAATTGTACAAATGGTGTGGCTGACCCCCCGGGCTATGGGGGTGGGGCCAATAAAATGCATTACTTGGAAATGGTTGAGATCCCCACCATATAACCATATATGTATTCGCCGAGTATAAAGAGAAGAATGCACATTTGCTTCCAGGATGTCCATAGGGTCTGGCCCCACCCTTGGAGACATACATGTAGTCCCTGGGCCATAACTTTAAAACGGTTGAGATCCCCACCCCAAAACTATATATACAAATGCTGGGCATAAAGAGACGAATGCAATCATGATATCAGAATAGACCCTGGGGTCTGACCGAACCCCTAGGGACCTAGTTTCTTAGTCACAGCTTGGAAACAGTTGAGAGCCCCACCCTATAACCGTATATATACAATTGCTGAGTATAAAGAGATGATTGCACATATGCTTCCAGGTTGGCCTTGGGGACTGCCCCACCCTTGGAGACTTAACCCCTGGGTCATAACTTTGAAATGGTTAATATCCCCACCCCAAAACTATATATACAATTGTTGGGCATAAAGAGACGAATGCAGTCATGACATTAGAATTGATCCCAGGGTCTGCCCCACCCTTGCAGACTTGGCCCCTGGGTCATAACTTTGAAACGGTTGAGATCCCCACCCCAAAACTATATATACAAATGCTTGGCAAAAAGAGACAAATGCAGTCACGATATTAGAATCGATCCTGGGGTCTGGCCACAACTCTAGGGACCTAATTTCTGAGTCAAAGCTTGGAAACAGTTGAGATCCCCACCCCATAACCATACATAAAATTGCTGGGCATGAAAAATCTAATATAGCTATGCTACAAGGATTGACCTTGGGGTCTGGCATATTCCCTTGATCTCATTTGGAGAATAGTTTGCCATGATTGATCTCATTTGGAAAATAGTTTGCCATGATTGCTTAGGTATCCAGGTGAGCGACACAGGCCCTCTGTGCCTCTTGTTTTCGTTCGATGTGATTTTGGTAGCAGGTTTCGTCGACCTTGTCTTCTCCCAATTGACCTTTTTGATAAATTGTTGTGACCTAATTCTTAAAACGGAACTGATCTTTTTTATTACATCAACCACCTTGCCATAATTAATTAACTGGTATGATGATTGCCAAATCGTCTATAAACCGTAGAAAGTTGAGTTGCTTTGGTTAAATATATCAATAAAATCTACGAGGATTTTACTGTTTGTTTGATAAATTTACAGAACAGTTCTTGTCTGGGCAGGCACCATCTTGTCGCATTACCATGACAGAGCAGAATAAATGAAGGGTCGTTAACGGACATCTCCCCTGTCAGTTTTAATGACCCGTTTGCTAATCTGCTGTGAAACCACCAGAAAACATTAACTTAGGATTACGTTTCTCCGATTCGTCTCATTTCGGTATCAGGAGTAAGCTGTCATTCAGCGTATAGGCCTTACCGGACCTGTTTTGAATATTTTTCCTCTATCTGACTGGATGATGCTGTTTCGTTTAAATTTAGAGTCGTAGACATTCTAAAATACTGACATGCAGTTATTGATATAAATTACATCTATCATTTACCCCAACGTTGTAAAAAAAAAAAGTTTGTTTTTTAACAATTAAGTTTGTTTGATGTTTTTATTTTGCAATCGGGTTTTTTTCTCGACCATGTGTTGGCCCCAATGACCTATGCTGTGTTGATGGTCCGTTTAGCATTTATTAATAATAATTTCAGGTCAACTAAGACAATAGGCTGTCTGTTCCAATCGCCTCTTTCTGTCGGGCGTTCGTAAGGAGTTCACACATTTGACTTCTCCAATACAACTAAGCCAATTTTACGAAATTCTGCAGGACTTGTTAAGAAGTTTCTTTGTGATTCCTACATTGAAATAGTTATCGTGAATCTGTTTCTATCCGTGACCAGTAAATGCTTTGTTTGTTTGTTTGATTTTGTTTAACGTCCTATTAACAGCTAAGGTCATTTAAGGACGGCCTCCCCTGTGTGCAAGATGCATGCGTGTAGTGTATGTGTGTGTATTTTGGGAGGCTGCGATATGTTCGTGTTTGTCTTCTTGTAATAGCGCGGAACTGATGCCGACTTTATAGTGCTACCTCACTAAAACATACTGCCGAAGACACCCAGCAGGACGCCCCACCCGGTCACATTATACTGACAACGCGCGAACCAGTCGTCCCACTCCTAATTTGCTGAGCGTTAAGCAGGAGTATAAACTACCATTCTTAAAGACTTTGGTATGTCTCGGCCAGGGGACAGAACCCTAAGCCTTCCTCACAGGGGCGAACGCTCAACAAATGTCCAAAAGTGAGGCATTGTCAAGGGAGACATTAGGAAGAAGAAAGTTATTTAGAAAGGAGAGAAGAGATAAGGTCCCAAATTTAGTCGACTCTTACGATCATGCAATTGGGGGCAGCAGGTACAATTCTTACTCCACAATGAATCTAGTATCACAAGTGAAACAAAAAACACTCCTCAGCAGGTTTGTTAAATGGTTGATAAAATGGGGGAATGGCATCAGCAAAACTGAAGGTAAAATATAATCAATAACTCAATTGATAAAAGTTTCTATGATAGACACTTAATATTTTAAGTATGCGCGAGTAAAATATGTCACGTTCTTATTCTGACCAAACTGTCTTCCTCTTTCCTATGTTCCACAATTAATGATATTCCCAGGTTTATATCACTGCTTCCCGTCAATCGTTTGTGCCGTTTCTGATTTAAAGGCAACAACAACTGCTTGTCTGATGGTTTCTGGTGAAAGACTATGACCAACATCACATCCTCAACTGTAACTCTGGCGTCAAAAAAAGTTAATTATTGTTTACTATATTGCATATATATCTTGTTGTTCTTTTGAGGAGATACGTTTTAAAGCAAATTTAGCTAGGTTCCCCTTCAGGGCCCCGCCCCCTGGCCTCTGGGGTCGAACCAATCTCATATAGTAAAGAAAGAATTCCCCTCCCCTAGTGATGCTTCTGACTAAATTTGGTTGAAATCCTCTTTGGCGTTAAGGAGGAGATGCGTTTTAAAGCAAATTTAGCTAAGTTCCCCTTCAGAAATATAAACGTCAAAATGTGCTACTACGACATTACAAATCCTGAGGAATGAGTCGGAAAAAAAATGCAAATGACGAACATGGAAATGCAGCCACATGTTACAATGTAACTTACTTATAATACAAGTCCAGTACAGACTCTAAGTGTGGTCAATGAGACCGTTTCTTTCTTACAAAATGAAAAAGAATTTTTAAAAGAAAAAAATCTTGAACTTACAAAGGAAAATACTGATTCAGGTAAAGCAATCGAAACTGTTCATGGCGGTAAATATGGCAATGATATAGGAGACGTATATGCGTCTCTCCTTTCCATGAATGTTTGAGTTAAAAATGTTGAAACTGTAGTCAGAACTGTTATTGCGAAACTGACAAATGTTAGTGTTGACAGGACTACCAAAAAAGACATTTGCCGAGATGATACTTGTCGAGACCAAAACTATGGCCGAAATTCAAGCTGTTGAGGGTATTCTAAGCTCAGACAACTGCACTTTACACACTGACGGGACAAAGAGAGCAGGCAGAGAGTATGGGGGTCTACAAATAGGAACTACTTCAGGGCAATACAGTGTTAGTTTAAGTGAAATAGTTGGTGGTGCATCTGTATCATTCTTTGATATGATAAAAAACACAATTGACGATATTTCAAAACTTGTTGTTACCGACAATATTGAAGGAAAATCAGCTGAAACTGTAAGCAAAAAAAACAATATGATGACATGTGGTAAAAACTTCCTTAAGAGGACAAAATAGAAGTCAGACTGTTTACCACTTATCATGGAAAACTTTAATACATTACCCGACAAAAAAATACATTGAAATAAATGACTTTAATTGTAATCTGCATGTTTTGGTAAACTTGGGGTAGCAAGCAGAATCTGCCCTGAGACAGTGGGAAAAAAGTGTACTGTTGTCGGACTCTCCTACCGACCTTTCATACTTCAGCACTTCAGATTTTATTAGGGCTACATCAAAACTGTGTGTTCCAGGAGCTGATGAAAAATCAGGATATGGTCTTCTTTTTAAAACAAATTTGCAAAATGTGGAAATTCTTAAGGATTTGAAAATTACGTCATTTCATGGATATCGTATTAATGCTATATTTTCCATGGCAGCCACCCTATTTTATCATCGAAAAGACAATGAACAATTTATAGATGTATATTTCGATGATAAACAAAATAAACTTGTTTCAGTTGTTGGTGCATACCTTATAAAAATAATAATAATAATAATATACAGCATTTATGTAGCGCCCTATATAATTTGTAAAATTACTCCAAGGCGCTTTACAACATATGGATAATGGTAATGGTTATAATTGTGAAAACAAACAACAAAGGGTTGCAATCACTTCATACATTTAATAAGCAATGTGCACATAATTGAACAAATAAAAGGGTCTTTGCAAAGATTCTAAAATGCAGACGTGAAGAGGTGAGTTTTTATGTCCCTCTTGAACTTGGCCAGGGTATTCGACTTCCTAATAGCAGATGGTAAGCTATTCCACAACGTAGCCGAAACCCTCCCAAAGCATCTGTTTCCGTAGGTCACAGTACGAGATTTTGGGACACACAACAAAGATTCTGACTCCGACCGCAGTGATCTTGACGGNAGCCGTGCTGCAGTGTTCTGGACCCTCTGCAGATGACTAGTTGGTTTGTCAGATATACCACAGAGCAGGGCGTTACCATAATCCAACCGAGAGGTAACAAGTGAATGCACCAAAATCTTGCATGCATCTGCAGTTAGAAACTGCCGAATACAGCCGATGTTCCTGACCTGGTAGTAACAGGATTTGGCAATCGCGTTCACTTGTTTCTCCATGTTCAGAGAACTGTCAAAGTATACCCCTAGGTTTTTAACAGCTGGAACAGTCTCAATAGTTCTGGCACCAACCTTGAGCTTGAGAGCCATTGTTTGCTGACACTTTGGGGAAAAGACGATTTATGCGAATTATGTTGTTGTCATGGGATGTCGGGCATTAGTTATAATAGATATAAACTACTTACAGGACCAATATGGCGTCAGCTAGAATCTGTCAAGCATATATTAGATCTAAATGACATGCTGGCGTCTGTTTTATCGTGTTTTGAGGATTTTTTTAAAGGATTCCTCCAATTTGTTGCTCGGTGAACCTGTATATCCCAATTTTACTGTGAAGGATAGTGTGTATGACTCTCTCTTTTCAGTGAAGGATGAGACCTTAAATGTCCTCACCATTGAAATTCTACAAATTCTTTGTACGAACTTCCTTATCATCATACATCGTCAACTTGGTGACAATCTGCCTGGTGGCAAACTCCATTGCGACACAACTCCAGACATTCCTTCTTTAAAACAAAAACAGTTCATCCGTTTCGCTACAAATATTGTGTCTGAACGAGATTTTGCTGGATCGTCGACGTCGTCGTCGCTTTTTTTGTTGAAGGCTGTTCGAGCTCTTTGTCACACACTTTAGAGACCGGTATATTACTCTGAAGCATCACTAGGAGGGCAATCATTGATGTAATCGCTTCAATTGTTTTTGTTTCCTCAACTTTTTTAAGAATTATTAACATGTGTGATTTCATGAAGTTATATCAGGCTCTGATGCTGAGTTTGATCAAATTAGTATTCCACCTCAAACTGATCCATCATTTAAATTTGAATTAAATCAAATGATTGCTATCGCATATTCTGACTGCTTCCATCCTGGACAGGTAATCAAACTTTGTGATGACAATCGGGCAGTTGTTAAATGTCTTCATCCCTGAAGCAGTGCATTATCTTCATATTTTTTTCTTAACAATTTTGACATTGTACACAAGGACTCCAAAGGACGGACCTGGTCCATCCCAAATATTCAGTCTATACAAACAAGATATTTGGACTACAAAAGAGAATACTTTTAACTCTAGGTAAAATCTAAATCTAGATCTACAGTGAATTGCATTGAAAGTTTAACCAGTATTTAAACAACCATAGTCTCATTACTTTAACCTGACAGGATGTAAATCTTGCAAATGACACGCCGGCAATATATAATACACGTTAAATTATCATTTGTCAAAAAACTAACCCTGCACTGTCATGTTAAAATTAAACTGACTATAATTTTATCATTGATGTTTTTATTTCACACACACATATATTGTGCTTAAATTTGAATACAATAAAATAACTTAAATTTGAATACAATAAAATAACTTAACTGGACAATAAAAATGGCACTGATTTCTGTTTATTGATCCTAAAGTTATATTGACTGATGCAATTGGGTTGGTTGGTATCATGAATTCTTATTTGTGTATATATATTAAATTGAATACTCACTATCAACAACACAATACTGTATAAACATTGCTATTTGTGTAATATTATTAGCTCACCTTCCCGAAGGCCGTGGCGCAGCGTCCGTCGTCGTCCGTCGTCAACAAACTTTTCTTTAAAATCTATCTCCTCCTAAACGCCAAAGAGGATTTCAACCAAAATAAATGAGGTTGGTTCGACCCCTGGGGCCAGACGGGCGGGGCCCCGAAGGGGAACTTAGCTAAATTTGCTTTAAAACGCAAATCCTATTTAATGCCAGTGAGGATTTCAACCAAATTTAGTCTGAAGCATCACTAGGCGAGGGCAATACTTTCTTAAATAAATGCGGTTGGTTCGACCCATGAAGCCATGGGGCAGGGCCCTGAAGGGAAACTTAGCTAAATTTGCTTTAAAACGAATCTTCTCCTAAACGCCAGAGAAGATTTCATCTTAATTTGCTCTGAAACTTTATTGGGGGAAGGCAATCATTTCCTAAATAAATGAGACTGGTTCGACACCTGGGGCTAGGAAGACCGGGCTTCAAACAGGAGAAGTATATAATATTTTGCTTTAATACGCGAATACCCCCTAATTGCCTGAGAGAATTGTACAAAATTTGGTCAAAAACATTATTGAGGAAGAACAAACATTTCTTAATTGAATGAGGTTGAATGGACCCCTGCGGTCCTAATAAATGGTACAGCTAGATTATCACATTATATGGTGTAGTTTTCATAAATTGTTAAAAATTGGTTTCTAGGTTTATAAAAGCTTATGGTTTAATGAAAATTAAAGTATTGTCTAATTACACCCTGTTATATGACATATTACTTATTTCAAAATTTGTTAACATGGCAACTCAATGGAGGCCGCTCATTAGTTGAAAGTCAGATATTGTGGTCCCAGTTGGGTTAGAACATAGATCTTGTCTGCTTTTGAGGAAATTTCATATAAACTNTTCCTAATGTCTCCCTTGACAATGCCTCACTTTTGGCCATTTGTTGAGCGTTCGCCCCTGTGAGGAAGGCTTAGGGTTCTGTCCCCTGGCCGAGACATACCAAAGTCTTTAAAAATGGTAGTTTATACTCCTGCTTAACGCTCAGCAAATTAGGCGTAGGACGACTGGTTCGCCCGTTGTCAGTATAATGTGACCGGGTGGGGCGTCCTGCTGGGTGTCTTCGGCAGTATGTTTCAGTGAGGTAGCACTATAAAGTCGTCATCAGTTTCGCGCTATCACAAGGAGACAAACACGAACATATCGCAGCCTCCCAAAATACACACACATACACTACACGCATGCAGCTTGCACACAGGGGAGGCCGTCCTTAAATGACCTTAGCTGTTAATAGGACGTTAAACAAAATCAAACAAACAAACAAACAAATAAACTTTTGAGGAAATTTCATATTAAAGATGTACTAATGCATTCAGTTGTAATGACTTAAATATAAAACCAGGAGCGATACAGGTTCAATGGACCTCTTGTTAAATAATAAAGTTCTTCAATGGTGGTCTTTCTGGATTGACATTTTTATCCCTGACAGGTTGAGTATTCTGTGTTTACCACAAAGGAGTTACAGATTTTATTGGTCCTGGATTAAAATATATATATATATTGGATTTGTATGCCACTGCCATGAAATTAAGTTGCATATACTGTATAGTGTTTGCCCATATGATATCTGTCTTGTCTCATTGTTAACACTCATTAAACTGTAAATAAGGCAACGCAAACAGTAAAGAAAAAAGATGAAAACATGTACAGCGGAAGAGTTTCGACAGATTATCGACCCGGGAAATCTAAATATATTTAAAGGGAATGGCGGCCATATAGGATTTTTAAAAAAGCATTAATTGTTTAATTTATAATTATTTTCAATATATTTTTGTTTTAATTTAACTGAAATACTATTAGTAACAAATTCTCAAATGTTCAATGAGATATCTCAAGTTGTTTTGCTTTTACAATAAAATATGCATTTGCAATTTCCAAATATAGCGGCCATCGTTAGTTTCAAGATGGCCGCCATTCTATTTTTAGAAGTTGCTGAAAATCGAGAGTGAAACCACATGTAGATACATATGTTATTATTATACTGATAAAGTTTCATGAAGATATCTCCGTTAGTTTAACAGAAATGACATATATGTATGTGTACCATGTATAAATTGCATGATTCCGTCGGTGCCACTAGCTTCCTTATTTAAAAAACAGCACGATTCTGGGGTTTTGGAGTGTAACGAAAAATACATATAATAATTATTACCCTTTTCTGTTGTTTATGGGATGAACTTGTGCAAATACTATTTTAGTGGCAATAGAGTGTTTATTTCATTAATTATATGATTCTCAATATGGCATTTCGTTCAGTTTGTCATTTTCAATCTAAATGGAAAAGACTGAGCCATATTTTCCGTACTTTAAAATCCCATAATTTCAAAAGTATTCAACCAATTATAACAAATGAGGTACCAAAATGTTTGTTTTGACCAGCACTATATAATTAAGCAATAGTAACTTAATATTTCCAATGTCCTTAAAATGTCCTGGTATCTCTATTTATAGGATGTCAAATGAAAGGTTCCATCTTCAATAATCATAATTTGTATTTATATATGCTCTATATATAACTGATTTCTCATGAAAACCTACCATAATATGATTATTTTCTAGTGCATGGCTGCAACCTCAGTAAACTATCATGGATATATGTTTATGATGAGGAGTTTCCATGGATGATGTTGATTGTTTATCTGCTAAGCTGTATTCCCCTCACAATCTTAAATTGTGTAACCACCTTCTCCCCAATTACAGAATATAAACCAGTCGATGAACAAGGATGACGTGTCTACCCTGACGTTCAGGAGTACAATTCTGAGACGGTCATTGACAGGTGACAGGTAATTTATAGTTTAAAGTAATTCGAAATTTATTCAGCAACATCCCTGGGTCAAGTTAAATCAAACAATAAACCAATATCTTGCATAGAGTTTTTGTTTATTAGCAAATCAATTTAAATATCCTCTTCGATTTTACAAATTCTTTAGCAAATTTGCATTGTCCATTGTTTAAAATCTGTCTAAAAGTTGCCCTGGATACAGAAAAAAAGTAAATACAGAGAAGGCCGATATACAGAGACCTGACCATGATGAGGAAAGCCAGAGTGTATAGAAGATAAGATGGTTTGGTTATATTTTGTTTAACGTCTTATTAACAGCTAAGGTCATCTCAGGTAATGATCTTGTAATAGCCACCAGGAAGCAGATGAGGAGCCAATACAGGATCTAGTCAGTGATGATGAGGCTGACCTGGCATTTGAAAGTTTTTTTCAGTATTAATGCAAAGGACATTGATGATGATTATGTAGGATCAGAAGGTATTATATATAAGGACATACGCTATGTACAAGCGTTCTTGCGTGTATGTGTGCCGGAGACCGGGTATGTTGGTACTTGCCTACGATGCCAACTTTATAGTGCTATCTCACTGAAATGCCATGTCTAAGGCACCTAACAGCATTCCACCTGGTCACATTATACTGACAACGGGTGAACCAGTTGTTGCCATTTCCCCAAATGCTGAACGTTAGCCAGGGATTAACTACTATTTTTTGTCCCGGCCCGGTAACAGAACCCATAGCCTTTCTCAATTTGGCGAGCGTTCAACATTTAAGCCAAAAGTGAGGTGTTGCCAAGCAAGACGCTAGAAAACAAAAGGTAGTAGGAAGTAGAGAGAAACAAAATCAAAAACTTTGCAATGCGTGCAGCAGATTTATTTTGGTCACTTTTATGTCTCCCAATAGAAGGTACAAACGCAAACCCCAATGCTGCTATAATCAAGACTGAAATTATTTTTGAGTCTCTTGTAAATGAATATAGTGTCCCAACATGTTGCCTCAGATGTTACCTGCATGTACCGTACGAGGCGACTAATGTTGACCCCCGGCAGCATTGGGGTTTGCGTTTGTATCTTCTATTGGGAGGCAAAAAGTTGCCGATTTGGTCCCCAGCCCTCAGGGGCCTGAGGGGCGGGGCCAAAAAGGGTCAAATTGACTAAAATGTCAAAATCTTCTTCCCAAGACCCAGATATGGTAGAATCAAATACTCTTCATAGATGAAAGCACTTAGTGCTTTACCAAAATTGTGAATTTCTTGACCCTTTGGTCTCACGTTTCCCCCTTGGGAGGGGGTAAACTTTACCAGTTTATATAGGGAAATCACATTTTGGACCAACATTTGTTTGATTTCCATTGGAAGTAATTCAATTCAGGTTAGCATTATCAGTATTAGGTAGCAATTTGATAGTATGAACATATGAGCCCTGACTGACCCCAAGGGACTGATGGGTGGGGCCAAAAAGGGTCGAATTGACTGAAATTTTAAAAATCTCCTCAAGACCCAGAATTGGTAGATTTAAATACTCTTCATAGATGGATGGGTCTTAAGGTGCTTTACCAAAATTGCGAATTTCATGACCCTTGGGTCTCACGTTTCCCCCTGGGGAGGGGGTAAACTTTACTATAGTTTATATAGGGAAATCACATTTTGGACCAACATTTGTTTAATTTCAACTGGAAGTAATTCAATTTGGGTTAGCATTATCAGTATTGAATATCAGTTTGACGGTATGCACATACATGTATCGGCCCTGGCTGACCCGCCGGGGATGATGGGTGGGGCCGAAAAAGGGTTGAATTGACTGAAATTTCAAAAATATTCTTTTCAAAGACCCAGATATGGTAGAATCAAACACTCTTCATAAATGGAAGGGTCTTAAGTTTTATGACCCTAGGGTTTCAGGTTTACCCCCTGGGGAAGGAGGGAGGGGGGGGGGCAAAATGTATTATGGTTTATAATGGCAAATGATACTTTGAATATTACATATTAATAACTTGATAGGATTTATAACCCTGAGTTGACAGTTTGATACTTTGAAAATTTGGAGCCAGCCCTACCCCCAAGGGCTGTAGGGTGGTATGGTAAGTAGTCGGTGTGCTAAAATTTCTTCATATTCCTTGTTTATAATTGATATTTAAAATTCCCGCCTTATCGACAGTCCACACAAATTCGTTCAATAGTTGGAACAACGTGTTGTCGCGTGCTGATTGGCAAACAAAGTAGAACTTTGAAATTTTAACAAACACTTCCAATTTTATTCCACAATTCAGTATCAATACAATTGCGTATGATATTTCTATAGTGTTATTTAAGTTTATCAATAGATCTCTGAGCTGAAAGTTAGATTTGAAATTGTTTCGATTTTTCCCCGAACAAATTTCGCGCATGGATAAATACAGTGAAAACAGTAAAATCGCCCTTGCCCTCCACGAGGGAGTTACTTTTGGAAATTAAATGAGCAAAGAGAAAAGTTCGAATTTGTGAAGAATCCAGACGTGAATTTATTTGTTGATTGTATGGGAATCTGACTACAGTCGGTAAATTTATAACTGCCTCGTTATTTGACATGTCGTCAGAAACTGAGGAAACCGTGGCTGCGAGACGCGTGAAACTGAAAGCGTTTGAAGTGAGTGATCTTGCGACGGAGCACAGGGGTTCGTTACAAATGTCTGAAATGTTTTTGTGTGCTGTGACTCATATTAGTAGGTCTGTAACATATGTGTCAGAAGGTCTATAGAATATGTGTATTTCCGACATTTGTAACGAACCCCTGTTAATCAGTGTAGTGCAACAGACAATATTTCTGATAAAAATTGCATGAGTGTTAAAATTGTTTCCATAGCCAGCATTGGTGATTTCAACCTATGTGCATTTTATACGATATTGCAGACCTTTGTCTGGTTTTTGTTGTAATAACAGTTTTTTTTTATTTTCTTTTTTCTTTTGCAAGTCAATTAACAATTACATTGTCAAGTCTTGCAATGCCCAGCGATTTTTCATATAACCGTCATGTTTATTTACATTGGATATTGTGGTTCTGATCAGTGTTTTATTAATACGCTAAGAATTGTGTCTCGTGCTGCATGGTAATTAAATTCCCATCAACGACACGGCTTTCAAAGAGGCTATATAGTGACAATGCCATGCAAATGTAAATATGTAACCTTAGTTGCTGCGAAACATTCAATAAACTTCCCTACTCAATAACTTTTACTTTTAAATCTGTTTTGGCTGCTGACACCATGGTTTGGTTTATTTTTGTTTAACGTCCTATTAACAGCTAAGGTAATTTAAGTACGTGCCTCGATGTGTTAAATGCATGCGTGCTTGCGTGTGTGTATGCAGGAGAAAGGATATGTTGGTGTGTTTGCCTCCTTGTGATAGCGCGGATCTGATGCCGACTTTATAGTGCTATCTGACATCATGGCCTTTTAACGACAATTTCATAAGTCTAAGAAAGCATGTGTTCACATTGCATTAGACACATCTTATTAATATATAAGAAATTTACTCATATCTCTCAAGAGAGTTACTCTTAATGGTCTGTCTTTCTTAGTTATCCCAAGGGATTGGTTTCTAATGACAATAAAGATTAAAGGAAAAATTCATACTTGTATATGCATTATCTTTTGTTGTTAGGTTACTGTATAAATACCATCATGTTGAGATACACAATTGATTTTCACAATCATTGACTGTTATTTACACAGGAAACAAGCACGGATATGTTTTTGTTATTGAACCGTTTGATTTACGTCCATGTACTTTATCCAAATGATACAATATGGTGTATCACAAGTGATCGAGTAGACAAAAATAGCCGATAATGTATGATTAAATGAAGAGATTCTGTGTGACAGGACAATTAGCAGTCGATAATATCCGACAAAGTGCGGTTCTCCTTGAAGACGAGACAATTAGCTTATCTGAATTGACTATTTGTTTTAGGAAAGCTATTTACAAGTAAGGACACTCTTATCATTTAATGGTATATCGTGTTGTCATTAAGTGTCCTGATATGAACTTCCGATAAACTTTATCTAGGCATTAGTTTGTTCACTCTGACAAGAAGGAGTGCCGGTTGGGTTCATTTAGTCGCTCGTGGCCGGGGAGTTATTGGTAATTATTGGCTAATGTAAGAATTATGTACAACAAAATACCACGCAATTCAGTTAGAATATGTATCCATAACTATATGTCACGATATCAATATTGATTTTTTTGCACAATATTTGAAGGGCGACATTGACTTTAAATGAAAGCAAATTAGAACTCCCGCTCCCATCTAAACTATACCTGTAAGCCGAAATATAACCAAGGTTTAGTATTGCATTGCGGAGCAATCCAGTCCCCCAACAGTTAATTTTACAGAGCTATACTCCTAGTTAAGGATATATTTTACAGTGAAATACTTTGTGTACTCCCCGTGCCAAAACGTAGGCCACTTGGTAAGTCCAGGTCAATTGTAAAAGAAATGCCAAAACAACATTTTGTATAGGTTGAGCTCAAAGGCAAAAGTAAAAACGTCACAGTGACCTATCTCTAGTTTTTGTATTTGAAATTTCCACCATTGCATGATGTACTTGTATACAAAATCTAGTTTACTCAATCTAAAATGGAAAAGATACAGCTCAGACAAAACCGTTGAGGTTAAAGTTCGAATCACAGGTCACAGTGACATAACATTATACTTTGCACTACGCAATATCAAGAAGCTATTTACATGCATTTCATAATTCTATGAAGTACTTGTATACAAAAACTGATTACTCCGGATGAAAACACATCGAAACACGCCACTATGCAGATGGCGGTGATAAAATTGACGTTCTTAAATCGTCGCCTAACTTAAGTCGGAACTAACTTATATATACCAACAGTTCTTAAGAAGACCTATAGGGACCACCGAACCAAATCAAAAATAGATTGTGGGTTTTTCTCTTTTGGGCAGAAGATTTAATGGAAAGGTGAATACCTCGGGGCCTGCTGGTTGGATATTAAGGTGGCAGAAGTTTCAAAAGTTTCATGTGTGGGTTGAGCAATATATATAGATGTAAGATGTATAAAAAAAAAAAAAAAAAATTCAAGTCTGGTTTTGTCATGGTGAGTTTATTAAGTGTGTAATTTGTTGTAAATTTTGTTCGATTTTTGGTGCCAAATTCAATACAAGATGGCAGCCCCCATATTAAAAATGTTCAAATCGGCAGAATTTTGAAATATTTCTTTTACAGTTGTGTGAGATGCTATTCTTCAAAATGAGGTCAGGTAAACCAGAGTGGATAACCCCATTTAACCAGGACAGTGGTAAACGTTAACACTATCGTCTATGGAAAATCATTTGGTTCCGCGGTCCCTATAGCATCATCGGATTCGTTGCAAGTAACACTGTCAATTGCACAGTAAATTTACACTGCCGACAAGAGGACAATACACCAACATAAATTCGCCTCCGGCACACACGCATACGGTTTACCCACGATGGCATGTTCTCAAATGACAATTGCTGAGAAGGTTCTACAAGTAGTTTTCCTATTCATTATCGTCTCAGTTCCCGAACTGCAGGGGCAAGTCATTTAAAAAAAACCAGGATGTGTTTTTTCTCTCAAAAAGTCTGAATTTAAAACTCGCATACATGTACAGATGTATGCGAGTTTTAAATTCAGACTTTTTGAGAGAAAAAACACATCCTGGGTTTTTTTTAATGACTTGCCCCTGCAGTTCGGGGATAAGACGAGAATACACCTGCTGTTACCAACAGCATGATCGTAAGCAACAACTAATGTGGAAACCCCGTGCCGGTTCGGGGAAAGAATAGGCCTGCTGTATCCCACCGCATGATCGTTAGATAAGACCAGTGCCGCCCCTTCCTGCAGAATCGGGGTGGTTTATTCCTTCTTCTCTATAGAACTGCTGTATCCCACTTCATGTATATCAGAAAAATGCAGAATCGAGTTTTGTTCTTAGATCACAACTGATCTGCTGCCCCAATAGCAACATATGGGATTTGTTTTCGTTTCCTGTCTTTTCATTCTAATTGTCAGGCTGTCTCTCTCTTTGTATCGATGTTATAGTAAAACCATGATGTCCTCCCATCCCTTATCGTTTGAGGCAGATGAAGTGTCCCTTTTAATAGCTGAGGTATGATTAAAAAATATTGTATATTGCTTCGTCTAGACATTCCGATTCTTTCAATTGTATTTTATTTGGACCTTCTGAATAAATCACCCTTTGACATTCATGCTCGACATTTATACGTCTACCGTTCCATATTAGAATAGTAAAACTTTCTTTTACACATATTCCGATGACCCAGTGCAATTCAAGAACGCAAAGAATGTTGGTTTGGTGACATGTTCGTTGTTATAGACTTTTTCGTCCTGTCAAACCTGACAACAATTATATACAACCACCCAGTAGTACAGGATTATTTTATAATAAACTCTGTCAGAAGATATATCGAAGAAAATAAGAAGGTTCCGGTTTTACGAATAGTTGAAGCATCAGAAATTCCAAATAGCATTTTTTACAAGAAAAACACTTTACAGATGATATTAAAAATGACGTGGAATACGAGGTTGCTAATTTCGCAAATACTTTTCAAAGCTTTGGAAAATCTAATAGTAGAGGAGTGTGTGTTTTTATTAATAATAATACAGATATTAAGGTAGTGTCGGTTAAACAAGACATGGATGGACGCTTATTGATAGTAAATATTGACTTGGCAAATTCAAGAACGCAAAGAATGGTGACATGTTCGTTGTTATAGACTTTTTCGTCATGTCAAATCTGACAACAATTATACGCAACCACCCAGTAGTACAGGATTATTTTATAATCAACTCGGTCAGAAGATTTATCGAAGAAAATAAATAGTTCATATAGTGTTGAAACCTGATGCAAACTACGTTGTGTTTGGTCCTGTTACATGTACTGGTTAGCATGCATTGGTACAGTTTGATTCATGAATAAAGTTTTGGGTCTTCTGTCCTGTAACCTTCTCCTTTTTTAATAAGAATATCTGCCCACTCCCGTCAGGGTAAAGAAGAGGAATTATTAGAAACACTTATGAATTTGAATGTCCAGGCACTGAGGAGAGTTGTACCAACGATACACCAGAGGACCACAGTGGAAAGAGTGGGGAACTTGAAAAGGCGCAGAATGGAAACGGAAATGACGACACCGAAAGGAGTGGACGGAATGAGATGTCAGCAAATCGGGGGCATAGGAGTGGCTCGGTAGCGGACCAGAGAAGCTTGAACCAGGGGTTCATGGAGAGATTTCTGGTTTAAACCCCTGGGCGTGACAGGGATAGCAGCATTTCGAAATATCGGACCCCATCCTCCAGAGGAAAAAAATCAACCAAACAAAACACACCTAAAAAATGACGATTTTTAGCCCACCATCATCTGAGGGATCTTTTTAAAATTGTATATGTAGGTACCCCTTGGTTTTTATCTGTGCAGGGCAACTTTTGAGACTGATCGGATAAACAACATGGTCGACAGGCAGCGATGTTGGATTTTGCTGGTGTAGGTTTGTTATCGCTATTTCTTCGGAAGAACTAGCGGGATCTTTCTTAAATTTTATATGTATGTTCCCCTTGGTCCTAGCTGTGCAGGGCAATTTTAGAGACTGATCGGATAAACAACATGGCCGACAGGCAGTCATCTTGGATTTTGATATTGAAAGTTTGTTATCGCTATTTCTCGGGCAGTACCAAAGGGATCTTTCTGAAATTTTATATGTAGGTTCCCCTTGATCTCTCGTTGTGCATGTTATATTTTGAGACTGGTCATAAAAGCAAAATGGATTAAAAGAAGAACTAAACAGATCTTTCTCATATTGCAATGATCGATTCTATTTCTTTCACATTAAGTACTGTACTAGTACAATGTAAATATGTGAAATGACAAACTCACTTTGAAGGTTGGCTTTCATACACATCAGTATTAAGTTTAGATCAAAAGTTACCTTAAGGTGAATTTATTGTTAACATGACTCGATCAAACAGATTAGAGGAAAGAAGAGAAAAGATCGAACTGACAAAGAACTAATGAAGATGGTACAAAGGTGGGCGCCAAGATCCCTCTGGGATATCTTGTTTTTTATTATTAAGATATGAGTAGTCTGTAAGTCATTTCCCTTAACGCACAGGGTTAAAGGGACAAAAGGAAAAGGTTCCGATTTTACGAATGGTTGAAGCATCAGAAATTCCAAATAGCATTTTTTACAAGAAAAACACTTTACAGATGATATTAAAAATGACGTGGAATACGAGGTTGCTAATTTCGAAAATACTTTTCATAGCTTTGGAAAATCTAATAGTAGAGGAGTGTGTTTTTATTAATAATAATACAGATATTAAGGTAGTGTCGGTTAAGCAAGACATGGATGGACGCTTATTGATAGTAAATATTGAACTGGCAGACATTTTGTACACACTAGTCAACATGTATGCTCCAAATAAAGAAAAAATCAGAAATATTCTTTTTACAAATGTAAAAAATAATGTTGATGAGTACGCTAAAGGCACTATTATTGCTGGGGGTGATTGTAATGTAATAAACTAATTGATGTCTGAAGACTTAAAAATAAATGTAAAAGACAATTTACATGGAGGCGGAAGGGGACAGGTGAGGCTATTCCGGCTCAAATAAAGTATACTGATCGTTTAGCGATTTCAGTTAAAATACATTATAGTTCAAACACCAAACGCAGAGGAATATGGAAAATAAATAACAGTTTACAGGAAGAAGTTGAATATAAATCCATGGTAAGAAATGTAATTCGGGAACTGAAAGAAGAGGCGGCTGCTGTGGAACTAGGGAAGTCTCATTTTTGGGATTACTGTAAATTAGTTATTAAGACTATAGATTACTGCAGAAGTAAAAGTAATTCAGAAAATATATTGCAGATTGAGAAAAAGTTAGTTGATTCAGTGACAGAAAACGATCAGAATCCCGAGGAAAATTTAAAAGAAAGAACATCACAGTTAAAAAGACAGTTAGATTGTATGTATGACGAAAAAGCTCGAGGAGCTCAGGTAAGATCATAAGTAAATAAAAGGAGAAAGGAATACGAATTATTCTTAAGGATTTAAAGACAAAGACAAGCAGAAAAGGCTGTTACATGTATCAAGCAAGAAAACGATAATATTGTAAACGATCCCGAAGAAACATTGAAAGAAATTGAGAATTTGTATTCAAAGCTTTATAGCAGTGACTGCATTAATAAAAGGGAGATAACTGAGTATATTGATAACTGTGACGTTCAGTATACGTTATCAGAGGAAGAAAAAATGTATCGGATATAGTATAAGGCAAATTCAGGACGTTATAGATTATTCGGAGAAATTTAACATTGATTATTGTTTAGTCTTTTAAGATTTTACCAAAGCTTTTGACACGATAGAGTGGGATTTTATGTTCGGTTGCTTGGAGAAATTTGGTTTTGGTCTTTCGCTCATCAAATGGGTTAAGGTGTTATATACCAATATCAAAGGCTGTGTTAAAAACAATAACTGGTTGACCGGAAGATACGTCGTGTCACGGGGTATCCGACAAGGGTGCCCTCTGTCATGTTTGACTTTCGTTTTAGCTACTGAACTACTAACTCAAAAAATAAGAACAGATGTTCATATAAGCGGTGTCATAATTAGAAATAAGGATATACAAATTGCCCAACTAGCAGATGACACCACTTTATTTATGCAGTATAGGAACATCAGAAGAGCGTTATTAATTGTTAAACCATTTGGAAAGGGTCTTGTCTGCAATTAAATAAATCAAAGACCGAAGGTTTGTATTTAGACTGCAACAAAAACAAAAATAACATTTTATGGGTATAAACTGGGTGAAGCAAATTAAGTCGTTGGGAAAATACTTTGACACAAACTCAAAGGTAAGTTCCAATCTTAATTGGGCAGATAAAATAACAACTATCGATGAACTAATCAAAAATTGGAAAAAAAGGAAATTGACCGTAATAGGAAATCTGTGGTTATTCAGGCTGTAATAATACCGCAGACACCTTACTTAGCAAGTGTCCAATATATAAGTAAAGAACAAATTAAGGAGCTTGAAAGGAAAATATATCGTTTTATTTGGGACAATGGACCAGGCCGTGTAAAACGTAGTGTTATGATAGGCGATAAATCGGAAGGCGGGCTATCCATACGGGACGTTGAATCCCATATAGATGTTTTAAATTTATCCTGGATACAAAGGTTAGTATCTCCTGTAGACGCCTGTTGTAAGATAATTCTAGAAAAGCTCGGTGGCGCCAGTATGCTGTTTCTTTTGTCCCCTGGACACATACGTAACCTTCCAAAAAATGATGTACCACAATTTTACATTGGTATCCTACAATCATGGTTGAAAAATAATACACCGGTCTTTGATTATGATTATAAGGATATTCGTCGGGAGATAATTTGGGGAATTTATAAGTTTCTGTATTTGGCATTTAAAAGAAAAAAGAAAACCTCTTCATACTGTAGAGATATGTTGGAAGGTCTGTTTGAGATAGAAAGTAGCGGTTTTGTTTTTTGTGAATCATTTGAATTCATCAATAATGTTTTAAACGAGAATGACGAAAAAATGTTTAAATAGAAGCTTTTTAATGATATTCTTCCAAATGGAATCTTACTTAAAAGATGGAATATTATTGATGATGAAAAATGTTGCATGTTTAAAGTTAAGGATGATTATAAGCACTATTTTAATGAATTTCAATGCGTAGAATCATTGTGGAATTTAATCAATGAGCTTCTACGAAAACATAATTACAATGTTTAGTTAAGAAATATGTATTACATTGTGGTAGGATATAAGATTGTTGACATGAAGTACAAAGAATTTAACATTGTTATGTCTCTGATTGGTTATACAATATATAATTATTACCACATCTCAAATAGAAGGATTGCTCCATTGTATATTTATTTAAAATATACTTTGAGAGAAAGCTACTACTACCGAGATAAAGAGATATTAAATTATTAAAAGATATGGCAAAGTCTTTGAACGTGTAATGGTATAAAACCAACAAACAAAAAACAGTGAAAAGAATGAATAAATAAAAAAAGGTGCAATGATGATAATACTGAAGGCTCATGGCGCTTAGCAACTAAAGTTACGATTTCTGGGTTTATGTTGGTAATCACAGACGATATTGAATTGTTATCATTCTTGTTTGTTTGTTTGTTTGTTTGATTTTGTTTAACGTCCTATTAACAGCTAAGGTCATTTAAGGACGGCCTCCCCTGTGTGTTATCATTCAGTTCGCGTGTGTTTGTAATGTACGTAATGTTAGTGAACGTGCACAGGTGAGAAGTTAGTGTGCGATACTGTCTTTGTTTTTTGTAAATCGGACTGATGAAATGTGAAATGTGTTCAGTAACAAAATATAAGGGATGTGAATGCATTAACATTGTGACAATATATGTGACTATATATGAAATCTTGAGAACTATAAAGGAAAAAGAACCTATATCTGATCACAAAAAAACAACACCACTTATGATACCCCGTAACAAGCTTTATTACAGTTTCCAAGGGTAGCCCCTGCCTTCTAGCAGAACTATTGGCAGACCAAATCAGTCTAATATAAAATTTTAATCTATATAACACACAAAAGGTACAACTATATGCCTGTCCGCCATATCCTGCCACTCGATACTGTCTATTACAGTTACGCACATCCCCAAACCATGAGTTTGTTCCTCAAACTATACACCATATATATATATATACTTATACTTACCAGCCAATTGGGTCTCACAAATTAAACAATGATATTGGGGCCTATTAGAAAGAACGGCGATATGTGCGGAAGGGTTGCGAAGTAACGTTCGTCTCGGTGGTTGGATTATATCTATAACTAGATAGTTGGATTATAATGGATAAGTAACTGGTGGCATTAAACTATTTTCATACAGGTATCAATGGGTCCGACTCTTTAATAATGTTGGGTCGCCTTCCTTATGACCCAATAGCTTATGGATATATATATGGGTCCGGTAGATTCATCTAGGCGATATGCAGTGGAAATGTAAATATTTCTGCTTACTTTTCCAAAAATATGAGTTATGTGATAAATAGAATCTTACAATCGTTTCAATGTAATATGGAATTTATTAAACTCGTTTAATAAATTCCATATTACATTGACACGAGTGTAATATTCTATTTATCACATAACTCAGTTTAATAAATTCCATATTACATTGGCACTCGTGTAAGATCCTCTATATACATATTTACTGGTTTGTATGATCCCCGTGTGTTGCGCGATTTATGAGACAGAATAGACCAGACGCACATGCATGTCATAAGAGGCGACTAAAATAGTATATTTTATCTTTTCTCTACTCTTCCTTTTTCGCGTCTCCCTCGACGCAACCGTGTACCCATTGATTACCCAATGAATGACCCAAATTACCTGGTGTTGATGGACCGTTAAGCTGATATGGGCCGAATTGTTTGAATACCTTTTTGTGCACGTGTTTTGTCTCTGTGAAAGTTGAAACTGTCGGTATAAATTAGTATTTGTTCTACTGGCGTGTGTATTTTACAATCCCCTATACACTATGCATGCAGGTGTCCGATTGACCGAAACCCTTTTTGGTTCCAATTGATCCTTCATTTGCACTTGACTATTTGTCATTTCAGTGTCAAGTATAATGATTAATCAAAGAAATAAAAAGGATGTCTTTATAAATTACATTATTACTTGACTAAACAAAAAATATTCACTTCCATGGAGTTGGCAATATATCTTCACGTGAAATTCGTGTGAATTTTGTTCATGTGAATATTTTCACATGAAGATATTTGGCCTATGTATAAAAAGCAGCACTTGCTGCCATACACATCTCCACTTTCTGATATTTTTAGTCAACCATAAACATCCTACACTTCATTTAAATTTCAACAGACAAAGGAATTGTTTTCTGCAAATTTATTCACAATCGGAATATTTAATTCACAATCAACATTTAATATATTTAATTCACCATCGGCATTTAATATATTTATAGCGAACATACTTAGGGCTGTTCCAAAATTAATCATATGGGAGGGGCGTGAGCCAATTTTTCTGAGACCCCACCACCCATCAAATATTAAAACTGATTTAATAAAAGGAATACTAGGAAATTGAAATTCTTGTTTTAACCCCACCACCCATCAAATTTTAATACAAGTGCCTCCCACCTCCTCCGTACAATTAATTATGGAAAAGCCCTTAATGCTTTAACGTACAAATAGAACTGCAAGACTTGCCAATATCAGACAGCAGAACCATTTTCAAAATCATCAGCGAACAGATATCAAATAGTGTATTAATTCAAGATTCACGATACAAACTACTTGTCCCTATACCATACTCGAGCCCTATAATGCCCCCGCAAACCCCAGATTCTCGGTCCATGCACAGGTAATGTGTCTCTGAAGTTATATAGGTGAAAAGCTGCTCAAGTTATGGCTTGGAATACATTTACAGCGTGACCTCCAAATTAATTAATATGAAATGCTGTTCAGGTTATGGCCCACAATGTATTTTTTTAAATTTTGCCTGGCATGAACATCCTGTAATCCGATTGGTTGAGACACATTTTCTAATTCACACCAAACAGACATGGGGTATTGGAATTTGTAATTGTAATTAAATCAATTACATGTAACTTAAATGTAATTAATTACATTGACAATTACCTGTAATGACCATTTACTTTTTAATTACATTTCTATTACAAATGATAGATAGAACAAGATGTGTTTGAGAAACACTATGCCCCCTGATTGGGCAATATCTAAATTTTGACTGATCGGAGGCTTCCATTTTGTTACCAAGGTAACATATTGAAGTTTCTAAAATATATTTTTAATTATAGTACAGTTGAGTTCGCAGCGACATAATACCCTCATGCACAAATTTTCAGTCCAATCGGACAATATCTAAATCAAAGTCCCCCAAAATTCAATTCTTCAAACAATAATCTGTACTGTGGAGAATCTGTTAAGACACCTCCAAAATTCAATTCTTTAAACAATCATCTGTACTGTGGAGAATCTGTTAATTCATCCTATCACACACCTCCAAAATCCAATTCTTCAAACAATCATCTGTACTGTTAATTCATCCTATCACACACCTCCAAAATTCAATTCTTCAAACAATCATCTGTACTGTGGAGAATCTGTTAATTCATCCTATCACACACCTCCAAAATCCATTTCTTCAAACAATCATCTGTACTGTGGAAAAACTGTTAATTCATCATCATAAGGGTTATATTTCAACTACTTTACAATTATATTTTTAGAAACTATTGCGACTATTTGGAGGCAACATTTCAACAAAATAAACTTTTGCATAAGCAAATTTGGAAACTTAAATATTATCAAAAGCCCATTGCCCTTAACGGTCATCTGACTTTCATTAGTTGAAAAATTGAACTTTATGTCCTTGAATCAAGTGCAAAATGTGTTCAAGTAGCGGTCAAATAACACTCATGTAGCGGTCAAGTAGCAAGTAGCC